>NC_046299.1:26608712-26911742 GCF_004115265.2 Rhinolophus ferrumequinum | reverse complement strand
CAATACAATTGGATTTCAGAAGCTCTGTCCAGCCCCGCCCCTCTGTGAATGAAACCCCACTGGCCTTGCCAACTGTGTTCTCACTACGCACAAAAATGCAGTCCTTTGATCTTCTGTGAACATTTCTCCCCAAGCCCAGTTTGGTTATGTGTAGTGTGCAATATACAGCGTGAGAGCACACCTTCTGGTTCAGAGTCACAAGCATGAGGGCAAAATAGCGTTTTCACTCTGATTTTATATTAATTATAGGAACCACTAGCAACCTAATCAACATTGAGATGAGGATCAAGAAAAAATCTATTCCAGTGATTTGCATCTTCTCAGAAGGAGGTGGGAGTGTTTGCAAATGTCTTGCCAGACTGATGAATTAGAATGGAGAACTTGTGTAGCTTTTAAAGCTTAGTCAATATTCTATTATAATTTTATATTAAAAATTTGAAACTATTATTTTTTTTTATCATATGAACCATGGAAGAGGGATGTTTGTCAGAAGGGAGCATAGGTTAAAACGGGTTGGAAACTGCTTCTCTGTTACCCTTGCAACCTTTTATTTACCTCTCTGCCACTCCCCTAAGCCTCTGGGGCCCTCCCACCAATAGCCCACAAGCCACAGGACTCTTTGCACTTTGCCTCTCCATAATCCTGCAGTCCCTCTGTACAGTGAGTTTTGCAAATCCAGCAGTCACAGTATGGTTTATTTCCCCTTTGATCATGGTTCAGCAACCTTCCAAAAGTGGGGGTGACAGACACAGACCCCTGTGGGGGAAGAGGAGAGTGGCTCCTCACTCGTGTGAATGGGCGACGAGCACCTGGAGGGCGCTCATGCACAGAAACCTCCCCCACCTCCACAGTCTACTAATAAAAGCTTCAGCTGCGTTGTCACACTGGGGATAATGCAAATGCCCTGGGAAAGGTTCAGCTTCGTGGTCACTCACACCTTAGTAAGAATTAGTTTTGAATGTTGGATCATCAGGGTTTGAAAGACACTTAATCATTTAGAGCAAAATTCCACTGAAAGGATTTTTTAAAAATCATAGTCAACCTCTGTTTGAACACTTACAGTGACAAAAGTTCCCTTCTTGCAAGGGTCTATTCCACTGATGGGCATTTGGAATTTTCTGGGAAAGCTCATCTTTTTATCTCCAGCCCAACCCTGTAGAGTCTGTTAAAACGGTTCTTCTACAAGTAAAGGAAATCTCAACTTAAAATGCCTTAAACAATAAAGACTCTTATCTCTTGGAACAGAAAGGCCAACAGCTGAGCAGATTTGGGGGTTGGCTGACGTAAGGGTTCAGGTGACATCATCAGGGCCCCAGGTTCTTTCCATTTCTCTATTCTATCATCTCCAGCATGAGTTTCATTTTCAGTCTGAAGGTTCACACAACGAGATCCAGAGGAAAAAGAGCAAAATATCCCCCCAAGCACAGAATATAAACTCTTCGCTTTGACTGTTCCAACATGTCACATGCACGGTAACCATCACCAGCGGGATGTCATGCACCCACTGACTCCATTAAACATCTAGGGTGGAGAGAATGTTGGAACTTCCACCCTAATGTCCAGCACTCTTGCCTCCCAGAAACCTCCACCTAAAAACGAGTCTCCCTTACCCCGTCACTCAGAACTCAGCCACGCTTTCCACACAACGGCTCATACAACATGTTCCGAAACTCCCTCGTCCTTCTGTGGACATATTCTAGTTGGTCAGTTTCCTCCTAAAAAGGTGGCACCCAGAATGAAACACCATTCTTGGTAGAATGCAATGAAATTACAATATTCCAAGACTGGGGAGCTATATTTTAATTAATGTAGCTTAATATTGTAATAGCTTTCCGTGGCAACATCATCACTGCTGGTTCCTTATCAGTCAAATGGTCAAGTGTAACCTTCCCAAGTTAACGCCACACTGCCTTTCTGCCATGCTGTAGTAGTTGAACTACTCTTACAGACCTAAGAACAGAACTTAGGATCATCCCAATTAAACGAGATCAAGATAATTCTGAATAATGCTTCTGCCAGTCAGTGTAATAACTACCCAGCCACATACAAATGTTATCCATCTATAAATCTGTATTAGTTTGCTAGGGCTGCCATAACAAAATAGTACAGGTTGGGAGGCTTAAATGACAGAAATCTAGCTTCTCACAGTTCTGGAGGCTAGAAGTCCAAGATCAAAATGTTGGCTGGTTTGGTTTCTTCTGAGGCCTCTTCTCCTTGGCTTGCAGATGGCTGGCTGCCTTCTTGCTGTGTCTTCAAATGGCATGTCCTCTGTGCACACACACGTCTAGGTCCTAATCTCTCCTTATAAGGACACCAGTCATATTGGATTAGGGCTAACCCTAATAACCTCACTTTAACCTTAATTACCTCTTAAAAGACCCTGTCATGCAGGGCAGCAGGCGGGGTCTCAGCTCACGCTCCCCACATAAGAACGCAGGACACGGTGAGGCCAAAAAGGAACACCCATGGAGCCATAGATAGGGGAGTCATACCACTACAGTCTTGCTGGCAGCTGGGTTGGAGACACAGGAAGCAGGAGCCACACTGTCTGCAACCTGCTGTCTACTTCTCTGCAATCCGCAACCCGCACTCCACCGTGCTAACTGCAATCCGCGCTTGCCAGCCCAGCCACCATCTTCTTGCTAGCCCCCATTTTCTGCCAGCGTAGCCACAGCAGTTATATTAGTGGCCAATGGCTCAATGGTTACAGCTGACGGCCAACCAGCCACGGCTGACGGCTATCTACTACCCGAGCCAGCACCTTTCCACATGAGGCCGAGAGCCTGGAAACTGCTCTCTGGGGCTCTGTCCCCACAGACCCTATATCCAAATACAGTTATATTCTGAGGTACTAGAGGTTAGGATCTCAACATATGAATTGAGGGGAGGTGGACATAATTCAGCCCAAATAAATTTGATATTTGAGTTTTGTATATGCTTCAAAGTTAGAGAAAAACTGGACAGGAGATCTAAAACCCAAGTCTCTGGTACTCCACTAGACAATCCGTTAAGGATGACCATTAAAAAATAACCATTAATCCAATTACCTTCTTGTGTTATGCTGAAGTCAGCCACTTTGGAGAGGGGATTTTGACTAAGTTTGGGAGCGTGTTGAAGAGAAAGATCATTCTAGAAACTAGAGCATTTCTAGTTAAGCAAAAGGAGGGCTCTATTAGGGTGTTTCCACAGTCAGAGTGGGCAACTTTGGACATGAAGGTGCTGAATCAGGGGGCTACTGAGCAATGAGTCATAATGGAGAAGGTTGAAGGAAAAAGAATTAAAAGGTAAATTCAGTGACTTTCCAATTTTACTTAGCACACACATAGGTAGCAGTAACTGAAATTGAGACACTGAAAACTCTCCTGAATGCTCATAGCATAGATTGACTATTCCTGTCTTCATTACTTTGGTCTGCAATTAGCCAGGTGGGCATTGGGGACTTGGCATTTTGCCTGGACTTGAAGACCCATGTTTCTATAGACACGATGAATGGCAAGCAATTGGTATGCTTTCTCCATCTGATCCTCTTTTAAAAATCTACACACAAATATAAATAATAAATAAACATATGAGGGTACTAGTAGAACAACTACACATAAATACTAAAGAATTAAGTAGGTAGCACTCAAGAGTCGGATTTAGGTAAACAAACACCTGTTCGTAATTAGCTCAGTTACTCACTGATCCTTAACTGTTCCTTCTTAAATTAAATCACTTAATTTAAGACGCAAAAGCCTGTTCTCCAGGCAGATGTACAGTTCTAGTGCCTGAAGCTTGAGGGTAACATGATGTTATTAACCTCTCTACCAGGGTTTGTTTGTTTTTCCTTCTTGCTGTTTTGAGTAAGTCCTCAAAAGATGGGAAATCATGGTTGGAAGGTCTGTAAAGGTCACTCAGCCCGGCTCTCACATCAGATGCTTGAAATCTCCTTTCCCACACCAAATGCCTACTTAAAGCCAATGATACCGGCACATGGAAGTTTTCACCTTTGCAAAACCTGCCTCCTCTCAAGGAAGCTCTCTCATCTTCCATTTCCTCATAGAAAAAATTGTCAAGGGAGAAGAAGCACCATTTTTTGCTTCCTGTTCTAATTTGTATTGCCTTGGTAATCATTATAAGATTAGTCTGTGCCGACATGATACCTAGCTGGAGAGAGAGCTGTGTGACCCCATCCTTTTTTTTTTTTTTCCTTCCTTCCTTCCTTCCTTCCTTCCTTCCTTCCTTCCTTCCTTCCTTCCTTCCTTCTTTCCTTCCTTCTTTCCTTCCTCCCTTCCTTCGCTTCCTCCCTTCCTTTTTTTCTTTCTTTCTTTTTTGTCCCATTAATAGATGCTTTTTAGCCACTTCAACTGACACCGAGCTTCGCCTCTGGTCTCTAATCAAAACCTTAGCAGGTTTTTACATAAACTGAAATTTATATTCAATCATCACCATAGCAACCATCACACAGAATTAGATACAACTTCTTCCGCTCTGATATAATGTACTTTTTTTTAAAGAGCTGCTTTTCTCTTCAGTTGCAAATCCAAGCTATTCAGAAGATAACCATTAAAAAATCTATTTTGAAAAACTACATTTAAATAGATTGTAATAAGGTTCTAAAAACAGACATTTGAAATGTTTTCTAGATACTTAGTGCCATACACTTTCTCCCCCCACTAGTAGCCATGCATTGCTGAAGTCTCCAGGATTTGGCCCTGCGCTGGGAACTGTTAAAATCAAAACAAGCCTTCGCTGTTAAGTTTGACAACCATCGCTTGAAAGATGCTCCAAGATAATGACCCTGAGCTATGGCAGAAAATTCTAATTTCAAAAGGGATATTTGCATCCATTCATTAACTGTATGCATTTCATTCCCTTGTTACTTACAGTCCCAGAAATTGGGCAGGCAATTCAGTTGAACTGAAATTTTAGACAACGAAATTAAGTCATTTTCCATAAGCCAAATAATTTGATCTTGTTTATTTAAAGCCAAACTATACCGTAGCAATACTCTAATCATTCATTTATTCATTCGTCAAATATTTATTGAGCACTAGAGGCTACCATATGCTTAGAGCTGTATCTCCTAAAGGTGAGTGAGACTTCGTCCAGACCTCAAGATCTTTACTTTTTCTAATTCCATAGTATGGCAGATGTTTTCTACCAAAACGTCGGGAAAACCTTAATGCATTTTCTCTGAATGAACATTCAAGGTTGTGTCTATATATAGATGACTCCTATCCCACGGCCGTGCGCATGACCCCAGTTGAACACCAAAAACTAAACTAATGGTTAATAGTTCACTTCTATTACTCAAACCTAGTAGACCTCACCAGAGGACATTCATTTTGAGATTTCTGAAAACGCCCTGACTCGCTCCCGGTACAACTCAGCCACTTAGGAGGTATGGCAGAATTTCTCCCCAAATGATAAAGAAGGCTCCCCCAAATGCTCCTAACAGTCAGGTGTTATGAAAAGCAAGGACAGACAGCTCTGGAACGTTCTCAATCTTTTTTTTTTTTTCACTCAAGACCACTGACACAGCTAGTAGGAGGAGGGGTATTTCCAAATATTTGCCAAAATATCTTATATGCCTAGAAATGAGAAATCCGACATATTAAGTGAGACAACATATGTAGGGGAAATGCTAGACCAGGAAGGGGACACCAGTTTTATCTCAAGTGCCAGCTCCGGTGGAATGGGGTGGATGCCTAGAACCCTGAGGGAGACCACGGCTGAGGCCAAATCCCGGCTCAGTGAGAACAGATACCTTGATGCATCCCTGAAATCTGATCTGGGAGCGGGCAGGCTGCTCTGTAAAATATGTCTCACTAGTCCAGACCAGGGGAAGGGGAGCCTGGGCAGTGCTGGAGGGGCAGTGGGGAAATACATGCCAATGAGTTACCTGGGAGTGTGGAGCAATACTCAAAGAGAAAACCCTAATGCATTCAAACACCAAGAAACCTGGGTCAGCAAGCTTAAGAAAAACTTTTGAGGCACAACTGGCAGAAGTTAAGGCAGAATGGGTACCTTCCAAATGTCTGGAAAAGAAAAGAGCCAACCAAACACATTCCGTATTAGAAAAAAAAAAATGTACCAAGAAGCATTAAAAAAAAAAAAAATTCCAGAAAACCTAAACATGGTCACAGACATCCGAGAAGTATTCCATGTTGCCAATGAACAAGACAAGCTGAGGATAACGTTCAAATCCTGTTGTAAGAGCTGAAGAGTCTCACCAATATACGCACTGCAACCAACACCAGAGTTCTTGGCTTTTCATTTGCTTTTTTTAAAGATCAATAGGAAGATTGCAATCTCCCCAGTACAGCCTCCTGGTAATGATCGATGTGTGGCTTTTGTGGTCAAAGGAAGCAGAGAATATCATTTTTAGTATCTTAGGGCTGTAGACTTACTGCTTTTAAAAATATAAATAAATATATCCACAAAAGCCACAAGATTCAGCTTGTGAGTTACTTATGTCTTGATTTTTTTTTCAGAGTTTCTTAGACGGCCAATGTAGAATCTAAAATGATCCCAGCATGGTTTTCAGGTGGTCATTCCTGTGGTCGTCGAGCTCAAAGATGCACAGACCTATCACTGGTGTGAACTAAGCAAAAAGAGAGCTCCCCCAGACTCCCCTGATTTGTGCAGGTCCATGCAGCTAGCGGGAGTAGAGGCAGCCAGGTCGTGGTTCAGCAGGAAAGGATGCTGACCGTGCTCACCTGCCTCTGGTCCCTGGTACCACTTCCAAAGCTACATTAACAGCAAATGATGCGCCTCACATCTCCCGCAATGGGAATCACTGTACGTATCTCCTTGTTCCCGTTGCAGAGGGAATTGTCATACCTGACATGCATTCCAAGGATGAAAAGTTTATTGAGCATTTACTATGTGCCAAGCAGTGAGCTAGATACTATTTTGCAGCTTGCTTTCTATCTTAGCTCATGGACAGCTGTCCTTCAATTGGTCTTTTTGCTTCAGTTTTCACAGTCTTGGGTCATGGAGATCTAAATATAATAACTCCAGAGCAAAGAGGAAAAGTCAACAATAGGAGATTGTCTACTATGTTCCCCACGAAAAAGGACAGAAAAGCGCCAAGAGTAAGCTCTCCAAAACTGGCTCTCCAAATCTCCACATCTAAGAGAGGACATTGTAGAGTCTGAGAGGAATCATTCAGGATGTGCCAACAAGTTAATAAACTTATGAAATTCATTTTTCTCCAGGAAAGAAGGTTAACAGAAAGCTTCCAATGTTGTTTTTTTGTTTGTTTGTTTGTTTGTTTTTAAGTATTGTGCTGCAGGCCCATAATGAATAAAGAGAAACTGAGAAGGCTTGTAACATCTCTGACTTTTTGAGGCTGATCTCAAGAAGGACCAACATGCTCTAAGACAGAAAATGGAACAGGATAGAGAATGAGGTTTGGGGGTCAGGGAAAGGTGCCTAGAGTTGTAGAGGCCCCCACATATGTAACCTCTAACCCCAGAAACTCCATATTTACCTGTTTAATACACTGGAGATGCACATAGGACCAAAAGTTTCTACTGCTAAATATATATATATATATATACTGTCATACTAAGGAATCTGCACTTTATCCTATGGTCAATGGTTTCTCATTTGGGTTTTGGGAAAATCATTCTGGCAGTTGGTATAGGGAGGGCTGGGGCAGTATGAAATGGAAACAAGGATGCCAATTAGATGACAGTTGTCTATAAGCTAAGATAAAAAGCAAGCTACATAATAAAAGGTACATGATAATCTACAAAAAATTTCCACATGTGTATATGTCATAAATTCACAGAAAATGATCAATTAATTTTAAAAAGTCACGTTGCAGAATAACATGTACATAATGACTCCATTTATAGTGGGAAAATGACCATGTGTGCATTTTATGAATTCATAAAAACGGTCTGGAGAGATACACACCAAACTGTTTATGGTAGTTAACCTCTACAAATGAGAATGAGGGATTGGGGAAGTGGATGAATATTTTTACTCTTTCCTCTATAGATTTCTGATGGTTAGAAAGAAATTTTATAACAAGCATGTATTATTTTTATACTATTTAAGAGATTTCTAAAACTTAAAAAATAAAAGATTACCATAAAGATATGGCTTCTGTGACATGAAATGATCAGGGCTTAAAACCAAACCAGTAGCCATAAAAATAGAAATGGAGAACGAACCCAGCAGACAGATGTGACAAAAGAGTAGAGATGAGCCTGGGTGAAGGCGGTGGGGGCGAGGGAAATGGGGTTGTGGTGGATTTCCATGCATCTTCTCAGTTACATTTCCTGATAGCCCCACGAGCTGGGCGTGTTCACCTCATTCTACAGAGAGTGACATGGCGTCTCGGAGAGCTTTGCCCCCAAACCCAGAGCTGGTTACCAAAGCCAGAACTAGAACCTTGGCCTACTTGACTTCAAATCTTAGACTTACTGCCTTGGCCAACTGATTTCCTTCAAACAGGGCCCTCTTAACTGTCTTTTTCACACTCAGGTGTTGATTGAAACAGCAGCAGCAGGGTACTCTGAAGCTAGTTCTGACTCCACGAGGTGGGCACGGGAAATGAGTGAGGCTGAAACGTGCTCCCATGTCCCTGTTGGGTGGCAAGGCCCAGAAGCTGAAACTAGGCATTAGCAGACGAATGCCCACATGCCATCTTAGCTCATGAGGATTCTTGAGAGCAGGAAGGGACTATGTTTTCTACAGAATCTGTAGTGCCTCTGCAGTATCCAATATAGCACCAAATCCTCACTAAATTTGCTGAGTGGGTGTTTAATAAATATATATTATCGGAAGGGCAGCAGGATCACCTGAAGGAAGTATGAAGCTGCATTTGATTCCTTATTTAGCTCATGAATGTTCTGAAAGCATTTCTTTTTCCACAACAATTCAGGATATAAGCAGTCAATGCACAATTGTGACTGAGAGAGAGTGATTTAATCACTCTGTTACAAAGCTGCTTCGGTAGAAAAGTAACGATACTATCTGTGCTCCAAGACTTCAACCAAACGGTCAACCAAGCAAAAAGCAAGTAAACTAAGACCTCTGTGTGCCCACTGTCCTAGGCACAATGGAAAACCCCACAAAATAATACATGAGACTTCCTCCTAAGAAATTTACACTCCAGCTGAGAACAACCTGAAATTCAGGAAACGATTAGATAAATGCCTGTTACCTATGGATGTCCAGCAAATGAGTTCCATAGGACTCCAGAGAAAAGAGAAACATAGATACTAGAATCTAAAGAAAAGGTACTTGGACAGTGGGGTCAAGGATAGAGACAAAAAAGACAAACTTCTCCCCAGCTTCTTAGGACCATAATGGCATTTCACAGTATCCAGAAAAGCATCCATACCTTTCAGGCTACTTGATCCCAAGCGTGGCATGGCTGCTGGGCCAGAATGATTTAATACCCTGACAACCCCTCTGTATGTTTATGTGCCAAGAGGCTATTGCAGATTTCGGAACAAACAACCCTACCCCACCTCAAACCCCTTGGGATTTCTACTGTTTAGTCAATAGGCAACACTGCATGTCAGGGTTTTTCTCATTCCAGCCAACCATCATTGCCCACCCACACCACCGGAGATGGGGCCTTCTGCAAACACACTGCCTGAGCTCTCTAGCACGTAAATAAGCACTGATAGTAAAGGAGAGTTGGTGATAAGAATCAAAGGGCAAGGATAAAACGTCAGAGGAACTTAGCACTTGATGCTATCTCAATAAAATACTCACACTAGCCTATGGAAATTTACTATACTATTTCATCAGAAAATGTGTGTAATATAAGTTCCATTCCTTATTTAAGTAGGATCTACATGCATTTATTTCTATGTCCAACTGACATTGGGGAAAAGGCTGCCTCAAAAACTAAGGTCAGCCCTGTCGCTGGGCTGAAACAATCTCTCCAAAAGTCGCTTTGGTCATACTCATATTGCTGCCCCAACCAACAAAAAACCCTCTGAGATAAGAGGGGCAAAGCAATTTTTTTTTCGATTATAGTTGGCATACAATATTATATTAGTTTTAGGTGTACAACATAGTGATTAGCCATTTATATACCTTAGGAAGTGATCACCCCAACAAGTCTAGTACCCATTGGGGCGAAGCTCTTTATTCTGATGTTGAAGAACCCCTATCCCACTGACACAGGCAGATCTTTTTAATCCTTTTCCCCTCACCGTCCCTCCCACAATCACTTCTTAGCCCAAATTCAAACACATTCTGTGCTTTTGTACCCCTCTGCCTTGCCCATGTGGTTCCCTCATCCTAGAATGTCATGCCCTCCAGTTCTCACCAGTGTCTCCTAAAATCCAACCCTCTATGGTACTTCAGTGCCGTCTCCTCCATGACGTTTTCTGCTCACCACCCTGTTGAGTGCTTTCTTATTTTCTGAATTCTATATGCATGCCGTTCCCATCGGAGGCATCCATCTATTATTCTTATGTACTGTAGTCACCCACTAGGCTGCTTCCTCTTTCTCCACCCCACCAAGTCCTGCTGATTCTGCCTGATTTTCACCTCCTCAAAGTGTCCCTTCCTCTCTATTCCCACTGCTTCTGTTCAGCTCAGGCCCACAGCACCTCTCCCCTAAAAGATGCAATAGCCTCTTGCCCAATCTCCAGCCTCCAGTCCTGGCCACAGAGCCGCCAGACTGAAGTTACTGAAAATCAATTTTGATCATGTCAGACCCTAACTTTCAGCTCTTCAATGTCTCCCTATGGCCTTCAGAGCAGTCTAAGCTGCTTAGATAAACATGATCTCCCTTCTAGCCTTCCCATGAAAGCACTAGACCAGCGATTCTAAAACTTTAGTGCCCATCAGAATCACCTAGGATATTTGTTTAAAAATACATATACAGGGGGCCGGCCGGGAGGCTCAGGGGGTTAGAGCTCTGTGCTCCTAACTCCGAAGGCTGCCGGTTCGATTGCCACATGGGCCAGTGGGCTCTCAACCACAAGGTTGCCAGTTCAACTCCTTGAGTCCGAAAGGGAAGGTGGGCTCCGCCCCCTGCAACTAAGATTGAACACGGCACCTTGAGCTGAGCTGCCGCTGAGCTCCCCGATGGCTCAGTTGGTTGGAGCGCATCCTCTCAACCACAAGGTTGCTGGTTCAACTCCCACAGGGGATGGTGGGCTGCGCCCCCTGTAACTAGCAACGGCAACTGGACCTGGAGCTGAGCTGCGCCCTCCACAACTGGGATTGAAGGGACAGCAACTTGACTTGGAAGGGGGGCCTGGAGGTACACACTGTTCCCCAATAAAGAATAAAGTCCTGTTCCCCTTCCCCATTAAAATCTTTGGGGGAAAAAAATACATATACCCAGTCCATTCCACACAGAGAGTCTGGTTCATCAGGTAACTGGGAGAACCAGGAACAGGAATATTGGAGGGGGGGAAAAAGTAGGGATCAAATAAATATTCACAGAGAACATATTTACAAAAATATGAGGTTCAAAATATTTAGTTCTTCATCAAAACCAAATATACGGTTCTGATGCAGGTATTGTGAGGATCACACATTGAGAACACACTTAGAGACATTGTGAAAATGGGACTGGAAACAATTTTTGAGAAGTCACTGAATGCAGTGGTTAAGACTGGGGTGGGCGGCGGATGGCTCAGCTGGTTAGAGCGCGAGCTCTCAACAACAAGGTTGCCGGTTCAATTCCCACTTGGGATGGTGGGCTGCGCCCCCTGCAACTAAAGATTGAAAATAGCAACTGGATTTAGAGCTGAGCTGCACCCTCCACAACTAGATTGAAGGACAACGACTTGGAGCTGATGGGCCCTGGAAAAACACACTGTTCCCCAATATTCCCCAATTAAAAAAAAAAAAAAAACTCCCAACAAGATTAAAAACAAGAAAACATTGAAAGAAAAAAAAAAGACTAGAGCCTTGGGAGCAAACCTGAAGTGTGCCACTGGGAAAGTAACATAATGTTTCTTTGCCTTATCTGCAAAATGGAGATAATAATAGTATTTATGTTATAGGTTAAGATTAAATGAGATAATCATTATAAAATGGTTAGCATAGAATTTAGCACTGTAAACATTCTATAATTGGTACAAGTTGCAGGAAAACAGTAAAAAGCAACATGGTCCAGGCCTTTAATTTACAGTGTCTCTGGGTTGGAAGAGACTGTAAGGATTCCTTCTTCAGTGTCGTTGGCAGAGGTTTATCCAACTTGAACCGAAGGCTGCCAATGACCGGGCCTCTGGCCAGCACCTCCTGATGTAGCCTGTTACCCTTGTTAAGCCATTCCAGGTGTTATCATCTTCCTTAAACTGGGGGATTTCTGCTTGTCAGTTACCACTCTCCATGAATCCTAATCTGCCCTTAGGAGCGCCACCAAACAACACCATTCCTATTTCCATAAGAGTCCTTCAAATGTTTGAAGGCAATTATCACGTCTTTCCTTAGTAGTTCTTTAGAAAGACAATCAAGCATAGTGGATGAAACTCTGAGTTCACAGTTCGAGACCTAGGCTTTCGTCTCCAACCAGCTGGGTATCCTTGGGAGTCACAACAATGCTGAGCCTCAGTTCCACTTTACCCCCAAATTCTATAATTCTAGACTAAACACCCTCTGGTGATTTCCTCTATTCCTCAGGCACAGGCATGTTTCCAGACCCCTCATTATGGCAGTTATCTTGGCATTGCTTGACAAGAACAAAACAGCAGTCCCCCTTCGGGAGAATTCTTCATCCCTCCATTCTCACCAAGTAGTTTGAATGGAAGCTGCCAAGTTTTTAGAAATCTCACTTCACACCCAGGCTATCAATAGTGCCCATTCCTAGTCCTCCAACTCCACAACCACAGTGAATTGGCCTAGATTGGGTACTTGACCCAAGTTCAATTAAACAGACCCTACCCTAGGAATTTTAAATTTGGGATCGGAGAGAACAGTATCAATCAATTCCTCTTTTGCAGTTGGCATTGGAAGGAGTGAGGTGTGACAGCTCCTGGGGGCTGTAATTCCCCTTCCTGGAGATGACTCACCAGAGCATGGCACCCATATGCAGAGAGACACAGAAAGGAGAGGTAGAGAAGTAACCCTGTGGAGTTCAAGTCCTTAGTTCCAGGTTATCTCTGAGGACCAACTACACTTCTGCCCTTCCCATAGTTTGTTTAATTCCTCTTTTGCTCAAGTTGGGGTTCTCTCCTCACAAACAAACAAGTCCAGAGTAACACACGCACCTTTCTAAGCGGGCCTCAAATGGAAATAGCTCTGGGTTATCTGTTCCCCCTCATCCATCCCAACCTAACTCCACTCCCCTAACCTGCCAACTGCTACCCCAGATGGGTAACTAGAGTCTGTGTATAATACAAGAAGGGCTGTCATTTCTTCCAGTACGGCCACTGCTCAGAAGGGCAGCTCAAGACTATCTTAGAGCAGTCGTGCCACCTTACTGATTCATAGTCACCTCAAAATCTCAGCTCTTTTTCATGTAAACCGTGGAAGCCAAGACTTTTCCTTTGCTGTGCCATAATTATATAGTTCCATTTGTTTTGGGTTTTTTTTTGGGGGGGAGGGGAGAGGTTTGGGACCTAATTGCAAATAAACACTTAACCTTGTTAAATGTTCTATGTTGGATTGGGGTCAGTATTCCAGCCTGTCGAGATTGTTTTGATCAAGATTCTATCAACTGTGGCAAAGCTTTGCAACTGGTCAAATGCAATGGGTTACAGATGTGCCAAGATATTCACTTCCTCAGTTCTCTGCTTGGTGGAATGAACGTTGGGTCTCTGAACCCATGTTAGTGGCTTCTGATTCTGACAGCCTTATCGTTTTCTGAGTACACCTATTTCACATCTCTATAATTGTGGTAACATAGGAAAGCTAAATATTTTATAACATAAAAGTATTTACTGACAAAATGCTCATTAACTGGTTCTCACTTAAACACCTCTGCTTGCTTAATCTGAATCTACATTCTCATCCATAAAGTCACATTTTTATTGTTTGTTCTCTCCAGATTTAGGATTTCTCCACAATAAACTACAAATGCAATAAGATTTGGTTATATGGGGTAATTCTAGATTTTGCAAAAGACGCAGTATTTTATGAAGTTGATGAAAGTGATGCTGGAAAGCTGAATCACAAGTAAAGCCACAGTCTATTGGAGAAGCTATCAACTGAACAGGAGAAAGTTCACAAGGGCGTTGCCTGATAATCAAAAGCAAATGATAGGAATAAGTAATGATTGAGAGGAGTTCTTGAAAACTGTAAAAGTCAAATGTGGTGTGAATTATATTTCAATACAGCCATTTTTAAAAAGTCAAATGTGAACTAAGGAATGTTATCTTGTACTAGCATAAAACTGTGTTAGTAAATGTACTCAACCCTTCTTGCATAAAACCTACCAGCAGCTGAGTCAGTCTTTGTGTGGTTTAAGATTTAGCATACAGCTGAAATTATAATCAAAACTGTGTTAATATGATCAAATAAATTTACTTAACTTTTAGTTTTACTTTTCAAAATAAAATCACAATAAAATTTTTCCCAGGATTAGTTGTCTTTGGATTGTGAGGGTGTCCTAAATTTGAGTTATTGCCAGTGTTGCAACTTTCACCCACTGCTCCTTGCCCTGTCTACACAGAAACAGAAAAGCCCCGCACCTCTGCTTTTCCACGTGACACGTCTTCGACACTCCGACACTCTGACACTCTGTCTCTGACACGCTGACGACAGTTTCCATGGTTCCAGTGAAATGTCTTTTCTCCACAACAAGCTTATCTCCTTTAAATATTTATCATCTGACAGAATTTGAAATTCCCAGTCACTCCATTCAGACATTCAACAATTTATTGAGGGCCAACTATGTATGAAGCTGTGTTCTAGGCACTGGAGATACAGCAGTGAAAAATATCCCCACTCTCCTAAAGCTTACATTCTATTGAAGGGACAATAAACAAAACTGAGTGAGGGAATGGATGAGTGGATGGACAGATGAGGAGATGGATGATGAGTGGCTGGATGGACGGATGGATGGATAGACGGGTCTCCCATTGAAGTAGTGAACACTTCTCCCCCTAAGCTGACCAGTGCAGGATAGAGGGGGAGCCCCTTTTCTGACTCTAATACTTTTATTCATAAACCATGTGGCATTCAATTGTTTTCGAGGTGACATTGCTCTATTGACCATGTTTAACTTGCCTTCAACTAAAACCACCAAATCTTCTTACAAATGCTACTCTTAAAATATATATCCCTTCATCCTGTTCTTGTACAGCTGTTTGATTTTTTTTTTGGATCCTGAGCAGGATTTTTATTGATCCTCATTAATTTTCAACTTATCTGTAGCCCATCCTTCCAGCCGTCACACATTTAGATTAAACAGAATGTCAAACTTCCAAATTGTGAGAACATATTAATGTATACATCTCCACATCACTGCTGTCTACAAACTTAAGAAGCAAAACGCTCATGGTAAAACTGAGTGCTTGAATAAGCTACTGTAAATTTTTAGACAGTCCAAATCACTGCTCTGAGAAAATGAGTGCCCTGCCTGAAAGCCATGGTTAACCTGTGCTCTATGTTACCATTAGATAATCCTGTGCATAATATGTGCCATAACTATAAGCCATGCCTTTTCTTCTCTTTTTCCAGATGTATGCTCAGGAAACTCTTTCCTTCATGGCTGCAGTAAGGAACTATCCAAGGGGCCCTCAGGATATCTCAAGTCCCCTTTATTATTGAAATAAACTCCTGGACTTCTGCTTCGTAACATTGAACACACCTGCCCATTAAGTAATTAACGGGATAACTGGCTGTTTCATGGTCCTCTCCTTCTAGAACAGTAAGCTCCAAGAGCAATTGAGTGAGGCCTTTTCATCAAGTAATCCCAGAACCTTGCAGAGTGCCAGCCTGGCAAACACTCCATAAACGGAGTAAATATTTGTTTAATGTAAACATAAATTAATGGTCTCATCTCTGCCACTAACTGTGTAACACAGGACAAATCCTCTAACACATCTGGGTCCTACCTTGTTCATTTTAATCTAAAGGGGTTGGGCCAGATGACTCTGAAGACTCCTTTCCTAATGTTAATATTCTATATTTCCATCTTGTGGACTCAGTGGCTCCCTGTATCTGCTTCCCCACGAGAAACTCTAAAGCTAGATTGTTTCCAGAGTGTGGGCAACTTCTATCACATGAACAGCCTGGACCGTGGCAGGGATGTTAAAGGATTTCTATAATCTATGGGACTCTGAATTCAGTGACAAAATAAAAATAAACATTTAGGCTGCTGAATTACTGTATGAGTATTTCGACATTACATATTTCCTGAAAAATTTTTAACACAAAAATGCATCACAGTCAGAGACCTTCTCTGGCAACAAACCAAGTCATTGAGAAATGATGTTCAACAAGTTCTAGAAAATGAAAGGGGGACTCTGTTTCAGAACAAGTAACAGGTGAACACCATTTGGAATGCTGAATGTCATATTCTGCCACAGAAATGTTTTCCCACATTTTACATGTTCAAGAAAACAGGAGTCAACAGCTAACGCTAACATTCTTCTATCTGCTAGTTTTGATGGCCATCAGTCTTATTGCAAACTTTTAACTATAGCTGCAGCCTCAAACATTAGCTGTATATGCAAAAGGAAACTTATTTTAGTCCAATTTAAAAGTAGAGCATTTTCATTTCATCATCAGCCTCCCCTCTATTTCCTGTGTGATCAGATGATGGAGAGAGAGCCAGCACTCTGTGAAACTGACAATTTGACAGACAAAATACACACGTTCAACCAGCATTCTTTTAAATAAGAACCTAGTATGGTCTTATTATGGTTCTTAACCTTGTAAGAGGGATAGGGAAGATACACGTATGGAGAAGGCATAAACCCAGAAGAAAAAACAAAAGTACCAAGGAATTCCTGAACAGACTAAGCCAATTCAAGAAGTCTCCTCTAAACTCTACAGATTTTTTCACTTCAATGTTCTCCTTCGAAAAGGACATGCCCAGTATAACCTCTGTTCTGAACAGACTCACACGCACCCATGGAGCTAACGAATCCAGTTGTTAACTAGCTTCTGTAATGGCATAACTGATTCTTTTGTGGGACAGGTTGTCATATCTGGTACATCTTTAAGTATTGACATAGTTAAAAAAAAAGATGCACTCCATGGACCCTGCCTTGCTCTGAATCAACTTGAGGAGTTTCTGTTTCGTCACATCCTGCCTATGTGACCACAAGACAAACCTGCTCCACGGAAACAACTGATAATCCAAATGGCACCCGTAGCACAAGCCCAAAGAAGGAAGCTCATGGGAAGAGCATCTTTTTCTCCAAATGGGACGTTCAAAATGGGCTCAGGTGTAAATGAAATGGACAGCAATCCATGGATGCTCCCACCATCCAGTTTTCCATCCATCCACCATTTACTGGACACCTACCACACATACAACATTGTCACTAGAGACCAGTATTTTCTTTAAAAATATAAACACAGGGGAAATGAAATCATTTTCAAATGTGTTTTTCTTTCCTCACAGAAAAGACAATTTTATCAATTACTGATTTTGTTCATTTTTCTGTGTCTTGGAAAACCAACTGAGCACTGTTTGTTTCTAAATTTGACCAAACTGGCTAAATTAGGAAGTTTTCTGGTCAGAAGTCCATATGACAAGCCTACTGTGGTTTCATTAATTTCTCCAATGGGCAGACAAAGAGTCATTTGCAGCCTGAATCATCCTATTTCCTTTTCCATCTCAGACACACTCTCAGTCATGTGAATAGTGCTGGAAACTAAACTGAAAAGCTGTCAAAACATCCTGTAATAACAGGGAAATTAACAGACCCATTCTGTCATGCATATGTGCCCCCATTTCCCCAGACCCCATTACCTTCCTGTGAACCCACATTCATAAATCTATGTGCAGACCATAACAAACAGTATATGTAAAATGTTAAATACATGCATTCTTTCATTCTCACACAGATCATAGCATCATGTTATATTCTCCTAAGACTGAACTTGGGCTAATGGCCATAAACAGAAAGCTATTATTGTGTTATTCAAGGTTCTATTTAAAATTCTGTTGTGGGGCGGCCGGTTGGCTCAGCTGGTTAGAGCGCAGTGCTCATAACACCAAGGTCGCCGGTTCGATTCCCGCGTGGGCCGGTGGGCTGCGCCCTCCACAACTAGATTGAAAACAATGACTTGACTTGGGGCTGAGCTGCACCCTCCACAACTAGAGTGAAAACAGCGACTTGACTTGGAGCTGATAGGTCCTGGAAAAACACAGTGTTCCCCAATAAAATTTAAAAAAAATAAATAAATAAAAAAAAATAAATAAAAAAATAAAATAAAATAAAATAAAATTCTGTTGTGAAAGATAACTTGTTAGCTGAAATAATATACTACACCTTGATGGGATTTTGAAAAATATCAGATTGAGACCCAGTAATGCAATGTAAGATATATAAAATCACACAGAGTTAAAATCACGGAATTTCATGACTGTCAAGGTTTGAGATGTCAACTTGTGCTCTTCCTAGCATTTAAAAAAGGGCAAGGAAGGACCCCGGGTGGACAAGTAACTTGCGCAAGGTGGCAAAGCCAATTAGTGTCAGAGTCCGTAACTATACATTCATATTCTCCTACTTCTCGTCATAAAGATTGTAATAACCTAAAAAGGCAACAATCCAAATTTTATTTAACCAGAGTCAAAATATGACTCAAAGATAAGTAGCTGTTCCCTCTTTAGCCCACACCCAGTGAGTGACGGTGTGGACGTTACAGCAAACACATACCAATCCCACGTCGCTTCCCCTTACCCAGAAGCGCAAGCTAATGAAGCTGAGAAAAAGGTTAAGAAGTTTGTACAAAAGAACTTAACCTGAAGCTCAACTTATTTAGATTAGCTGGGTACAAGCCCAACTACTTCCTCTCAATCCATAAAATCCCCATGACGCAATCATTTTTCTCTTTTAAAATTCTTAACTGAAAGTAAAACATGGATACAGCAGAAAAATTAAAACAGTGGGGAAATGTCTAAAACAAAAAGTTCAAAATGTCCTCCATTCACCCAAAAACAACTACTAGCAACAATTTCTTATATATCCTTCCAGAAAAAAGTTATACACACACACACACACAGACACACACACACACATATATATACATGTACACACACATATACATACTGGCATATTCCTAACTTGAAATATGTGTCTGTGCTATGGGCACCCTGGTTTGCGTCTGCCTTCACACAGGCTGCCAGGAGGTCAGTCCCACTCGCTCAGATGATAAACTGGTCATTTCAAGGACAGAAACCCTGTTGTTAATCAAAGCGAATTTTGTCTTACATGATACTGGATTTCTAGACCCCAGGAGCATAGCTAAACAGCTGACAAAATACAGAAACGGACAAAGAAAGCGGAAGAATAGGGATGAAAGCAGGAAAGAGATTAGTGAGGAAACGAAAGAAAAAAGATGAAGAGGTGTTACACACAGGTCGGCAGCTTGTAGGTGCTCATTCAGGACTTTCTGAATGACTGACCAAATAAATGAATGTTTTATTTTAACACATTATGACATTTAATATATTAAAATATTAGTTGATAGGGCCCCGATTCTCTGAAAAGTAAGCATCCTTCTTGATCTACACTGTATAATAGCGTAGACACTGGCCACCCGTGGCTACTGAACATTTGAAATCTCTTCTGTATGTGTAAAATATATACCAGATTTCAAAGACTTTGCATTTTTTAAAAGGATGTAAAATATCTCATTAATAATTTTTATTTTGATTATATATTGAAATGAGACTATTTTAGAAATATGGGGTTACATATACCATCTTATTAAAAATTAATTCATCTGTTTCTATTTTCTTTTTTACTGTGGCCACTAGAAAACTTTAAATGTCACAGGTGGCTCCTGTTACACATCTTTTGGATAGCACTGGTCTGGAATGTAGATACCATTACAGCAGTGACCGTAACCATCGTTCCCTGCTCTAACCCAGCACCTAGTACAGGGCCTGGAGAATAGCAAATGGCCAATAAATATGTATCAGATGAAAGGTCAGCTGTGGTATCCAGATAAGGCAAAAACTAAGCCTCGGACTACAAGGCAGGAGGCCCTGACCGTGATCCTAGCTCTCCTGAAAAAGCAGCTGTGTGACCTTGGGCAAGTCAGTGAACTTGCGTAGGCCTTGTTTACCTCCTCTTTAAGATGGAGATAATATCTGCCTTATAGGAAAATTGCATGGACCAAATGAAATAATGTTGATAAAAGGGCTCTGAAATGGTAAAACCGATGTCAGTTTCCTCCTAAGTTCTAGTGATCTCTTCTAGCAATAGCCCCAGGAGAAACCAGATGCAAAAAATACTGAAAAAACAGATTAGAAACTAACCGATAAAAATTCCTATATCTGATATTTCCACACGTTAGAAAATTTAAATCAAGACAGGTGCAAACTTGAGATTCTCACACTAATGGAAACTTCCAGCATCCATCACTCCCTTTTCACTGCGTCTCACCAACCACAGCTGACAAAGGGAATCGCAGATACTTTCCACAGAAAGTCTAACCAACTGGGAGGAGAATGCTGTCTCTGGGTGCCTGATGAAGCAGCAGGGTGGCCAATTTCACTTAGCCACCTGGGGCTCACAGCTTTGTGGAAAATTCTTAATCCTGGGGGACTCTGAGGCCTCAGGGGGAAAGTTCCATGGGCACAAAAATCTATCATGGGCATCAGTCCTTGTTAACTGTTTCAGGCACAGCTAGGAGAGTGAATGTAGCTTATTTCACCAGCAGTCAGGGTACCTGGCAAGGGAAATCCAAAGGATACTTGGACAGGCTGTAGCTTTTTAGTGACACCAGGATGGACTGCACTATCTCAGCTGGGCATCTTCTTTCCCCAAATCTAAGATCATTTCAAAAGGGAAGAGAGTATGAAGAAAGTATCCTTCTGCCGGGGCCTTTAAGGAGGAGCCTTGAGCAGCTGACTGCAGACTAACCCACAGCAGAGAAAGAGCAGACCCCACAACCCATAGCCACAAGCTGGAGGACAGCAGAACAAAAACAGTCCATTTCAAGAGGCTCAAGATCAGATTCTCCCCTCATTCTCTGCAAGGCACCACAGAAGCCCATGACTTACCATCAGCGAGGCCACCACATCAAGGACAGAAAGGAGGGTGCAGTGACTTCCCTTTTGCTGTGAGGATCCGACTCTCCCCCACTCTAAGAGCTGCTGCCTGTGACGTAGAAGCCAGTTGTGCCATGGCCAGGTTCTGAGCCCTTGCAACCAGTGCCCCGTGACCTGTATCGAAACAGCACCCAGGGCCTGGGCTGCAGCCGGCTCATCCAACCAGAACACCAAGGGACAGGGCAGCAGGCATGGAGCAGAACGGGCTGTGCAGCAGAACCAACTGCAGGCGGCGGAGTTTGAAGTTCATATTCCCGGGACCAACCCCCTGAAATTCTGGTTCAGGAGGTCTGGAGTGAGACCCAGGCACCTATGTTTTGACAAGGTGCAGAGACAATGCCAGTGCCCAGCTTGACTTGGGAACCTGTGATCAAGACTACTCAGGGAAGCTTTATTGTCCCTGAACCTTTCTCTTCCATAAGGTCTCTTCATCCTTCTCGTCTCGGTGAGGAAGAGGAGAGTGGCGAAAGGAGACTTAAAGGAAAGCAAAGCAAAGTGGAGAGCATTCTAGAATCTAAAGACCCTAGGTTCCGAAGTAAGCTGCTCCCGGTCCTTAAGCAAGACATTTAATCACTCTGAACCTCAGTTTTCTCATCTGTGGAATGGCGGTAAAACCACCTACCTACTCAGGGTTGGGGGGACGATAAATACACAGAAAGTACCTAAATGTATTACACACAACAACTGTGATAAAAGCATTCATCTGATTAGCTCTCTCCATGAGGAGAAGGAAGGGTGAGGGGAGTTCTCCATGTGATGAGGATCTTTGCAAGAGACACTGCAAATGTAAATAATTGACTTAATTAGGCATAAAGAGGAAGAAAAAAATAAACTGCAACAACAAAAAACTGCAGTAAGGGGGGGCTATGAGTTCAGATTACATGGGGAGAGTGGGGAGATGCACAGAGCAAGCATACAACCCTGTCTCTGGAGGCTACAGAGAGATCTGGTTGGGAGGGAATCAATAGATATTTACAGAGATTTAGGCACAATGTGTCATAGAGATTTATTGCAACATTGTTTATATAGGAAAAATTTGAAATTACCTAAAGGAATTTTTTCATTTTCTTTTTTTTTAACATCATGGTGTACATATATTACTTTATTTCAGGGGGAAAAAAATGTTCCTTTTTAGATTTAGGAAATTTTGGAATCTATTTGATTGGCTGAAAGCATTTTTAAATATCGCAATTGTTTTTCTTTTAAACTCCAGTTTAACATTCAGATGAGAACTTTAATAGCAACAAAGGAAGGCCAGATAAGGGCACATCCATCTAAATTTTCCCCACTATCTCAGCTGGGCATCTTCTTTCCCCAAATCTGGAACATAAGGCAAAATACATTATAGGATACCATCAGAACTTCTGAAACACAAAGGACATAAGGAACGATGGGGAGGCAAAGAGAAAATAATTCATATAAAGATGCAGATGAGATCTCTAGTGTAATGCTAAATAATATTAGGAGAATTAGGTTTAGTGCTTACCTACCCCCCTAAACACACACAAACCCACACACACGCACACAGTTATGAGAACTTCTGAAATAAAACTCACTACTACCCACCAAGTCCTTTCCCACATAGACTAACAGAATCTATTTCTGTATTGCTGCGAGATTTGCAGCAAAGAATAGAACTCCAGTAAAGAGGAAATAATTTCTGTACTGTAACTGGGTTTTTCTTACTTCCTTCTTTTAAAGCAATCACCCAACAAGTCCAAAAATTTCTGAACAATAGTACAGTTTTCTATGTACTAGGTAGATAGCACTGCAGACATTTTGGAACTCAGCTGAATCAGTTAAAAGGTTCTGGGTAATTTGCCTTCTCAGAAAACTTATAATGATATATTACAGCGCTGGGGGCTGGAAGCAGCCTTCCAAATCATCTGGTCCAACCCCATCATTTCACAGATGAAGCTCTTGGAAAATAAACTAGCTGCTCCAACACACTGAAGACTCTAATTAAAATATCTGCTCAATTTTAAGGTAGCTGACAAATTTGGACAGGGGTGGATGGGAAATAAAACCTCCAAAACATTTTTAGTGGAACAGCAATTATGATCAACGTACCTAATAAATAAAGAAGCCTTAAGGAATGTGATGAAAGTATACCCCCTCTCTAATATCAGGACCACATCTGGAAAACTAAGAGATTAAAAGTTGCCAGAGCTAGCACATGGAATCTGTGAGTGGAGATGTAGGAAGAGAAGTGGGGAGCTCTACCCTGAGTCTGTTGGCCTAAGCACCAAACACTGGCTGAATTTTATACATAAACCCCTGGGTGTCCAGGAGTCACCCTGATGTGATGGTGCCTCCATTTCCGGAAAAGTGGAGATTTGAGAAAATGGTCCATGCACAACAGAGGCACGTGGCCGCTGACCTGACAAAGGAAGGGGAGCTTAGACCCCTGCTTCCTACTCAGTGGGCCCCAGCAGCAGCCTCACCGGGGTTGTTTGTTAGAAATGCAAAACCCTGGGCCCCACTCAGACCTACAGAATCAGAATATGCATATTGACAAGATCCCCAGGGCTTCAAGAACACAGTCAAGCTTGAGAAGTACTTATTTAGATAACCGGGGAGCAAGAGAAAGTGTAACTGACGACCTGTAACCACAGTTAAGTGTCTGGAAATAATTACCGCCATTACCAGCTCTAGTCACTAAAGCTTTGGATCTGTAAGCCTTATTGTAAATTTTAAATGGTCTAAAAGTTAGCCTGAATTTTACATGGTCTCAGTGAATATCTCATTAAGTAGTCGTGAATTTTCACAAAATATTTCAAAGAAAAAATACATAACCAAATATGCTGGGAGCTCTCACATTTTCAGGGGTTACATAGATTATGAATTGAGGCCTTTTCCCTGCTAATTTCTGCTGGGGTCGTAACAGAGACACGACCAACATGTCTTCAGTTTTGAATTAGAAACCTCAGGGAGACCTGGTGAAGAAAGAAGACTGCATTCCAAATAGAAATATGTTCCTGGTGAAAAGGATGAACTTCACGTAAGGGAATTTTATAACCAAAAGACTGTGAAGGTCACGTGGTCCCACCATAGTGCCAAAGCTGAACACCAGTCTCTGCTCATACATTTCCAGGGATGTGGAAGTCACCTCCTCCAAAGGCCACTTCCTGAAATTTGTCTCCCTGGAACTTTCAATAGCCCTGCAGTCAGTGACCCCTTGATGATTCGCTACCGTTAGTTCATCCCCACTATCAATATTCCAGGACATTTCCCACTGGGATTTTTTTTTTTTAAAAACACAGAAAGTCAAAAACACGTTTCATGTATTTCATGTATTTGTTTCTCATGGGCCTGGGGCAGCTTGTAGTAGTGGGGTGTATGGCATTTTTATTTGCTTTTATTTTGAGGTACTTTAGGAAAACCTCATGTGCGCAAGTATTAATACACTATCACCAGTTACAGAGAATGTAACCAAAAACATACCAGACACCTAGTATAGGGATGGACAGTACTGTCCTTCAACACTTAACCAGAAGCTTCCTGGGAGTCAAAGGTGGTATGAAAATGGGCAAGAAGGGAGTGCCTCAAAAATGTGTGAGACCCTCTGGCCTAGGGGAGTCAGAGATTATTAGCCCCAGAAAAGCGTCTTGGGTTAAGTCTAATTCTTCCCCTTACAGAGAAGAAAACTGAAACTCAAAGAAGCTAAGTGACTTGCCCAATATGGGGCACGTAGTTAGCAGCAAAGTCAGGCCATGGAGTGTCCCTACCGCTGTTGAAGTTCTTTTTGCTACACTGCCAGACTCTGTCTGAATCTTAAATTTGTTAAGAAAGCTTGTCTAGCATAAAAATCAGAGCTATAGCACCACATGACTGGGCTCAAGGGCAATGGCTACAGACCCTCCAAAAGCAAACCCAAGCTATCCTGCTGCACACAGAGACCTCAAGTCCCAAAACGCACAAGTCTAATACCAGATAAGAAAGTTTTACTGGAGCCATAAGCCGTCCTTCCCTCCTCCCCTCTTTCCTAGAATTCCATTTTGTTCCTACATATCCACTGATTCTGAACTCCAGAGATTTTTCCACTAAGCGGCTTATTTTAATCTCCCATTAAAATAACCTTTCTGATGAGTGGTTATTTGCTCTCAGAACAGAAATACCACTGTGAAACACTTCATTCTTTCTTGAAACACTTCAAACTAAAGGCTCATAACATACTGAGCCACAGTTGTTAGTAAAAAGTAAAATATTATAGGCGATCAACTTATCCAGGCGTCTAAACATTGGAAGTATCCAAACAAAGACAATATTTTAAAAATGCTTTCTACCATCTATTTTTTAAAATAACACCACTGTAATATTCTAAAGAATCATCTGTTAGAGCATACAGCATGAGGTGCCAATAAAGTGACAATTCATCCATGGAGCTCCGAATAATTGGTTGGTGGGTCAAAGTGGCCTGCCCACAAGGTCATAATGGACTGCAGCAGTGACATAAGCTAATCCACAGAAACAATCAGTTGTGTCTCAGTCCTTTGTAAATTTTGGCAGATCACAACCCCCTCAAAGCAATGAAGTGCGATCATGCAAGTATGAATTATGTGCTTTTTCTATCATTGTGTCCTTTGGAAATAAAAATAAACAAACCGGGGAAAGATGAGTAATCCAGGTCCCAAGCATTTCAGGTGAGAGCCTTTATGCTAACACTAGTCATTTATATTACAAAATGAGCTGGGATCCCACTATGGTACGAGACATGGTCGTATTTCCTGGTTTAAAGAAGCCTATTCCTGAGACAAAAGCATCTAAGAAGCTATATTAGCTTTTCAAGGTCACTAAAAACTTGTGAATTCTTGATTCAATTCATTAAATGAGACGGGAGATGAACCAAATTAATGCCCAAATCACACCATGGATAACAGAGCATCGCCCCATAATTTTCCAGGCTTCTTTGTTGGCGTCAGGTATATAAGATCTTAAATGGCAAGAGAACAGAAGAATAAAAACATAGTCTACTATAGCCCACAGTGAAACAAAAATAGAAAACAAAAAGATGAAGAAAAGCTGTGACACACATCCATCCAAGAGCACATCTTCCGTTGCTGTTAATCAGAGTTTATGTCACACTTCCTGGGGCCACTGAAGTCATTAGCCCTGGCAGAGAGGATAGGAATTTTCCCATTTTAAAAGGAGAAGCAGGGCAAAAGACAAACTAGGCTGGCGGGAAATAGAGGGGTTTCTCTAAAACCATGTTATCCAAAACTGACAACTTTCCAACAAAAATCTTAAGGTCATGTGATGATAAATGGGGGTGGCTTGAAAGCAGGAAGATTGGCAGTTGTGTTCCTCCTACCCCTACCAAACTAAGTTTCAGCCTCCCACCCCCACAGCCCTCCAGGCTAGAACCTGTGTCCTGCATCTTCCAAAGTGTGGAAAATTCTAGAAAGGCTTTTATCCTAGCACAGCTCTAAGAGAAAGCGTCGTTTTCCTCTCCTGCGGCCCAGGAGACCTATCCTATCCCTATCCCATCCGAGTAATAGGTTGTTCTAAACCAATAAATATGACTGGGGCTCTTAACATAGTGAGATCCAGCTTCCTTTTGTAATATAAATGCCGAGTGCTAATGCGACAGTGTCTCACCTGAAATGCCTGGGGCCTGGGTTAGTCATTTTTCTAGGACCTGCTTATCTTTACTTCAGAAAAGGCCCTCACCTTCAGAAATGACCTTCTTCACAGCTGCCACGTAAGTCTCAGGCTCGTCATCACAGGTGAGCTCCTGCCAGTGCGCCCAATCTGGAAAGAAGTCCAGGAACTCCTCACTGTCCTGTACCCCGCAGAGCAGCCGCACCATGCGGTGTGGAGGGTGGAAGGCTCTCTGCAGCAAGGGAAGCAGGGCCGGCTGGCAGAAGTGCTGCACCAGCTCTGCGGATAGCAGCACCACGATGCAGCGTGTGCTGAGAAAGAAGCTCAGGTCATCTGCTGAGAAGGAGGTCCGGGGGCCCAGCCTATAAGTCAGCGTCTTCTGGCTGCGGACCTGCCGACTGGACAGGAAAAGGTCCTGGAGGTACTGGCACCATTCCTCAGCATCCGGGCTATAGAAGAGGAGGATGTCACATCCTCGGGGCACCCCTGAGCGAGAAACAAGGCATGGAAGCATGTTAACACACTGCTCCTTCAAGGCTGCCCCATCCCCTGCAAGATATGCCATCCAAACGAGGAGCTGGGCACCCACAATCATTCAGGGCCTGCCTCCAGCATACCTGTCTGACCTCTTTCCCCATTTACAGTTGGTGTTACAACCATACCAGACTCTCTGTCTTTGCCCAAACATACAATGCCGTTTCAGATGTTTGCATCAGTTATTGTTTCTGCTGGCATACTCTTCCCTCCACAGCTAGTGCAGTATAGGATGAGGACGATGATGACGACGACGACAGCAAGCACTTATATAGAGCTTACTATGTTCCCGACACCCTTCCAAGCACATTGCCTAATAAACTCATTTAATCATCACAGCGACCTTCTAAGGTAGGTACTACTATTAGCACATTTTAAAGATGAGAAAACTGAGGTGTGGTAGAATCAGAATTTGAACTAAGACAGTTTGGCCCCAGAACCTGGTTCTTTCCCAAATTCAGTGGTGACAAGCACACGTATGGAATCAGCAGCCAGAGTTAGCATCGTGGCTCTGCAAAGTATTAGCTGTGTAACATTGGGCAAGTTAAATATTCTAAACCTCAGTTTACTCATATGCAGATGGAAATATTTATCAGTGTTTTGTAAGCATTAAGTTTGATATTCCATGTAAAGTGCTAAGTATAGCACATGGCATGTAGTACACCCTCAATAACTGGTAGCTGACGCCATTATCCTCAATTACAAACAAAGCATTAATGTAAATGGTAAGCGTGGTTGAATGAATGCTTTAACCTATACAATACCATTTGTAAGGTGTCCCTTACCACACCTGGTCCGCAGCACAGGCTTTCTTCTTCCTCTAATAAAGTACAAATGCCAGAAACAGAGTCAAAACCCTCAGAAAAGTATTGAGTTAAAAGGGGCTTTTGGGGAATCTCTTGGCCCAAATGCCTAATGTACAGATAAAAGAAACACTTCAGCTATGAAGATGAAGGGAATTACTTAAATTCAAACTCAGTAATTAGTCGCAGAGCCAGGACTGAAACTATTGAACAAATGGGTTAGGAGAATAACATCTCAAAAAGGGCTGGCTGTGGTCCCATACATTAGTGATGAAGAAGCTATCAGTTGTGTTTTCAACAGGACTGACAAGTAATGGCAAAGAAATGAAGAAAAGGGAAGAGGATTTCCTAGAGCAGAAGTGCCCTTAAGAAAGCAGCTTGGGTCTTGGAGCACTGACGGCCTTAGCAGGAAAGCAGTGACTTGACACTGCCCTGACTTTTATGAGGAGACAGTGAACCGAAGGCAAAACAGTTTTAAGATTGACGAGTTCTGGGCCACTGGATTAAGTATTCATTTCACGCTGGATCCTGCCTGACCTTTTCCTGCTTCTCTGTTAACAGCACATCGCAATACCTGTCATTAAAGACCTCTAGTCAAGGAAAGTTTAAATGTTAATAACAGGGAAACTGGGTGTGGAGTACATGAGAACTCTCTGTTAACTTCACAGTTTTTCTATAAATCTAAAAGTTTAAATATACAACTTAAATAAAAAGCACCTATGTTTTAGTTTCTTCTACATGGAAAACATACTTCAAACACCTCATTCCTGGGGTTTTAGTGTTAAGTTCGACCTCCCTTTAAGCAAAAGTACTTGAGAAGGAAGTGGTTAGTGCCTCAAACTAGTTAATATCACAACCTACTTGTTCACCAACTTGCAGAGTGACTCCAAACCAATCTACAAAATCTAAGCAAATTTTGCCTCGATGTAAATGAGATCAACAAAAATCTCTCACCTTCCCGAATTTCACTCCGTTGCTGAAACTGAAAGCTGGGGAACTTGTAAATAAGTCCACAGTGGAAGTTAAAGCCCCTCCATAATGTGCTGGGTTAGCAACACAGGACTAAACGCTTTGTCAGCAACTCTCTCGTGTGGAGGAGGACACATCTTTCTTCCAGAATAACTCCCTTCCTTTAACCATAAGTCATTTCTTCACATGTGCCAAGTCAATTCTCTCATTTTTGGTTGTTTATGAAGAGAAATGAAATATGTGAACAAACAAGGAGTCCATAAATCCCAGACAGAGATGAGGAAGGGTCTTTGTCCTTGGAGAGCTTAAAGAACAGGTCTGACTATAGAAGGAGAAAGGAATGGATAACAGCAGAGCATGGGCTGGCTGGTGGCACCAGGGGGTGACAGTGGTAGTAAAAAACACAGTGACTGAAAGATTCGGAATCCACCCAAGGAGAAAACAAAGAGGAAGTGTCAAGGAGATGGTCAAAGTACCTAACCCAGACCATTTCTTCAGTCTGTAGGTGATGCTGGCACACCCTTCGTCTGTCCTGGAGCCCCCGTGTTTGTATCCAGCAGCATACTGAAGAGGGATGTGATATAGAGGTGACCAGGATAGGGAGAGATCTGGAAACAATTCGTGTGAGGAGTTTCCAGACTCTGAAGATTTCAAGTTTAGAGACTTGAAAGGAGTCTTGAGGGACCTCAAGGATCATATGGAAGTTAATATCATGAAAAAGTAAAGGTCCCTTCAAGCTCCAATTTCCTGTAAGTACAGGGATGATAGAAGGATCTGGTGATAAGAGAAGCCTTGGAAAGAGTGAGCAGGAAAAGGTGTGAGAGCTTCCTTCAAATACCTGGAGGCTGACACATGGAGAAAAGTATTCCAGTCTTCAACCAATCAGATTTGGCCACTTGGGAAAGTCACTTATGGCCTTCCTCTCCTCTCTCTCATGTGTAAATACAAGAGATGCCATCAGGGGCCTTAGAGAATATTCCAGAATAGGCTGATTCCATTTCATTTTATCTTGCTTCTCAAGTTCTTTCAAGGACAGGGAGCCAAGATTTGGTTTCAACAAGCAAATATGCCTTTCAAAAAATAAAAGACTAATGATTACCCTTCAGTGGAAGGAAATGTAAGGAGACCACATGATTCAATCATAAAAAGGAATGAAGTACTGACTGATGCATGTTACAACCTTGGTGAACCTTGAAAACATTATGCTACATGAAAGAAGCCAGTCACAAAAGACCACCTACTACATGACCCAATTCATATGAAAAGTCCAGAGCAGGGACATCTATAGAGACAGAAAGTAGAACTTAGGGCTGGGGAGGAGGAGGGATTAAGAGGGTGAGAGCTAAAGCATACAGTTTCTTTTTGAGGCGATGAAAATGTTCTAAAATTGACTGTGGTGATGGTTGTGCATACAAATACTAAACCCACTGAATTGTACATTTTAAATGGGTGAATTGTATCTCCCATCCAAGTACTAACCAGGTCCGACCCTGCTTAGCTTCCGCGATCAGACGAGATCGGGCGCGTTCAGGGTGGTATGGCCGTAGACTGAATTATATCTCAATAAAGCTGTTTTAAAGAAGAAGAAGGAAGAGGAGAAAGAGGAAGAAGACGAGAAGGAGGAGGAGAGGGAGGAAGAAGAGAAGACCACATGGAAGAGTGGCCTTGATGACTCCAGAACCTATAGCATCTTGGCAAGAGATACTCTCACCACTGTGACCTGTCAGCATGGGTCACTGTACTTCTAGGCCTCAGGGAGACCTAGGGACCCCAGAAACCCCAGCTCTAACCATTACAGACCTGCAGAAGCCACAGCAGAGCCCATAAATAGCCCGAGGTTTGGCCACTGGGCTTGAGGTCCCCCCTGAATGGAAGCACACCCTCTAGCCTCCTTGGCCACACCCACTGAAGAGATGCACACAGAACACTAAAGGAGGGTTTTCTTTGCCTCCTCTGCCCAATGCCCTCCCCGTCCCCCCATTTTTCTGCTTCCCAGACCTAACAGCTCAGGGCCCATTACCAGGCATAGAAGAGGTGGGAGCTTCACTCACCTTCTCTCCTTCTTCTTCCCACTCACCCACCTACTCTGGCCACCTGCTCCTTAAACATACCACAACACCTATTTACTGTTCCTCTACCTGGAGAACTCTTCCCTCAAATGCCCCCCTCCCCAGTCTTTACTCAAATGTCCCTTTCTCCATGAAACCTAACCTAGCAGCCTCATTTAAAAGTATAACCCCTGCCTGACCACTGCACTGTACACCTGAAGCTGAATAATATTGTATGACAACTATAATGTAATATATATATATATATATATAGTCACGGGATATGGAGAACAGCATAGGAAAGAGAGTTGATAGAATTGTAATAGATACATACGATGACAGAGGGGCACTAGATCAGGGGAGGGGGGTTATCACTTTGTGAGGGGTGAAATGTCTAACAATTACATTGTTTCGCACACCTGAAACTAATTTCAAAAAAAAAAGTATAACCCCAAACCTCTTTACCCATCTCTATTGTTTTTCCACATATTTCTCAAACCATGTATCTTCCTTAAGTGTATTGCCTGCCTTCCCCCACTACTCCATAAGCTCTATGGGGACATGGCTTATGTCTGTTTCATTTACAGAATATACACCTGACACCTAGGACAGTACCTACAAACAGGAAGCACACAATAATTATTTGTAGAATGAATGAATTCTGTCTAGATAACTGTTCTTCAGCTTTCAAACATAATGTGTGGACAAGGAACTTATTATTACCAGCGGTTCCTTATTCACAACGCAGCTTCTCCTAACCTTCAGAGAGAGCCCAGCCAGGGAGCCACAAGGCTACCTTCCCACTCCCCTTAAATAGTGAGCCTGTATCACCAAATCTAATAGAACTGTCACCACTGGCCTTTTCTACCCCTACTTCCAAAGCACAACTATAAGGCTAGACCTCAGGGGGTCTAGGGAAAGCTGGCTCTTCATTCTAGTATCTACCCATATCATCCAAGAACAGCACCTTCTGGCCAATTATGTTTTATTTTTCAAGATGCTTTTACATCCTGTTTTCACATGTTATCTCTACTAAAGCATCATAAGATGGGCCTGGAAAACACAAGTAAACCCATTTGCTAACATGGTAACTCTAATCTGCTCATCTAGTAATTCCCTGTTTGGTTACCACTTTCCTTCACAAGACTATAAACTCCTCAAGAGGAGAGACTAGGCGTGTCCTCATTACCACTGAGAACACATTTAGGTGCATATTATTCGTTAACGTGCATAGTAAGTGCTCATTAGTTGTCTCTGTTATCATTATTACATGGTTCACCCTGGATCTCAATGAGTGAATAATCCACCAAGTGTACACACCCATGAACCAAGAAGGGAACTCAAAGACTAATCAGAAAAGCCTCCTGGCACCTTTGGATGGGTGGAGACCCAGTGGCCTCCACGACTCCCCCATTCCCCAAAGTTCTGTAAAGGACATAGGAAAAGTAGAGCTAAAGGAATGGTGTTCCTAAATAGAATTTCCATAGGAATATGGAAATTCTAGACGAAAAACAAAGCCTAGGATGGGTAGAGGAAGCGGGATCAGGCAGATGGCCCAAGGGCCGCCTCGGAACTCCCAGCCCCACCTGATTGTCTGAGCGCCCCCTATCGGTCCCAGGAGTGTTTCGCCGGCGCAAACAAGTCGTCTCACCGCCTTCTTTCAACTCGGACTTGAGGTTCACAGAGTTGGAAGAACAGGGGAAACGACCCTCAGGAACTCGGTGGGCTAGTGATGGAGGGAGAATAGGACACTTAGAAGAGAGGGACAGAGGAGGGTCAGGCAGGGGCTGCAGAGCATCGCGCAACACGCTTGGAAGGGGAATGTGAGAAAGGCAGGTGGTAAGTTTCCAATAGGGGAACTGGGAGAAAGAACAGAAAGAACACAGATCCCGCGCCAAAGAAGCCGACAGAGTTGGGAGCCGGCCGGCGCTCGGAGGGCTGCGGGGGCCGAGCGCGCGCGGAGAGAGGGGCGCGCCTGCGAGGACGCTCCGAGAGGGACCCGGCGCCCTGCCTACGCACCTGAGGCTGCCATGCCGCGGGACGCAGCTCACATGCCCGGCTCACGGCGAGCGCGGGGCCTGCTGCCGGGAGCCGGGAACCGGCGGCGTCCCTGGGCGCGGGGCTGGAGGGGACGCCAGCTCCGTGCAGCACCAGCCGCCGCTCTGGCGCTTCCTCCGGTCGGTCAAGGAAGACTCGCCGCGAGGGCGTGTCCACAGTGCCCGCCCCGCCTGCGCCTGCCGGGCTTAGCCCGCGGCACCTGCACCCGGGGCCGTTGGGGAGGGGAAGTGAGAACCCCCGTCCCGGCTGCGGGCCAGCCTCCCGCACGGCCTCCGCTCCCCTCATCGTTCAGGGTAGCGAGGAGGCTGGGGGCTTCACGCCACGTGCGCTCCATTGCGGGTGAAACCAGCCGGTTCTTATTGCTACCAAAGGACAGCCCGAGGTGGAAGAGGTGTTGAGAGGGAAGGATGGAAGGTTGAGCTGTCTGCTCCATCCCAGGGACCTGGAGTGGGGTGGGGTAGGGGTTTATGAGCACAGCTGGCCAAACCATCTTCCCATCCCATGGGGCTTTCTCCCTGAGCTGCTGCCCCGGCAGGAAAAGGGAGGGGGCAAGAAGGGGAAGAGGCACCTTCCTTGGCACCTGGCCCTCGGTGCTTGGCGTTGCCCTTGATTACTCTCCAGTGACCCTTCTGTAACACCTTGGACCAGGTCTCCTGATGGCACATGAAATTAATGGTCATCTCATATGATAAATGTGGGCTATAGTTATCTTTGTCTTTTAAGCATTTGAAGTAGCACCCATCACTGTCTTCATGTTAGAGCTGAAGAAGCGAGCCAAATATTGTATCTTGCTCAGACTCCCGCAGGAAGTAAAAGCTCCCCAGGGTTCCGTGTGGGCCTGAGTCCAGAGCTAGACCTCTTGCTTAACCCTTGCACTCATCCACTTGCTTCTGGTCCTCCTCCCTTTGCCTGCTTCTGTAGCTGATCTCAGTAGCACTATCCCCTTGGATCCTCAACAATGCAGCGTCCAGAAGATGGATCCAGAGAGCAGAGATGAGGAAAAGATAGGGTTAGGCATAGGTGGAAATCAATGAAATGGATTTAAGAATGGAAAGGCCAGGGTTGAGGCCGAGAATTCATTTTCTACTGCTGCTGTAACAAATTATCACAAACTTAGTGGCTTAAAATAACACAAATTTATTATCTTACTGTTCTGTATTTCAGAAATCCAACATGTGTGGCACTGGGCTAAAATCAAGGGTTGGCAGTGTTGGCTTCCTTTCTGTGGGCTCTAGAGGAGAATCCATTTCTTTGCTTTTTCCACATCTAGAGAATACAGGCATTTCTTGGCTTGTCGCCCATCCCCTTCATCATCAAAGCCAACAACGTAACATCTCTCTGACCCTGATTTTGGGACATCACCTCTCTCTCTGACACTTCCATCTGCCTCCCTCTTCCACTTTTAAGAACTCTAGAGATTGCATTGATCCCACCCAGACAATCCAGGAAAATCTCCCTATTTTAAGGTCAGCTGACTAGCAAATTACCATCTACAACCTTAATTTTCTTTTGCCATATAACATAATATATTCACAGGCTCTAGGGATTAGGATGTGGACATCTTTGAGGGGTGGGGGGGTCGTAGGATGTCATTACTCTGCCTACCAGAAGCCTGTAATTCCAAAAAGGAGATGAAGTTGCTACCTGCTATACGGTATACCTATTCCCCATGTTCAGGACTTCTCTGCCCTCCAGACCAGGTTAGGCATACACACACACACCATCCATCATGCCCTGTTGTAGCCCTGTAATTTAGTAAAAATTACATAGATATTTTTGTGCAATTACTTATTTTAACTTGTGTCTCCTCTATTCAACCTAAGCCCCTTAGAGGCAGGATCCAAGTCTACCTTATTCACCATAGAACCTTCAGCACTTGGAGCCAACTGTGGCACAGAGAATATGCTCAGAGAGCATTTGAATGAGTGAATGAATGAATGTGATCAGGAAATCCTTAAATTTGAGAGAGAAGGATAGAAAATCTTGCAGTGAAAATCTTGGAACCCTAAGCTTGGAGGAGGGCAATATCAGATGTGAAAAATAGATTGTATATAATAAAAGCCATCAGAGTAAGGAAAATGGTGAGCAAAATTTGGAAATGTTCAGTTTGAGGTGCCCATGGGTTGTCCTGGGCACCTTGTCAGACTTACTTCTTCTGAGGGTGTATTCATTTCAGAAGAGAAAGATGGGGCTTACGACATGGCCAGATGTCACCCTTGGAACTGCAGCTGCATGAGTGGATGAGGAAATAGAGAGCGAGAAATAGGCGTCACAGGAAGAGCCATGGGGAAGGGCCATGCTCAGGGACCACGGAAAGAGGGTCTGCAAAGGAGAGCAGATTAACCAGAAATGTGGGAGAAGAGGCAGGCCCGAAAAACCAGGAAGCCAAGGAAGGAGGGTTTTGAGGAGAAGGTTGTCAACAGTGTGAATCACTATGAGAGTTCTGGGAGAATGAAGTCTGCTGTAAAAATAACAGTCACATCTAGAAGTGCAACCTGAACAGCAGAATCTGGACTGCTGGACGATGAGGTGAGGGAGTGGGTGGTGAGGAAGGCAGCTGGAACAGGGGACAGCGATCTGGACTACAGACAGGGGCCCCAAATTCTTATTTCAGCCCTCTAAATTCTCTCCAAGCCCACTGTGGGCCTTGGGCAAGCTATAAACTCCAAAAGTCCTCTGTTTCCTCATGTGTACAAGGAGGGCATTCCAACTTAGAAAACACTAAGGTTCTGTGTTCTGTGCAATACCCTATTTGAAGAACACTGCTTGAACACTGGTCTTCTAGACTCTACCCTCTCCTGCATTCTCCCTCACTCTTCACAAGCATGTGGACCTGGGTGGTCCGTATTCCTTGTCAGACTCATTTCTTCTGAGGGTGTATTCATCCATTTGAGGTCATGTGCCCTGACCACTCCCTCCATCCCACCATCCAAATGCGTGCTCCTCTTTCTAGCTCCTGATGTTTGGGAGAGAAGGCTGCTTTCTGCTTCCTAACCAAGAGAATCTGGACAGATTTGAACCAAAAGGATACTTCTACGCATTCTATGCAACATACTTGTTACAACTCTTAGAAGGTATTTGCCAGTCTTGGGTAAGGTCAGCTGTTCAAAATCTGAACATTCCCACTGCTGCACAGCCCTGACCTGTGGAATTTGGCCCAGAAGGGGACTCAGAGGCCATATTCCCTTGGGGAGATGACTAGTCCCTGACCCTGGCAATGCCACCAGTTTCTTTGTAGAGCAGGTGGGGTTGGGTTGGGGAAGTGGTATCTGTTAGTTTCTGCATCTCCACTCGATGGTTTTTGCAGAACGTGGAGGGGAGGAGGGCAGCTGCCCCTTCAAAGGGCCGTGCTCTGTCCCTGAGCACTGACTCTTGGGGCAGGCTCTGCAGCCCCAAACAGCCCAGGATGGGTACTAAGCAGGATGGAGAACCCGGACTTGGCTGCCACCCTACAGTCTTGTTGGCTTGGCAAACAGGAAGGGCCAGAGAGGTGACCATGTGTCATCGAAGGAACAGAGGGTTGAGGAAGGGGGAAGAAATCCCTGTTTTTTACATATTCAAGGTGTTAAAATTCATAATTTCTCAAGCCTGGGGACCAGGCCTTTTCCCTGGTTATCAAGATCACACTTGCTAGGGCAAAAGGTGAAAGTAGGGGAGCATGCCACAGTAGATGCTCTTAATTCATCTTAATTCTCTTAATTATCCTATGAAGGAGGTACTAATAGTATACCCATTTTACAGATAAGAAAGTTAAATAACTTGCCCAAGGGCACATAGCTAGTAAATTACAAAGCTGAGTTTTCAACACAGATGGTCTGACTCCAGAATTCATGCTTCTGCCCACTAGAGCAAGTGGAACACACTTGAAGCAGGGCCTGCTGTAAACGGAAGGGCCACACAAGTCACCACTGGCATGTATTGGCATCACCTCCCATTGCAGGTGGGCACAGCAATAGCTCTCTGGATCAAGTTCAGTGAAACAAATGTTGTTGGGCATCCACTATGTGGCCAACTGCTCAGAGTGCTGTCACTTATTCAGGTTTCATGAATCTTTACCTCAAACCTGTAAGGTAGGCATATTATTATCATCCTATTTTGCAGGTAAACTGAGGCTCCAGTAAGGTAATCCATCTGACCCATGGCCACCTGGATTTGAAGTCAAAGCTAGATTTTGAATTCAAATCTATTTGTTATACGAGAGATGTCTTCTTGTCATGTGTTGTGATTCAGAAGCCACATCAAGTATTCTGTGCCAGATTCATGATCCCTAACACAAAAGTAACTTTTGTAACAAGAAAGAGAAGTGTCACAGAGATTGGTGGTTACACACCCAATGTCTACTGTCCCCATGTTTCTGAAGAACAGAATCTCAGTTTTATTTGGGGGCAGCAATATGCCCAGCTAAAAGACTCCATTTCCCAGCCTGTCTTGCAACTTATTGGAGGTTGATAAAATATAAATTGAAGTCATTGCTTGAGCATCCAGAAAAGTTCTTTATAGGATTCTTAACTGCTGGCAGATTCCCTTTTTGCCTTTCTCTCTCTCTCTCTCTCTCCCTCCCTCCCTCTTTCTGTCCCTCCCTCCCTCTCTTCCTCCCTCCCTTCCTCCCTCCCTCTCTCTCTCCGTCTTTCCTTCTCTCCTGGTTCCTGCCTGGAATGTGAATGAAATGGCTGGAGATCCAACAGCCCTCCTACATTACAAGGTGACTGGTGAATGGAAGCCACACACTAAAATATAATAGTAGACCAGGAAGGTGGGCAGTCTGTTTCCCTACTGACCATGGAGACCAGGTCAAGCTCCAGGTTTCCCACCTCTCGATTCTTTTACATGAAAGAGAAATAAATACATCTCTGTTTTGTTTGAGCCATGATTATTTGTATGCTCTGCTATATGTAACCAAACCTAATTCTTTACTTATACGAGGATGAAAGCTAACGTTTATTGTGCACCAACTGTAATCCATGAACTTTCTTATGCTATCTCAGTTAATCCTCACAATAATACTAGGTATTATCTCCACTTCATAGGTATTATCTCCATTTAACAGGTGAAGAAACTGAGATTCACAAATGTTAGAGAATTTTTCCAGGGTCATTCAGCAGGTAGCAGAACTGGGATTCAAACCCAGCTCAGTGTGAGCCCAGAGTTCATAGCACAGTGACATATTGGGTGACTTCAGAGAGTTAATTAAAAGTAGTTTCTGAGGACACGTGGGTGCTCTCAAGTGGGAGATCACCATTGAGTCCTCAGTACCTCAAGTTGTGTGCAGATGGTGCCTTCATTTGTGCATGAAAGCATATCTTGCAGATTTTCTACTTCTGCCTTCTGAGGTGCTGAAGCAGAAAGTCTAGGCAGCTGTGATAAAAATTTTAGGACTTGGCCTTACAGACTCTTAGAATGTCAAGGTCAGAACAGACCCTAAGAGCTCATCAGTGGACACATATGGAAACTAAGGCCAAGAGAAGCAAACTGACCTTTCTGACATCATACATTGAGTCGAAGGCAGAACCAGGATTAGAAACCTGGTCCTGATTCCTAGTCTGGTGTGTTTTTTAGCTACACCTGACCACCTATTTTTTTTCCCCCTACCAGTGAAAAAGAACAACTGTAGAAAATTCTTTCCTCAGTCTGATGCTTTAACTTTGCAGTTCTTTCCCATAAATCTACTTCAAGTTCCTAGAGGGTTAAATCAAACTTGAATGCCTAGGATAAGTAAGCCCCACGTGATCATTATATATCATCCTTTTTGCATGTTGCCAATTTACTCATATTTTGTTAAGGATCTGTGTTCATGGGGGATATTGGTCTATAATTTACTTTCTTTAATGTCTTTTGTTAGTTTTTGGTATCAGGGTTAATCTAGCCTCATGAAACAAGTTTGGAAGTATTCCTTTCCCCCTCTGTTTTCTAATAGAGAACTATCAGTGTTATTTCTTTCTTAAATATTTGTTAGAGTTAACCATTAAAACTACCCAGACCTAAATTTTTCTTTGAGAAGGTTTTGCTAGAAATTTCAATTTCCTCAATAGATATAGGGCCATTCCAATTTTATATTTCATCTTGTGCCAGTATTGGTGAATTGTATTTTTCACAGAACATGTTCATTTGTTTTAAAAATGTATTGATATGAAGTCATTTATAATCTTTCCTTATTATGCTTTTAATGTCTATAGGATTTGTAATAAAAGCCCCTTTTATTTTTGTTACTGGCAGTTTGTCTCTCTCACTCTGTCTGTCTCCTCTTTCTCTCAGTCTAGTTAGAAGTTTATCAATTTTATTGATTTCTCCAAAGAAACTGCTTTAGGTTTTGTTAATTTTTCTATTGTTGGTTCAGGCTTTTCATTATTTCCTTCTTTCTGTTTACTTTGGGTTCACTTGCTCTTGTTTAGCTCCCTAAGGTTGAAACTTTGGTGACTGATTTTATTTCTTTCTTTTTTTCTAATATAAACTTTTAAAGGTATAAATTTTCCCCAATTCAATATTTTAGCTGCATATCCCAAATTTTGATATGTTGCATTTTCATCATAATTTAGTTCAAAGTATTTTCTAATGTATTCTGTGATTTTTTCTTTGAGCTATAGGTTATTTAAAAGTGAATTAATTTTCAAATATTCTGGTTTTTTTAAGACATCGTTTTGTTATTTATTTCTAATTTAGTTCCAATACAGTCAGAAAGCAGACTCTGTATGATTTCAACTTTTGTAATTTATTGAGGTTTGCTTATGGTCCAATTTCTAACCTATCTTGGTGCATGCGCAATATACATTTGAAAAGAATATATGTTCTACAGTTGTTGGGTCTACTGTCAATTAGCTCAAGATGACTGATAGTATTATTCTGATAATCTATGTCTTTACTCATTTTTGTCTAGTTCTATCAATTGCTGAGATATGTATGTACAAATCTCCAACTGTGATTGTGGAATTTTCTAATTCTCCCTTTAATTCTGTTAATTTTTCTTTCATGTGTTTGAATCTCTGTTATTAGACATTATTAGGTATATACATATTTAGATTGTTATGTTTTTCTGATGAAATGAGCCTTTTATCTTTGGTAAATATTTTACAATACTTTTATCTCTTTATTTATGGTAGTTCTCTTTGTCTTCACATCTTCTTTATCTGAAGCTAATATAGCTATTGTATCATTCTTATCTTTACTGTTTACGTGACATAGTTTTGTATCCATTTACCTTCAACTTACCTGCATCTTATTTTTTATTTATTTATTTTTTTAAGGAGGGCGCAGCTCACAGTGGCCCATGTGGGGATTGCACTGGCAACCTCGGTGTTATCAGCACCATACTCTAACCAACTGAGCTAACTGACCACCCCCTATCTGCATCTTAATATAATACTTCACTTATATCTCCAAAGTAGACAGAGCATAGATCTTCTTTTTTAATCAGTTCTAACAATCTCTGCCTTTCAATTGGGGTATTTAATCTCTTTACATTTAATGTGATTATTAATACGGACAGATTTATGTCTATCATTTTACTATTTATTTGCTTTTTGTCCTGTCTGTTTTTTGCTCTTCTATTGCTCCTTTCTTGACTACTTGCATTAATTGCATATACTTAAGAACTCCATTTTAATTTATATATTGACTATTTAGCCACACCTTTTAACTTTTAGTGGTTGTTCTAGGGATTAAAATACAAATTCTTAATTTTTTAGTCTACCTAGAGTTAATATTTTACTGCTTCTCATGAAATATAAGAAATTTGCCACCATTTAGAACCATTTATTCTTCCCCCACACCCTTACTTTATGACAAAGTTGTATATATAACATCTGTATGTTTGTAATATGAACATCCACAAGACAATGTCATAATTTTTGCATCAAACTTTTTTTATACATGTTGTTTTAAAGTAATTAAAAGAGAAAACGGTCATTTATGTTTTTAGAAAAAAAGAAATATTTTAAACTGCATATATGTGGTGTTATTAAAAATCTACCACATTATAGTATTTTTTTCCTCCCTTTTGTATGACCTGGTGAAAACTCCATACCAGATTGTGTCCCCAACCCAGGGAAGGAATTTGGGAATCTTTGTGATGAAAGCTCAAGGAATCTCAATGTTTGCCAAAACCATTGCTGTAAAATGAATTTCAAAATATAAGAATCAGGACACTGTTTTTCAAATTTCAATCATATGAAAACATCTTGACTAATGTCGTAATGTTGTCATAGCTACGTTTCACATGTGTTATTATTTATTATAGCGCTTTATTTAAATTGAGCCATTTGTTTACTTAAATAAGTTTATTTTTAAATGAAAGCCTTATATGAATACCATAAAAGGAAAACCAGTATCCCTTGCCATAAAATCAAGATAACACAAATACTGGAAGGCCACTAACTCTGTGGAAAAGAGAGTTTAGTGGGTGTTGGGGGTTCAAGTCACACTAACACCAGAATGAAACTTTCTGTTTGGTTTAAACACAAGAACAGGAAGAATTGAAGGAATTGAAGGGAATAATTGTCTCATTATGTAATTGTCACTTCATGTGTCATGTCCATCTATTGTCTAAAATCATCTCTTGAACTAATATCATTTTAGTAAGTATTTCATGGTATCAGAGGTGTCCTCTGATTATAATTAAGAGCATTGGTTAAATTTAAAAAAAAAAAAGTCAGCAGAGATTTGGGCAGAGTTTGGAGCTCTCCTCTCTTGCTCTCTCTTTTCTGAGATAACCCTCCTCACTTTCCAGCTGCTATATTCTCTGATCCTTCAAGACAGCTGGACTGTAAATTAGCTGCCTCACAAGGCACAAACTGGGGCCTGCTGTCTGGCAAAAAGCTATAAAACTGAGAAACCTAGTGCTGTTCCCTTTAACTAAATGTTGACTCCCTTTCAGTGTCTGCCTGCTTTTTGTCGCTCTCTAGTGCTTTTAGGTACTTGCTGTTTCCGTTCATTTTGTCCAGAATTTATGGTGCTACCTGTGGGAGGGTTGGTCCAATAGGAGCTACTCTTCTATGGTCTGAATCTAAAACCACCAGCATCTCAAGCCCAAATATGAGATAGATCAGCTGGAAAGTTGCTTAAGGTGCCACTCCATAAAGAATGCTAAAATATAAACACAAATAAATCAGAAATATGGTGCCAATTAACTCAAGTTTCCACAGGTTACTCCTTTGTAATAGATGAAATGCAAATTGTTTCTTCAGTTGCTTAAGTAAACGCAGCCCTTAAGTGGATTTTTTTTTTTTTTAAGGAGGGCGCAGCTCACAGTGGCCCATATGTGGATTGAACCAGTTACCTTGGTGTTATTAGCACTACGCTCTAACCAACTGAACTAACCAGCCACCCCTCAAGTGGATACTTAAGAACTAAAAATGTCCATTGATCCAGACATGCCTCTAGGTCAATTCACACATACCTAACTCATTCTTTCTAAAAGTTGCTTAATACTCCATAATACCATAATATATCAACTTTCCTTTACTGTTGGAATTTCATGTTAAGTTCTTATTTTTCTACAGATTAAGTGAATCTTTTTGCTCCTACAAAGCCATGCTGCAATAAATGTCCTTAAATGTATTTCCTTTTTTTTCACAGAAATGCCCAGTCTATATTAGCCACTATTTTTTTCCTTTTTTTTTTTTTTGCCATTGTGCAAACATCATAGAGTACGTTTACACAAACCTAGATGGTATAGCTTATTACACACGTAGGCTGTGTGGTGTAGCCTATTGTTTCTAGACTACAAGTCTGTACAGCACATTACTGTACAAAACAACATGAGATTAAATCAAGCACACGAGAAAATGATGCAATCAAGCAAGAGATATGGTAAACAAAAGATGTACAAGGCTGCTGCCGGTATAACATGGCATACTGTTTTCCAGCAAACTTTTCTTTTATAAATAGAAAGAATACACTCTAAAATAACAATAAAATGTATAGTATAGTAAATACATAAACCAGTAATACAGTTGTGTAATATCATTATCAAGTATTACATACTGTACATAATTACATATGCTATAGAGTTCAATTTTTCTTTCCTAAGTTCCTGAGACATATCTCCAACTGCTGGCTAGATAATTAAAACTCAGTGTTTCCAAAACTGAAATCTATAAAACAGTTCTGATAGTCTCCATCTTGGTGCACGGCCCACCACCACGCACCCACCATCCACCCAATGGCTAAAGCCAATAGCCTGGGTCATCCTCTCTTCCTCTCTCTCCTTCACCACCCAGATCAAGTTCCCACGTTTAATACATATGACTTTCTTGCTTCTTTGACCGCATTCTCTTTTTCCCATCCCCACTGACCCATGACCTAATTCAAGCCCCATCATCTTTTCTCTGCATCCCTGGATCAGCCTCCTAATTGGTATTCCTGCCCGAAGTTTTTATCCCTCCAATCTATTTATTCTCCACCAGAATGATCTTTCCACAGCACTCGTCAGCATGTCCTTTGCCTCTTTAAAGCCCCTTAATGAATCTTTATAGTAGGTTTTAATCCCTAACTCTCTGTGTTATTTTCCTTCCTTTCCTCACCATCTTCTCTCTCTACTTCCCGCTCCCAACGAACACCCACCCTCTGCTTGAAACATATTTACAGTTCCCTTGAATGGGCCTTGCTATTTCATTTTCACACGTCCACACTCGGAACAATGTGCTCCCTGTGCTAGGACTGGCCTCCCTCTCTCCCTTCCTCAGGACTCAGCTCAGAGAGCTACTCTTTGGCTCACTTTCCCAACTTCTCTCCCTCAATTTCCCCTGCCCCACTCCTTGCTACTCCAGCTTGTAGCACTTTATGATGGCTTCTACTGTCTGTCTCTCCTATGAAACAGACCTCCCTGGGGGTCCAGACTGTGTCTTGTGCACCATTGCACCCCCACTACCTGGCACATCATAGGTGCTCAGAAAATGTTGGCCAAATAAGTGAATTAGGTGCCTGAAGTTCATGAACAGAAGGAGGAAAGAAGCAGAATTTGAGAAAATGACAGTGTTTGCTTTTGGTCATGGAAAGAATCACGAACTAGGGCAGCACGGTTTCTTTTTTAACACTCTGAAATATTGATATATTAAATAAACATATAGTTTACATACAGATGCATTAAATAAACATATAAGTTTAAACTAAATATTTTTTTCTACTTAATTTTGGATAAACAAATGGTGGCAGGGATCAAAAAATTATGAAAAGTTATGAGACAAAAACTTAACGTTAAGTAAATTCATTTTATGATTTGGGAAATACATGCAATATAATATTTAATGAAAAACCTTAACACATAGCCATATATGACACGGTATAAATTGGCTAAAAATGTAGGCTCCACAGTCAGATAGATCTAGGTTTGAATTCCAGCTCCCTACTTACTACTGTGTGGCATTGGATAAATTTCCTTCCTCCTCTGTTCCTCAGTTTCTTTTATTTTTGAATAAAGATAATAGTGTTTCTGCCTCACAGGATTATTACGAAAAATCGCATGCCTTAGTATCTGTAAAGGGTTTAGAACAGTGGTTTGGCCCCGGTAAGTAGTTAAGAAATATTAATTAAACAATAATAATAGTTAACTATTGTTATTAATATATTATTAAATTATTAATAATTTACTATTATTCATAAATTTATCTAATTATATTTTTTAATATATTATTGCTCAATCTATACGCTGAAAAGGAGTCTGGAAGGAAATATACATAAATATGTGGAGATGAGTTATGGATAACTTTTAATTTTTCTAATGAAAAATATATGAATTTTATCATGAGAAATAAATAACATTTTTAAAAAGAGAGCTCATTCTATCTACAGATGCAGAAAAGACTTGTTTTAGCTGTAAACCATCAAGGCCCAGGGTTCCTCATGGCCTAATTTGAAAACCACTGCCTTGTCTTGCACCTCACAGACATGCTCAGCAGCCCTTTTAGGCTGTTCTGACCTTCTTTCCTCAGGCTTGTCCCTCAAGCTGTCCTAGGCCTCAAGTGGCGTGCCATCTGGACAGGCCCAGATCCCCATGTGAGCCACGCTAACCTTGGTAACTGGGTAAGAAATCGGAGCTTCCTCTCCTGGGCAGGCTGCAGACTTCGCGGGGAGAATTGAGGTTGGGGGTCCTCTGTGAGCCATGAGGGAGCTGTCGCCTGCTGGTGTTTCCTCTGGGAGAGGGTTTTCTTCCTCTGGGACTCTTGCTCCTTAGCCTCCCTCTACTAGTGGTTGGACTTGGGCCCTGAGAGCAAGGCTCAGGGCAATTAGGTTGCAGGTATATGATGTCCTCCACACCTGGCACTTGCTACCTTTCAGTGTCCTTGAAGTCCACACCGTGACTCACCTAATGAAAAGCTCCCTTTCCATTTAGGTTTTCTTAAGTCCTTCCCCCCTCTCTTCTTCTGTGATTTCAATTGGCTCAGAACCACCCCCCTTTCCAAGTTTAGCCAACCTTCTGGCAGAAGTCCCTCAACAATCAGCCAATCCAACATTATAGCATAATATTATATAAAATACATAAACGATATATATTACTTAAAATCATATATACCGTGTTTCCCCGAAAATAAGACCAGGTCTTATATTAAGGTTTGCTCCAAAAGATGCATTAAGGCTTATGTTCATCCTGAAAAATCATGCTAGGGCTTATTTTCCAGTTAGGTCTTATTTTTGGGGAAACACGGTACATATATCCTTTTTAACATGACTAGTTGTTCATTCTCAGAAATCCTCAGCCACTAGAAAACTATACAGACATATATTGAAATTTCCTCCTCAATTCATAATTTCCCTCCTCAAATTGTTCAAGCACCCAAGGAGCTGAGCAGAAAAGGGCCCCTAGTTTCACTGCCCATAGAACTCAGAGGAGTGTCTGCGGATGTTTCGACATGGACACTTCCCCTCTGGGGCTCTGGGCCTCGTTGAACTGCAAAGTCAGGCCCCAGCAGACGCCTCTTGTGGGTTCACTTGACCACAGCTTTGCTCAAGGACAGCTCCTTCCTGACTCTTGAAAAAGTCATCTTTTCTGCTTCTCACTTGCTGTCCCTCAACCTGCTTCTTTTCTCTCCCGAACCTCCTCTCCCACTGCCTTCCTCAACTGACAGGTCCTGGGGGTCAGATGCAAACTCTGCCTCACCTGTTTCTTCCTCTTTCGTTCCATTGACTTGTCCACACAGGCTCCCCTCACTTTTCCCCACCTTCTCACTATTTCTTTTCCAGTTGTTGTCATTGTTGTTTTACTTTTTTAATATAAAACTAATACATATTATCAGGAAAGAGTAGGTAGGGTAAGCCTCCGTTGAAGTTCTGGAGGCTTGATCTTCCTGGATATTGACTGTTGGCGTGGTTTGGCTACAAGACACAAGAAAAGGACTCGAAATGCATACTCCATCTCCTTAATTGTTCCCCTCTTCCCACGAAAAATATTTTCTTAAGGACAAAAATGAGAAGTGTGACCCTGGTGCCGACTAAGATCCTTTTGAGGTCCGTAGAACAAGGCAATATTCCCCGTGTTAAATTTATCCGAATAGACTAAAATTCAGGGAACTACAGGCCAAAAAATATTAATGAGTACTCATTGCAGAAAAATTAAAATATAACAAAGTCAAAAGGCACAAATGAAAATGAGTTGCAATCTCATCAGAACGGACTAGCACTGCAACAATGCAATGATTTCAGGCTTTCCCGATGGCGACACGTAACCCAGGCCACAGGCCTTTGTCTGCAATTCCAGAAAGTAAAAACCTCGGGAAACACAAGGTTGTTGTGTTTTTTGCTTTTCTTTTCTAAGTTTGCAGAAAATTTATTTGGCAGCACAACCTGATCCAAACTGATGTGACGTTATTTATATAGTTTTTAGTTTCTCACTTAGTGTAAATATTCATGTTTCCCTACAGGACTTTTAATGGGTTTGATTGTGAGTTGCTGTCTCAGACACACGAAGGGTTTTCTGTAGTTCTGCACCTTTGTAAGATCTGAAAAATTCTGAATGTCAAAGTATCTGCACCCTCCAGGTATTGCTAAGCACTTTGCATATGTTAATGAATTAAATCCTTGTAACACCCCCACAAGGTAGGTACTATTATCTTCATTTCCATTTTACACATGAGGAAGGGGATTATATTATACCTACTGTTTTATTGCCTGTGTTCTGCGCTTAATGGTATGTCTTGAACATCTTTCATTTCAGTGAGTAGTAATCTACAGTCCTATCTTTAGTGACTGCATTATGTCCTATTTTGTGACTGTGTTATCACGTAAGCCAGTTCTCTGGTGTTGGACACTTCAATTTTCACACCCTTTCCTTTTGATGCGTTTCTCACAAAATTCTTCAGGAGAGGCCTGTCAGTCCCTCTCAACCCTTTGCTTCTAAGAACATCCCAGTATTCATTGGCTCCTTAAAAGGAAGCCCTTTCTGCCTCTTGACCATCTCCTTTTATATATTTTTATATTTTTTGTTACTCTAACAGAAATGTGCCTATCTTTTATATGTCCAATTTCCCAGCTTTTGAGAAATCCATTTTGCCATTTTGTGGGCAGGATCTGAAATGGCAGGTAATCTCTCACTTCATGCAACATGGCCTCTTTTGTTTCTTGCCCTTAACTCCTGTTGGTTTTACTGACCTACTGCCCTTTTTGTGTGACTTTGCCTCAGGAGGTTAGCATGTCATCTATGTGAGGACTGTATTCCTATTGCCTGACGCTAAATATTTCGTCAAATGGGTCCTTTATTAATGTCTTTTAATCTTGATTCTTTTCCCAGAGTTGCCACTGAAGTAGTCTCATGGCACTTGTATTAGTTTCCTGTGGCTATTGTGACAAATTACCATAAACTTGGTGACTTAAAACAACAGAAATTTATTCTTTCACAGTTCAGGAGGCCAAAACTCTGATATCAAGATGCGGGCAGGGTCTGAATGGAGGTGTTGGCAGAGCCACGCTCCCTGAAGGCCTCGGGGAGATCCTCTCGGGCTCTTCCAGCTTCTGGTGGTTCCAGGCCTTCCTTGTTGGCTGCATAAGCAAATCTCTGTCTCTGTCTTCACATGGCCTTCTCCTCTTCTCTCCATGTCTCTCCTCTATGTCTCTTATGAAGACACTTGTCATTGGATTTAGGGTGCACTCAGATAATCCAGGATAATCTCATCCTGACATTATAACTGCAGATACCTTTTTCTTAATTAGGTCACATTCACAGGTTCCAGGAATTAAGACATGGACACACCTTTTGGGGGCCACCACTGAATCCACTACACCACTCCTCCCAAATCTAGGGATTGATTTTTTTTTCCTTTCACACTTTCCAGGTAGAATTGCTTGCTGTCCCACTTCCATCCAGGATAGCTCAACCCCCTCAGAAATCTTTCAGTCCCATTGTGTGCATGGAGGTTAAACAACGGTCATGAGAAAAATGGTTTCTTTCTTCTGCTGATCCATAAAAGAATCCCAAACCAGTCCCTTCACATACATTAAATATATTTTCTTCAACAAATTAAGTATTGTTCTTATGCTGAAAATATGAACAGTTTTTCTTTACCCCAAGGACCAAAGGTTACATCCCAAGGAAGAAGAAATTATTTCTGAAGTGCCTAGAATATATTAAGTGGTGTTATATTGTCTCATTTAACTCTTATAACAACCCTGAGTCTTACAGTCCATTTTCTCTACTTCAGAGAAAATGGAGGCTTCGAGAGGTTAAGCAACTTGTTAAAAGTAACGAGCAGATCCAGCTCTGTCAAACCTCACAACATTTTGATCTTGCCTCTACACCAAACTGCCTTGCAGATTTCTGTAGATGAGACAAGTGCAGCACAAAGATAATAAAAGACTCAGGTCGTTAATGATAGAAACAGGACAAGAAGCTTGATCTCAACTACCAGTTCAATGAACTTCTACACTTTATACTCAGGACACAGGGTGTCAGTTGAGCTGACAGAAAGACACACACCCTGGCTGAGCTCAGAAAAAGCCTGAACTTTGGAGCTGGCCTGAGTCTCTTCCAGCTCCCCTAATTGGTAACAGATGCTCCGGGACCATCATTTGGCACCTCTGAAGCTCAGCTTTCTCATCTGTAAAATGGGATGATTATGACACCCACCTCTGTATTGCTGTGAAAATAAAAGTATGCATGCTAAAGTATATGGCATGTAGAAAATGTTCCACAAATAGTAGCTATGACAACTATTTATATTACGACCCAATCTCGATTTAAAACTAGAGATTTTTTTTTAATTATAAAAGAAAAGATTATCATACTTATGGTAAAAAGTATAAAGTAACACCTCATGTCTCCCCAAAGATCCCAGAATTAGTCCCTAGGGGTAGCTATTATTAACTGTATCTTCTATATAGTTCCGCAGATTTTCTATGCATTTGGAAGTATCTATTCATTCGTCACACAAATAGGCTCCTACAAGTTCCCAACTTGCTTTTCTCACTAAATCATTGTCCCAGTTGTGTTCCCTGAGAAGCAGATTCTGAGATGGACTTCAGTGTGCAGAATGCTTGCTATGGAGGCTCTTGGGAGTAACATCTGTGGAAGGGAGGGTAGGAGCAGGAGTGAGCAGGGGAAAAGTCAAGATGCTTGGACAGCCTTGGCCAACCCCTCAGAGCTCCAGAATTAAATGAACCATCAGAATTGCCCTGGGCCATGTGAGTGCCAAAGGCCTGGGCCTTTGCAATCCCAATGCTCTCAGTGGGCCAGCCTGGGAAGGGCATAGCCTTGGACCAGGCAGCTGTCTGCAGAGGAGTCCGTCTCTGAAGGAGATGACAGCTGAGGTCTATCTGCACTCCCAGACACCACTCACCGCTGCTGAACAAGTCCTTCTGCACAAGTGCCAGAAGGACTGGTGTCCACTCAGTAACATTGGCAGACGGTAAGACAGAGCGCAGAGCTGCCCACAAACGCCACTTGAGCACTGCGATGAAATAATGGTAACCAAATGCCATGGCCTACTTGTCTAACAGCTCGAAGACCCAAACCCTGTAGACCCAGTGAGTCTGCCTGGCTGTATGGGACTGTGTTAACTTTAGGTTAGTTTTATGCGGGTTTTTATTATCTGGGGACAGTCACCTTCAACTTACCTTCCCCTTTTGATAACAGAACTTCAGGTTCCTCTTTGGCTGGATGTGATTAAGTCTCAAGGTACATTTCTCTGACAAATAATGAAAACAGAAAGTGGATGAGGATTCCCATCCTATAAAAGACAAGCACAAAAGGTCATTCACAACCTAACAATGGGCTTTTCCTATCACTTCCCCTTTCCATGGTCTTTTAGTATTTTTTCCTTTGTTCAGCACTTGCTGAATCAAATCCCAAGGTGAGAATTTGGGGGCATCACCCCATGGTCTGAAAAGACAAATGCCACTGCCCTGTCCAGCAACGCCCCCAAAGGGGGCTGCCATGTTATTCAGCATACTCAAGGAGTGGCCCCACACGTTCCATGCCTTTTTCTCCCCTCTCCTCCCTCATCCCTCAAACTTAGGCATCCACTCATCAACAGAAAGGCAAATATTGGGAGGGGGTAGACCAGGCTCCATCCTGTGGTGGAGACCTGCTGGAAAGCAAGAAATTAGGCTTTAATTAATATTACCAGTGGGTATGTACCATTTCAAACCATTCTGAAAAACAGTTTGGAGGTTTCTTATAAAGTGAAACAAATACCACATAAGCCAGTCATTCCACTTCTAGTAAATTAAAACCCATATTCACACAATTAATTGTACGTGAATGCTTATAGCAGCTTTATTCATAATTGGTCAAGAGACAACCCAAATGTCCATTAGGTAAAAATCTTGTGATATATTCTTACAATGGAATACTAATCAACTGTAAAAAGGAATAAACTATTGATATACACAAAAATATGCTGCATGAAAGAAGTCAGACACAAGAACACATACTGTATGATCCCACTTATATGAAATTCTAAGAAAATCAATTTAAACTATAGTGACAAAAAGCAGATCCATAGTTGCCTGGGGCTAAAGGTAGAGGGGAATTGACTATAAAAGGTCATTAGGGGACTGATGGAAATATTCCATGTCTAAACTATGGTGATGGTTACATGGCTATATAAAATTGTCAAAATTTATTGAAATGTATACTATAAATGGGTGGGTTTCATTATATGCACATTATTCCTCAAAAATAAAAAGGTGAATAAAAAATAAAATATATAGGCAATAGTATTAAAGAAAAATGTGAAAATAAATGAAACCAGGAGTTTTGATTTTCCAACTCTTTTAGCTTATAGTAATTTACATTAAAGCTATTTGATAAATATTAGAAAAGCTGCCAATATAAAACATTCTATTAACATAGAATATGCCTTTTATAACACATATAAAAGGAATATAACTCCAAGGTCATATGTCCAAAGAAGGTATTTAATAAAAGTTAAGACTCACATTTCAGAAACAAACAAAAAAAATAGACAGGAACTAGTAATAGAAAACTCCCTTGACCTGATGGAGATTATCCATCAGAAACCAGGAGTGAACATCGTAATTGTATTCTTAAAAAACTCAAGAGCGTCACCTAAAATCCATGAGAATTGGTAACAGATTACTACGATAGAAGTTATAAAATAACTATGAAAGTTCTGTTTGATGGTGATATAAACATGCAATGGTTTTATTTTTCTTGATAAATATCAACTTTGCTTTGCAAACCCAACTCCCCACCCCAACCCCACTAGCAGGGATGGAGTAGAGAGAGAGAGGCGATGAAGACTCTGCTTTGCCCATGAATGCTTCTTTTGCTACACATAATGATTGCACTCTGCATGACGATTTCCTCCAGAGGTGCAGAGAGGGTCTGGTAAGTAGAGGAGGACATGGTTTAGATTCTCCCTCTCACCCCTTCTCCTCTGTTCCCTGGGCCAAAGCTCTCAGCAGAAGGGACTAGACAACAATTATGGATGGTTAGCAGGGAAGGCTTTATCCCTGGGCCATATCATTCCTCTGTTGAGATTATTCCCATTTTTGTCAAAGAAGGAGGGGGAAGAGATAAAAGGAGAAAGAAAAATGTTAAGAGAAAGAAGTAAGGAAAGGAAAAAACAGTAAAACAAGAAAATAAGAAGGCTAAGTATGGGCAGCGCTCAGAAAAAAAAGACCTGCTACCAAATATTAAGGTACTTGGCTCACTTGGGATATGGGGGAGGAAAGGGAGGCATCATAGGTGACCTTTCCTTTACATGATTTTTTATTTTAAAAACTTTACAATATGATCCAGTAATTCTACTCTTAGGTATATACCCAAGACAAATGAAAACACATGTCCACAGAAAAACTGTACACAAATATTCATAGCAGCATTCTTCAAAAAGTGGAAATAATCCAAATGTCCATCAACTGATGAATGAATAAATAAAACATGGTATAGCCATATGGTGGAATATTGTTTGACAATAAAAGAAGTAAAACACAATATGTGCTACAATAGGTGGTCTTTGAAAATATTACATTAGGTAAAAGAAGCCAGTCATATATTATAGGATTCCGTTTATATAAAAAGTCCAGAATAGGCAAATTTATGACAGAAAGTAGATTAGTGTTTGCCCCAGGTTGGGGGAATGGGGTGAGTGGGGGGGTGACAGCTAAGGGATACAAAGTTTCTTCTTGGAGTAATAAAAATGTTTTAGAATTGATTGTGGTGATGGATGCACATATCTGTGAATACACTAAAAGCCATTAAACTATACATTTTAAATGGGTCAACTGTAGGCTATGTGAATTACATCTCAATAAACTGTTAATAAAAATTTTACAAAGTGCATGTATTAGTTTTATACTAATAAAAAAATTAGTGATCTTATCTGTTACATGTACATATTACCATATATATTTGCTATATATTAAAGATTTGCCCCCAAAATACCCAAACTATTATAATAGGATTCTGCCTTGCGTCTCCTGGGATAATTACTCTTATAAATGGGTAGGCAATATAACAAAAGCAGAAGGGAATACACTGTAGTATTGGCAAAAAGAAAAAAAAGAAAAGCAACACACAGCAGTGAACAAAATGGAGAATCTGGAAATAGACTCGGCTAAGTATAAACTCATTATATATGATATTGTAAGCTTTTTAAAGCTCTGTGGTGAGAACACTTTCTTTGATGAATGGTGTTGGAATAATTAGACAGTAATTTGGGGAGAAAATTAAATTCGATCCATATCTTACAACATATTGCAAAAAGATACTCCAGGTTGATTGAAGTGTTAAATGTAAAAATCATATTAAATATAATAAAAAAAAATGAGAATGAAATATTTACTAGAGCTACAGAAGATTGCTAGCTTTCTTAATTCTAAATGCAACAGAAACGCATCACTAAAGCCAAACTTCAAAACCATTAAATTTTTCATTTCTACACCTTGACAATTAAACAAAATTAAAATAAAATGCCATCAGATTAAAATATATTTATTAACAAAAGACAAAAGATTAATAGAAAGGTCTCATTCCAGCTATGAAAAGAAAATAGAACCCCGTTGATAAAAAGATAAAGAAATTACCAGACAATTTTCACTGGGGAGCTAATAGGAAACAGACATATATTAAAAAGGCTCGTAATTGATAATAATCAAAGAAATGCAAATTACAGCCACTGCATTCTGAATGCAGGCACTCCTTATTAACCCACATGGCTGCCTTGGATTCTGGCCCCCTACTTAGTTGGTCCTGCAAACAGGCCTAGCTTCCCCTTCTCTCACTTGCACAGAGCTGCATTAGTACTCAAATACAATAACCTCATGAGCTACGCAAGGTTAAAATCATCTCCCATTTTATTCCCCTTTTTTCCCACCTTCATGCTCCAGATCTTTTGTGGGGGGAAAAAAGTCAGCAAACATGGGTAAAAATACACTGCCTCCAATTCTTCTTTTTTTACAAAAGCAAGTTATAAACCTCTAAAGCATACATAAATGGGCTTTGTAATCTATCAGCTGCCAGGTGTCTCACGATTCCTTCCGGCGTCATTTAGCAGGCCTGTTAAGTGGTTCTGATGGGAGAGACATCTCCCAATACACAGCTTTCTCGGACTCCCAGCCTCTGCCTGACGTTCTTCCCAAGGCCTTTGCACTGTCCCTGCTCCACAATGCTCCCTTCAGTTCCCCTTCTCCTTCCTTCAGTTTTGTGCTGCCCACAAATTTGCCTTTCCTAACATGGGCAATGCCTCTCTTAGAAACTGACCCTTCAAGCCTCTCATTTGACTCTTGCCACATAGTTCCCATTCCTCTTATTTTAAAAAGAAAAAGGTATTCATTGTAGTGTTTTTAAAGTGAGGCTGTTAAATTAGCCAAAAAGCAAAAATGATTTCATTATAATATTTGATGCTTATGCACGGATACAATCTTATGACAGTGTGGGGACAGAGTCCCAGAGAGTAGTTTCCAGGCTCTCGGCCTCACGTGGAAAGGTGCTGGCTCGGGTAGTAGATGGCCGTCAGCTGTGGCTAGTTGGCCATCAGCTATAACCAGTTAGCCATTGGCCACTGATATAACTGCTTTGGCTGAACTAGCAAGCGCAGATTGCAGTTAGTAAGGGGTTGGCTGGTTGGCAGAGAAGCAGACAGCAGGTTGCGGATCGTGTGGCTCCTGCTTCCTGTGTCTCCAACCCAGCCGCCAGCGAGAATATAGTGGTATGACTCCCCTATCTATGGCTCCGTGGGTGTTCCTTTTTGGCCTCACCATATCCTGTGTTCTTGTGTGGGGAGCGAGAGCTGAGACCCTGCATGACACACTACTAGAAGTGGAAAATGATACAAGACTATAAAATTTTACATTCTTTTTGAATATATAAATGAGAGTGTGATATTCATTATACTATAATTTATAATGGCAAAAAATAAATGGCTTTCTAAATGCACAGCAACAGGGAAAAAGTTAAATTGTGAGCCTGCCCCTTTGGAATAAGGATGGACTCTTGAAACAATCCATTAGCTGGCCAGTGACCTATCATTTTTGTGGCCCAGCAAAAAAAGACAAACTGAGCCTATTAGAGTCACTCTCTCCTAAACAAACAATACCCATTGTCAATTGAGTGTAGGTATGAGAGCTGGAATACCATCTACACTAGTGGTTCTCTAATGTGCATGAAAATCACCTAAGGGCTTGTTAAAATACAGATTGCTGGGCCCCACCAGAGATTCTGATTTGGTAGGTCTGGGGTGTGGCTCAATAATTTGCATTTCTAACAAACTCCCGGATAATCCTGATACTACTGGCCCAGGGACAACATTTTGAGAACCACTGATCAAGACATTGCCAAGGTACTATTTCTAGACCATGAGCAAACAGCAGATATGCAGAAGGGAGAAGGAAGGAGAAGACCACAGAAGGAAGCAGAAACCAGCCGTGGTTCCTGACTACTTTCCAGTTCCCCTGAGCCCAGCTGTATTTGGGTTCCTGGTTTCAGAGTCCATGAGATCTTCCTGTATCCTTATAGTAAATTGTCCCTCATTTGACTTAACTTGAGTTAGTCTCCTTGCAATGTAAGAAGACTTCCTAAAATATAATTGAAAGAATATTATGTCCTCCAGTGAAGATAAACTTCGTTAGCCCCAACTCCATTCCAACCCACCCTCTGGGTAACCGAGGTGGGGACAGCCAGGAGTGCAGTTTCCAGGCTCTCGGCCTCACATGGAAAGGCGCTGGCTTAGGTAGTAAATGGCCATCAACTGTGATTGGATGGCCATCAGCTGTGGCTAGTTGGCCGTCAGCTGTAACCAGTGAGCCATTGGTCACTAATATAACTGCTGTGGCTACGCTAGCAGCAAGATGGGGGCTAGCAAGAAGATGGTGGCTGGGCTAGCAAGCGGCTGTTTGCAGAGAGGAGGATGCCGCCAGTGAGAATATAGTGGCATGACTCCCCTATCTATGGCTCCATGGGTGTTCCTGTTTGGCCTCACCATGTCCTGCATTCTTATGTGGGGAGCGGGAGCTGAGACCCCACAGGCCACCCAGAACGGCACCAAGATTAACAGATTGGTCTGTATCTTCCCATTATCTTCCTCCGAGCTCTACATACATATATATGCGACGGGTTTTACTATTTCTTTTACAAAAATTAAATTGTTCTGAGTTAGGATTCAGATTCTGTTCCTGTAATAGGCTTAAATAAGTTGGAAGTTTACTTCTCTCTTGCATAAACAGTCCTGAGGTGGGTGGTTCAAAGCTGGCAAGGTGGTTCTGTTCTCTGAGGTCATCTTGGAACCCAAGCTCCTTCTATCTTGCAACCCCACCACCCTTGGGTTCCCTCAACCACATTTTCCAAAGTGGTTCACACCAAGTCTATACTCCAATCAACAGAAGGGGAAAGGGTGGGGGCAGGGAGGGCATTCTTTCCTTTTAAGAGCAGATCACATCTAATCATTTCCCCTTGGCCATAATTTAGAACCACGCACACAACTCATTGCAAAGAAAGCTTAGAAATAGTCTTTAGCTAGCCAGTCATGTGCCTGGTTAAAATTTGGAGGTACTTGGGGGAAAAAAAGAAAGGAGAAGTGGGAGAATGGATGTTGGGGGACATGTAGCAATCTCTGCCACACAGACGATACAAAGGGCTCTGTAATTTGCTTATTACATAATATCCTTCCAAACCGATAACTACAGAGCCAATGTGGTTTAACAGCTGCCTAATATCTCCTTGTATAGTTATAATGTATTCAACTAGTCCTATATTGGTAGACATTCAGGTTAAGTCCTTTGTATACCCATAAAGTTTCTTCAATAAACATACTTGTTCATAGATTCTTACTTCCTAGAGCTCTTGTTTCTGTAGAATAAATTGCCCAAAATGAGTTTTAAAAATGTACATTTTTAGTGTATATATATATATATATATATATATATATATATATTGCCAGATTATTTTCCTAAAGGCTGTAATGATGTTATACTTTCACTAGCAGTGAATGAGAGACCTCATTTCCTCATATTATCTTTAATGCTCTTCTTATTTTTTTGCCCATGTGAGTGGGTAAGAAATTCTATCTCATTGTTACTCAAATTTTCATTTCTCTGGATACAACTAAGGTTGAGTTTATTGTCATCTTTATTAATGATATGCTTTTCCTCTTTGTTTATTGCTGATCTGTATCTGTATCCATTAGGATCCCAGCAGGAAACAAAATTCATCCCAGATGGTTCAAATGAAGGGATGGTAATAAAGGCACTACTCGCAGAGCTGGGGGCAGGACTAAGGGAGTAAATAAGAGAAGCTGGTGAGGATAACCAGTAATGAAAAAGTAAGAACCTGTTGCTGCCTCCTAGGGCTAAAGGGACAAGATAGGGAACTAGTGTTACCCAGTGAGTAGTGAACCATGGAGGAAAAGCTGTCCAGTAGGAGCTGTTGAGATGGAAACATCCCAACCTTTCTCTCCTTCAGCCCTTCAATCTCCTGTTGGTTCTTCCCATTGGCCAAACCCAATGGGCAAGCCCGTTAGCAAGAATCCCAGGTGAGGCAATCCACAGGACTACCTCCCAGGGCCCAGATGCAGGCAGGGGGTAGAGAATAGATCTAGGGAACAAACAGGAAAACAAGCCCAGTATCCTTTACCTCTTTTTCTATTGGGTGTGTGTTTTTTCCCTATCAATTAGTGAGAACTCGTCAAACACTGAGGATAATAATCCTTTGTCTCTAATATGTGGGTAAATGACTTCCTCAGTCCATCACTGCCTATTGACTCTTGTGTAAAGTTTATTTTTCCATATAAACCACTTTTATGATTTTGGATTGTTCTGCATTGCTAGAGACAATCTTCACCTTCACCTTCAAGGTTTGACAAATACTTTCCTATACTATCTTCAAAAGTGTTCTTTTTAAATTTTTGCATCTTTTGATCCCTTTCTATTTTATTTTTGTATAGAGTATTCAGTAAAGAGTCTTGCTTTGTTTTCTTCCAGATGAAGAGTCAGTTATGCCAACCATATAAAACCATGCTTTGTCCACTGAAATAAAATAATTTTGTCCTATAAGTTTGGAATATATACTTATATTTCTGAGCTTGCTGTACCACCCACCCATGCACTGGCTTGAGTGGATGGTGTGTTGGGTAATATGAAATGAAAGCATTTAAAAATCTGTAAAGATGAATCAAAGTCTGAAAAGTGAGAGAGAGAATAGCTAAGAAATTCTTGAAAAAATTTTTGAGTAGAGACTAGACATACTAGATGCTAAAAATTTTCTATAACACTGCTCTAATCAAAAGAGTATGGTTTTGTCCCAGGAAAAGACAAATAAATATATACAAATTAAATTGGAAAACTTTCAGTTATATTCTTCTAGTCTACATGATAGCTATTTTTAGTTCTTTATCTTATCTTCCCCTTTATCTGTATAACCCAAAGGTCAGCCTTCTAATGATCCCAAATCCATCAACTTTCTAGAGACATTTTTGTTTTGTTTTTGTTTTGTTACCTTTCCCTAGCTCTCTCTTACACTTCTGTCTCATGGTTGTTCCTACAACGTTTTCATGGGTCGTTTTTTCTCCTGAAGTCTCCAGCCTCCCATCATTTTGCTTCCCTTTCTTTCTGTGATCTCACTCTTCATCTTCACAAGCTTCTCCCATGCCTGCCCACCTTTGCTTGCTCCAGGAAATTAAACATTTGTCTTGCTTTAACCCAGGCCAGCCTTAAGATCTAAGTTGCTACAACAGTGGGGTTCTACCTTGGCAAAGCAAAGGTAGCTCACTTTCTGAGGATTCCTGCCTCGAGTTTGTTAAAGGAACAAGTTTTTCTCCCGGCTCCATATGCATAGTTTTCACAGAGTTGCAATCACAGATTTGTGTATGTGCATACAGATTTGTGTTCTACTTGCATTTGATGTTGTTTCATAAGTGTTTTTTGCACCATTACTCTTGTCTTTAAGAACGGTGTGATTCCATCATGTAGAAATGACAAAATTGACAATCTTTTCTCTAGGGTTGAACATTTGAGACATTTCTATTCTTTTGCTGGGTGAAATTTGTTATAAAATATTTTTAAACAATTAAAGCTCTCTTCCTATCAAATATTTTCTGAAAGTAAACCCTGGGGGATATTTTTTTAAAATGTGTATTTTCTCTTCTGTATATTGTCTGTGTCCTTGTCTATTTGTAATTGACTTCTTGATGCTCTTACATATTCATAGAGGGCAGATATTAATGCCTTATCATATCTGCTATAACTATTTCCTCCAATCTCTTCTTTTCATCCTTTATAGATTTTGTATATAGGTATTCATTATTTTTACTATGTCCTAGAAGTTCGACAACTTTTTCCTTATTATTTATTGATTTATGTGAGAAGGTAGTAGAAGATAGTTAAGAGTGTGTGAATTCAAATTCCACCATTCCTATCCTTGCTCTGCCACTCTCGGTGACTGAGCAGATTACATACTCGTAGTTCCCTAAATCCTCTTCCCATCTATAAGGGCCTGGCATCACTGGCAATGGCACTGAGGTCACAGGGTCTTAGGAGAATTAAATGAGATAATGCATAAAATGTACCTGGTGCATAGCAATTGATAAAGGTAGTTCATTGATGTTATTATCATTCTTTTATTCCTTCAATAATTAGAAAAATGATTGTTTCACCATAACTGTGATAAATGACTAACTCGTTAGTCAGTTTTATTTTTAATCTCAATGACCCATACATAGCTTATTTTGATGTATGTATAATGGGTGATTGTGAAGTAAGAGAGGGAGACAAAGTCCAAGCTCCAGGCCACATCTAACAGGGATTCTCACGGGGGCAGTCATGAGGGGAACAGGGAGCATTCTCATGAGAGAAGAAGGACTTATACATTAAGCCAGAGAGCTTAGTTAATAACTTGTCCATATTAACACCTGCCAATAAACAGGAATCAAAATGGCAGGTGAGGAACCACAGAGGTAATGCATTTGTAAACCTAAGTGGACAATAGCTCAAAGTCTAAGGGACAGAATGAGGAAGTGTAGCATCGACATGGAGCAAGCTGAAATCCACAGGCGCAGTGAAATGGGCCAATATTTAGCTAGTATGCACCACAGTGGCCATACTGTGTTTTAGTGAGATACTAAAACACGATCGTTCTGCTAGAAAGTGCGTTTCTGCAAGGGAATCGGCTCATTACAGGAGGAAAATTATAACCAACATCAGGAAGGCAAGAAGCCTTCAGCTCAACAGCTACCTTGATTGCCTGAGCCCTTTCAGCTATATTTTAGACAAATTAAAAACGAATAAGCACACCCAGCCCTTTTTTTCAGCTCCAGGCCAGGTTGCACTGCCTCCTGGATCCCCCTGAACAGCACTCAGAGCTCACTGTCATTAGCACTGTGTCAGCACCTGCCAGGACAGCTCTAATTAAAGCATTGCTAGCATTTTCTCACACTACCATATTGTACATTTTAACTATCCATTGTGACAGCCTCCAGACACACTGAGATGCCTCTTTGAGCAGTCCAAGTTATCTCCTATGTGCAAACTACTATTTTTATTAGTATTTTGGTTATAGATTTGCATAGATTTGGAGTGATCTGCCTCTAACCCTCTTTTCCCCATAAGCCCTAGTATTTGTACTGCTTGATTTTGCACAATACAAAGTTTTTCAGGAATGTGTAAGTGTTGAGCCCCAGTGTGCACGGCCTCATGTCCCCTTGGTCATAGCTATGAATCTGGCCATTATTCAGGGATATAATTCCACACAGGCTTCCGCGGCCTCCTATGGCCATGCCTCGCCCCTGAGCCGCACAGGGCTCCTCTGATGTGGTGGAGAGCGCTGCCTGTACCAGCACACTTGGCACTCGCTTATGGGCAGCCCCAAGGTACAAGGATGTTACAACCCTTTGGGGCAACCCTCTGCCAATGCTAGATGGGAGTGGATGAGTGAAGATTTATAAACACTTCTCCCTTTCATCCCTCGGCTGGTCAGTTTGAGGGACATTCTGTACAGCTGCTCAGAAGTTCCTGTGGGCAGCAAAGCCTCATTGCCCACAGCAGTGCCGTGTGACTGGTTTGGTCCTCCTTCCTTCCCTGGCCATCTGCCCTACTGCCTCCCTCTTGCTTCCTTAGATCATTCTCCACAGTAAACCACCTACATCTTGTTTCAGGCTTTTCTTTCTAGGGGAACTAAGACAGCACGTGCTGCTCTAAAGTCGAAACACCTTTACTTACCGTTGGTCAATAATCGCTGCCCAATCTTTCCAAGGGCCTTTGTCATCTCTTTCTCAGCACCCCCTGGATTTCTCTGTGATTCTCCACCTAAAGGAGTCAAGTCTGGCAGAACAGGTTGCTGCCAGCCTTCCACTCCCGCACTACAACCGCATCTGTTCTCGGTGATCATACATCAGCCAAACCAGGTTAAATACTTTAGGTATCACCCTGGCAGTGAGTGCTAATCAAGTCCCTATGTTCCTTTTAACTGCGGCTCGTGTGGCACACTCCCAATGAACTGGGTACTATTTATAAAGGCAAGGGTAGAGGACAAGGTAATTTGAGACCACATCCACTAAGAATGACCAAAAAAGGTTGGGTAAAATATTAAAAGTAATAAGAGACCTAGCAAGGAAATAAAGAATTATGAGGCCAAGATCTGAGAGAAGATGAAAATCCAAAGAAGAAAGCCCAGAGTCTGGGCCATTTTTCCCCTGGGTGACACTGTCAATTTAAGAGAGAGATGCCTTAAGATGTTGAGAAATGGAGCTGTACTTTCAATCTTTGGATGTTGCGTGATGGAAAATTGGAGTGGAAGGCATGCAAGAGATTGGAGCACCTTCTCCCTTTGTTTTGGGATTGGGACTCCAAAATGTTACCTAGGAGTGTGTGTGTGTGTGTCTGTGTGTATCTCATTGCTTCTTTTGTGACTTTTTTCCCTGATTCTCCCACCTCATTCTGTCCCTTAAAGACACTTGTGATTACATTGGGCCTCTGGACAATCTAGGATTATCTTATCTCAAGATCCTTAATCACATCTGCAAAGTCTCTTTGGCCACGTAAGTAACATATTCACAGTTGCTGGGGATTAGGATATGGACATCTTTGGGAAACTGTTATTCTTCTTACCACGTCCTGGAAAGAACTTCAGGTTTTACTCTAAGTAGGAAGCTATTGAAGGGTTCTACAGAGAAGTACTACATGTGATTTGATTTACTTTGAAAATTTTTACAGGAAGTAGTCATTACAAGCACCAGATACATTGTTAGAATATTGAGTGAATCTAGAAGACTGGTGAATTTATCATGAGATCCTGCTTAATGACCAGCCCACTCTCCATGCTTTAATATTCAAAATTCAGAAGCACAATGAATAGGGGAAAGGAAAACAATGCAATTCCGTTCAGTGCCTCTTCTTCTCCCCTGACCTGGTTTGCTGTTACAAAGTTTCAATTTCAATATACATCTCACTGTACACAGAGAGAACCAAAACCAAAACCAAAACCAAACCTTCATGTAACAAAGAGAGATGAAGAAACCCAACTGTGACATTTCTGCCACAGTGGAGGTTTCTTTTGTTTGTGAGCTAGTCCTACTTAAAAGTATATTTTCCCAAGTTTTGTGGCAAAAAGAATTAAAGAGAATGTTTAATGTAAACATTGTATATATACACAGGTTTACATAAGGGTGTTTGAATTTGCTCCATAACACTTGGGTGTAAGAAATACCACATTTCTTTATTTTTTTTTAATCAAATTAAACTAGTTCAACCCCTCAATCTCTCCCACGGTTGATAGAAATTCACCCTCCACCATTTCGGGAATCCTCTCTACCCTCAAGAGCCCAGGGGGCTTACAGGCACCACCAAAGACATTTCCCTACCTGTATCACGGCTCCTAGTCCAGACAGCTTCATTGATCATGGCCATTCTCTTCCAACTAAACTTACTGTGGTTCCCTAAGCTGGGGTGCCCAGGAAACCACATGGCTACCATATCAGGTATCTATTGCTGCAGAACAAACCACCTCGACAGGTCATGGCTTAGAACATGTTCCTGTGGGCCAGGAATTTGAACACAATTAAGTGAGATGAAGTCACCTCTGTTGCTCATGGTAAAAGCTGGGCTCACCCCTGTAGCTGCAGTCAGCTTGCGGCTGGGCTGAACTTGGAGATCCAAGAAGGCCTCCTGCCCATGTCAGCTGAGAGACAAATTTACCTTGATTCCCTCCACACGGACTCTCTCTCTAGCAGGATGGCCTAGACCTCTTTACAGGGCGGCTGGGATCTCTACGCAAAAGCCAAAACTCTAAGACCTCTTAAGACCTATGCTCAGAAGTTCCTTCCGCTGCATTCTATTGGTCAAACCAAGTCACAAGCTCAGCCTAGATTCATAAGTCAGGGAAATAGACTCTGTTTCTTGAAGGGAGGAGTGGCAAAGTCAACTGCCAAAGGTTGTGACCATACCAAGTGTGATGCATTGGGGACCATTTTTAACATTCTACCACAGCCCCCTTCCAAGATTCAGAATCACCCCCCCCCCAACACACCAGGGTCTGGGAATCCCCTTAACAAGGGGCTTTACCTCCTCCTTCCTCTGAGATGATCCAGTTTCTCTCTCTCTCTCTCTCTCTCTCTCTCTCTCTCTCTCTCTCTCTCTCTCTCTCTCTCTCTCTCTCTCTTTCTCTCTCTCTTTCTCTCTCTCCCGGTCTCTTTTGTCTCTTCAATTTTGAAACAAGCCCAGAATAGAAGAATGGAAAGTCTCCTTAGCCCAAAGGAGAGGAAGGGTAGTAAAAAGAGGCTACAGCACTTCAATGCCACTGTGAGGGGCCACATCTCTTGCTAGGCCCAGTATGGTGTTGGTCCCCAGGCTCACCTTGCCTGTGTCTGGACGCCCGGAATTAGCAGTAATCCTAATGCTGGCAAGCAACATGAAGTGGGATCCCAATCTCCACAGGTCCCAGACTTCAGTCTGACTCCCCTCAGAGAGTTTCTGTGAAAGACAACCTGCTTGTGAAAGAAGTTGCAGAACTTGAAGCTTGTACATGTAACGTATGTTTTCCTGACCAAAACAAGCTTCGTTGCTTTCAGCTAACTGTAACCCCAGATGAGGGTTACTACCAGGGTTACAAATTTTCAGTTTAAACCTGCATTTCCCACTGTGTACAACATGGTATCCCTCAAAGTGAATGCATGACCAGGATCTGGAACCCCACCATCACCAAGAAAGGTGAGATTAAACTATTTACTGATCTTTTGAAGTGTGGTGATCCGTTGAATATTGAAGCTACAGCACCCCGTCTAGCAACTAGAAGGGTGCTCCGAGAGGATTGTGCAAAATGGAAGTTTCCATAGACAGAAGGGTGTGGCAAGAGAGTTATTAGCAAAAGAAAAGGAAGGATTATTTTTTAGGCCAGGTCCTCTACTTTTAGGGGGGAGGGAATGGCGGGGGTTTTCTCATACAGATTACCTCACTGGTAGAGATCGGGAAATTCCTGACTGATTGGTTTTAAAATTCCACTCCTGGGAGAGGCTGAAATTGCTCTTAGGTTAGCTATTAAGTTTTGGTTCGATGATGTGACTTAGCAAAAGTGACTGAATTTTGGCCTGTTGTTTCTTTTTTTAACAAGACCAAATGTCACACTGAGAATAACAATAAATGGATTAAAAAAAAAAACTAAATGAAAAAAAACTAAACTGAGCACTACTGTTAAGTCCATTTTACAGTTGAGGAAACTAAGGTTCAGAGAGAGCAAGTAATTTGCCCAACATCACACAGGTGGCTGGCAGGTAGTAGGACAAGGATTCCAACCCAGGTAGCACAGAGCCCAGAACCTGCTTACTTGTTTATCTGCTGTGCTTCAGCTGCCTCTTAAAAAGATATTGTTGGTGTCAGGCTACCATTGGTCTTTCTTTATTTTTATTTTTTATTAGTTTCAGGTATACAAAGCAACATAATAGTTAGATGTTTAAACCCCTCATAAAGTGATAACCCCCCAAGCTACTACCTCTCTGACATCTTATATAGCTGTTACAATACCATCGACTACCTTCCCTATGTTGTACTCTCTATCCCATGACTACACATACATATATATTTAGTTATAGTTGACATTCAATATTATTCTACTTCAGCTCTTCATGTGTATAGCACATTGGTAAGGCATCTACACATGATCCCACTGATAAATCCAGTGCTCATCTGGCACCTTACATGATCTTTACAACATTGTTGATTATATTCCCCATACTGTATTAACTATCAATTTATGTTTCTTAATGCCTTCACCTTTTTCACCCTGCCCCCAACCCCATTCCCATCTATCACCCTGATAGATCTAGTACCTATCTGGCACCATACCTAGTTATTACAATATTGTTGACTATATTCCTTATGCTATAACCTACATCCCTATGACTACTGTATAGCACCCAATTTGTTCTTCTTAATCCTTCCCCTTCCACCCATCCTTAAACCCCCTCCTATCTTAAAGAAGTCCCTCTAAGATTCCCTGTAATACAGGTTTGGTGGTGATGAATTTGTTCAGCTTTTTCTTGTCTGGGAAGCTCTTTATCTGTCCTCCAATACTAAATGACAGACTTACTGGGTAGAGCAATCTTGGTTGTATGATGTTGCTTTCATTACTTGGAATGTTTCCTGCTACTCCCTTTTCGCTTGCAAAGTTTCTGTTGAGAAATCAGCTGATAGTCTTATGGGGGCTCCCTTGTAGGTAACTACGTAACTGCTTTTTTCTTGCTGCTTTTAAGATTCTCTCTTTGTATTTAACCTTTGGCATTTTAATTACGATATGTCTTGGAGTTTATCTTGTTTGGGACTCTCTGTGCTTCCTGGGCTTGTATGTCCCTTTCCTTCACCAGGTTATGGAACTTTTCTGTCATTTTTTTCTTCAAATAGGTTTTCAATTCCTTGCTCTCTTCTCTTTCTGGTACCCCTATAATGTGAATGTTGGTACACTTGCTATTGTCCCAGAGGCCCCTTAAACTCTCCTTAATTTTTTGGATTCTTTTTTCTTTATGCTATTGTAGTTGGGTGTTTTCTGCTACTTTATATTCTACATTGCTGGTTGGATCCTCTGCTTTATCTAATCTACTATTGATTCCTTGCAATATATTCTTTGTTTCCATTATTGTATCCTTTATTTCTGACTGGTTCTTTTTTCACAGTTTCCATCTCCATTTTTATGAGATCACTGAGCATCCTTATGACCAGTGTTTGGAACTCTGCGTCTGACAGATTGCTTATCTCCATTTCACTTATTTCTTTTTCTGGCGCTTTGTTCTGTTCTGTCATTTGGGACATGTTTCTTTGTCTCCCCATTTTTGCTGCCTCCCTGTATTTGTTTCTATGTATTAGGTAGGGCTGCTATGTCTTCTGATCTTAGGAGAGTGGCCTCATGTGGTAGGTGTGCTGTGGGGTTCAGTGGCGCAGTCTTTCTGATCACCTGAGCCACGCGCTCCGGTTGCATCCCTTGTGTGGGTTGTATGTGCCCTCCTCTTGTAGTTGAGCCTTGGTTGATAATTGCACATCAGTGTGAGGGACTGACCCTTGGGCTCATTGATTGTTAGGAATGGCCTTGGCTACAGTGGAATGGTTGTTGTGCAGCAGCTGATCCTACAGAGCAGGACTCTGGTGCCTGCCCAATCTGCCCCTTGGGTGTGTCGTACTTAGAGATGGCTAGGTGGTGCTCCAGCTCGTTTTGAAGATGGCCACTGGGGGTTCCAACCCCAGGACCACCTTGGAGGGGATCTGCTGTAGGTCTACTTCAGCCACAGCCCGTACCCCACCCAGAGCCACCTAGCAGGAGACAGAAATCCACAGATGTCTGCCGCCCATGCTGTGCTTGGAAGCACCTTTGAGAGGCCAAGCTGCCAACCAAGGCTGGCTGCCACTAGTGCCAGCTTAGGGCTGCACAGCCAGAGATACAGAACACACTCAAGCCAGATGCTGTTTGTCTGGGTTCTGCAAACCTTTGAGAGACCCTAGGAAAGTGCAACTTGAGCCAAAGCAGTGTTCTGCATGAGAGAGCCACTGAAAGCAGCCTGGGTGTGCCTAAAGTTGGGCAGGGCCTTGTTCCAAATCACCAGGGAGGGGCAAACAAACAGTGGAGACTCAGAAATGGTGGCCACCTGTGTTCCCGCACCGGGAAGTGGGAGGGCTCAACAAAAAAACAATGGCTTCCTCCAGCCAGTACCTCCATCCAGGAGAAAACCGCCTCTCCAGACCCTGTCCCAAGCCAGACAACTCAATTCCCCACCATTTGTCCCTGACGCCTTTCCAGCTGCTGTCCCAGCTCTGGAGCTCAGAACAAGTGATTCCATTGGTGGGTAAGTCTGCACGTAGTCCCTTTAAAAGGAGAACCTGTGAGTGCAGCCCCACTGTCTCATTCACAATTTCTGCTGGTTTTCACAACCAAAAATTATGGAGACTTCTCTCCCTGGCACTGGAACCCTGGGTTGAGATAGAGCTGGTATCTCTCACCCCTTTAGGGGATGGGGGGAACTCCCACAGCTGAAGTAGCCTTCCCAATCGTTAATGGTCACACACAGGTGTGGGAGCAGCCTGGTCTGCGTCTCTGCCCCTCCTACCAGTCTGGAGGTGGCTTCTTCTGCACGTCCTTAGTTGAAAGGCTTCAGTTCAGCTTGATTTTAGGCGATTCTCAATAATGGTTGTTTTGTAGATTAATTGTAATTTTGCTGTAGTTGTGAGAGAAGGTAAACACAGCGTTTACCTATTGCACCATCTTGGTTGTCTCTCCATTGGTCTTTCTTTAAAAGGACAGTCCTTTATTCTAACATGTCCTTTGTACTTTTTTTGAATGTTGTTAAAGGTCCTTTTTAAAAGTAAAGTGATCATGGTATTAAAGGTTAGTTTTTTATTAATCCTTAGCAAACTTGAAATGACTACATTTATGAGAGTTTTCCGATTTTCAAAAATGTGTTTTTTTAATATACTGGTCTGTGAAATCCCAAAGTCTGAGAATCAGTGACCTAGATTTTGGGATACAAAGAATGCAGAGAACATGAAAACAAAATCAGGCACACATGCGTTTGTACACACACACACACACACACACACACACACACACACACAAATATCAGACTCTAAGAAGAGAGTGCCCCAGTGGGAAGTACAGGTCTCAGTAACGGCCTCATTTCCACACTTCTGAGCTCACCTGGAATGTGATGAGGGAAAAGTAGAGACTCATAAACCCAGGGTTTACTCCATAGACATAATTTTACAGAATCCTGGTGTACAATTGAGAGTTAAAGCTGTGGGAGTCCATCCCTGTTTGTCGGTTCGGACCAGCCCTTGGTACAGAGGAGCCACTGGGGCAGATGCTAAAAACTTGGTTCCTTCTATCTAAACCCAACAGATTCCAGATGGAATTCTGTTCTTCAGTCTGGTTTACTGTGTTTGGTAAATGAACAAATGATGTCCTAGGTAACAGAAAACAGGTGAAAAGGGCACATTGAACTTGATAATTTGTACTTAGCTTTAATTCACATAGAGCCTATCTTAATTGTCTTAACACAATGGCCGTTAAGTACTACAAGTTTATGGTGCAAATTTGCAAAAAGCAAACCACAGCTTCCTAAGTATAAGGACTCTGAAAATTTTTGGAACTATTCAAGTTCCCAAGAATAGGATACTATTTTGTAAATTACCACTTTGATTGCCCAAAATGCCCCCACTATACTAAAGTCAAAGTAACTCCCCAAATGCCTACATAATTTGATGACAAAATTCTATGCCAGGTGTGTCCAATAACTCATAACCTACCCCATATGTAGAATTTAAAAGTAATTCAATCTTCCTGCAAACTAGAAAATACTTCTAGTATTTTCTGGAAATGTTTCCAGAAAAGGCCATCAGTTAAAAGCTACTTATAAAAATAGTCACAGGGATGTAGAGTACAACATTGGAAATATAGTCAATAATATTGTAATACCTATGTACGGTGTCAGATGGGTACATGACTTATTGGGATGATCACTTCATAAGATATATAAGTGTCTAATCACTATGTTGTAGACCTGAAACTGATAAATACTGTATGTTAACTGCAACTGAAAAATAAAATTTTTAAAAAATAACAAAAAAATTTTTTAAAGTCTATTTAATTTACCTCTAACTAGTTAATTGACAGCCGATGGATACAATTTAACAGTATATATTATAGCAGTGGTTCTACCAGAATCACTTCGAAAGATTGTTAAACCATTAGCTGATGGGACCTATTCTCATTTTTGGATTCTCATAAGTCTAGGATGGGATGTGAGAATTTGCGTGTCTAACAAGTTCTCAGTTGATGAGACTGCTGAAACCACACACTGACTGTATTACAGAGATGTGGAAATACTGGCTATTCAGCTAACTATAAAATGGACAAAAATTAGGCTTTATCCAGGAACAAAAGGGGCTCAAAATTTAGCTCTGGCCTGGAAAAGAAACCAAGGTTATCTATAGGGTTTTTCTTTGGGGATAGTGGTCGTCAAGGGTGCTAGGAGAAGAGGTAGATTCCAACAGAAGTTAAGAGGATGTTGAGGTCATATTTAAATATGTGAAACTAGGTTGCTGGAACCATCAGTTTATGAGTGTGGTGGGCATCACAGGCATTGAAATCTCGCCTCATTCTAGCATCTGTGCCCTGGCTTCCCTGCAAACTTAAAAAGTGAAAAAGGAATTATCTTCACTCTGATCTAATCTCTGAAGGCCCAAGGTGTGAACTAGGTCATCTGGTGATGATGCTTATAAAAACTTTACATATTATTTCCCATCAACAGGATGTAAAACTCTTTTGAGTATAAAATGTCGGACAATTAAGTTCACGAACTTGTTGCAACTATGTTGCTAAACTTTTTTGATATCAAAGGGATTATTCATTATGAATTTGTACCATGTTTACTATTTGGAAGTACTGAAAAGGCTGCATGAAAAAGTTAGACGACCTGAACTTTTCACCAACATGGCTTTTGCATCACAACAATGCACCAGCTCACACAGCACTGTCTGTGAGGAAGGTTTTAGCCTGTAAACAAATAACTGTATTGGGACACCCTCCCTACTCACCTGATCTGGCCCCCAATGACTTCTTTCTTTACCCGAAGATAAAGGAAATATTGAAAGGAGGACATTTTGATGATATTCAGGACATCAAGGGTAAATACGACGACCACTCTGAAGGCCATTCCAGAAAAAGAATTCCAAAATTGCTTTGAAGGGTGGAGTAGGCACTGGGGTCAATGCATAGCTTCCCAAGGGGAGTACTTCGAAGGTGACTGTAGTGATATTCAGCAATGAGGTAGGTAGCACTTTTTCTAGGATGAGTTCGCAAATTTAATTGTCATACCTCGCATTATTGTCTTTACGCTCAAACTAATCCTAAGAGGCAGACTCCGTTACCCTCATTATACGGATGAGGAAATTGAGTCGCACAAAAGGTACATAACTGGATCAACAATACAGCTATCAAGTAGTACCAGTGCTCAAATCCAGGCTTTGAAGAGCAAGTACTAAAAGTTTAAGCTGCCCAGAGATGTAAATTTCCATAGATATTGAAGCCAAGAGGGAAGTTTGTTGTCCTCATTAATGCTGTTTCTCAAACACATTAGAAATAATTAGTAATGTTTAAATACATGTAATGCTTGCTTTTACAAAGAGGTAGTATAAAAGAAAGATAGTGTTTAAAAATAACTTTATTTAAAGGATACAATTTGATAAGTTTTTTGTTGTTTTTTTTTTAATTTTATTGGGGAACAGTGTGTTTTACCAGGACCCATCAGCTCTAAGTCAAGTCATTGTTTTTCAATCTAGTCATGGAGGGCACAGCTCACTGGCCCATGTGGGAATCGAACCGGCGACCTAGGTGTTATGAGCACTGCGCTCCAACCAACTGAGCCAACCGGCTGCCCTACAATTTGATAAGTTTGACATATAGATACACCTGTGAAATCATCACCATAATCAAGATAATGAACATATTCATCACCCCTAAGAGTTTCTTTGTACTCCCTCCCTCGCTTCCCTCCAAGCATGATCCTACCCCAATCCCCAGGCAACCACTGATCTGCTTTCTGTCACTAAGCATTAGTTTGCATGTCCTACAATTTTATGTAAATGGAATCATACAGTATGTACTCCTTTTTGTCTGGATTCTTTCACTTGGCATAATTATCTTAAGACGCATCCATGTTTTAGTATATATTAATTGTTCGGTTTTTAATGCTGAGTAGTATTCCACTAAATGGATGTGCTGCAGGTTCCTTATCTGTTTACCTATTGATAGACATTTAAGTTGTTCCCAAATCTTGGCTCGTTCATATAAAGCTGTATCAACACTGAGGCACAAGTCTTTGTACAAACATATGCTCTCATCTGCTTGGGTAAATCTGGTGACTCCTAACAGGTATAATGGAGTTCTAGTTGCTCAATATCCTCAACAGCACTTGGTCTGGTCAGTCTTTTTAATTTTGGCCACTCTAATGGGGGTACAGCAGTATCTTATTGTAATTATAATTTGCATTTCCCTAATGAGAAATGATGCTCATCTTCTCATGTTTTATTTGTCATCTGTACATCTTCTTTGGTGACGTATCTTTTACTCTTTTTTGAAAATGAGTTGTTCGTTTTCTTAAGTCTTGAGAGTTCTTGATATGTTTGGGCACAAGTCCTTCATCAGATATTTGATTTAAAAGTATTTCCTCCTAATCTGTGGCTTATGTTTTCATTCTCTTAACCAACTCTTACTAAAAGCAGAGATTTTACATGTTGATGAAGTTCAATTTATCAATTTGTTCTTTTATGGCTTGTGATTTTGGTGTCAAATCTAAGAAATCTTTGCCTAACTCCAAGGTCACAAATATTTCTCTTTATTTTTTTTCTACAAGTCCAATAGCTATAGGTTTTACAATTTGATCTATGCCACATTTTGAGTTAATTTTTTATGTAGTGTGAAATGTTTGAAGTTCATTTTTTTATGTAGATATCCAAGTTGTTCTAACATTTTTGTTGAAAAGACTATATATTCTTTCTCCAGTGAATTGTTTTTGTACCTTTGTGAAAAATCAATTGTCTGTGTATGTGGAAGTCTATTTCTAGACTCTCTATCCTGTTAATTCATTCATATGTCTATCTTTAAGCCAATGCCACATTGTCTTATTTACTGTAACTTTATAATAAGTCTTCAAATCAGATTAATATTACCAGAATCACATTGTGTAAAATTTAACAATATATGTCAGAGCAACAAAATGTAAACTCCTCTTCCTCTATTACAGTCTCTTGGGAAATATATTTTCAAAAAATAATTTGAGAGAAAGAGAGCTTTATTTTAAAATATGTAATAATTTTCTCCCAGGCAAGAAACAAACAAATAAAAAAGGTTAATATCAAGGGTAATAGAAATTTAAACTCTTCTTCCCTCATGCCACATATTCCCAGAAGTTTACTTCCAGAAAATATTTGATAGAAAGAGAGCTCTAATTGTTTAAAAATATTTTATAGCAAATTTCACACAGCAGAAAAGTGGAAATGACTTAAATGTTCAGCACTAGAGAAATGATTGTCAATTATATCATTTCTACATGATGGAATTATATACACTTTTAAAAGATAAGGCTCATGATAAGACAACTACCAACAAAACAACATCAAATGAAAAAGAGTGGAACACAAATTTATATGTATGTACATTTGATGAAATAACATCAAATGCAAGTAGAACACAAATCTGTATGCACATAAACTTTGATTGCAACTCTGTGAAAACTATGCATATGGAGCAGTGAGAAAACGTAATTTATTTGAAAAGCTTGAGGCAGAAATCCTCAGAAAGTTAGGTACCTTTGCTTTGCCAAATACAGTAGTCCCCCCTTTTATGAAGGGGATAAATTCCAAGGTCCCCAGTGGATGCCTGAAATTGCCCATAGTATCAAACTGTATATACTATGTTTTTTCCTATACATACATGTCTCTGATAAATTTTGATTTATGAATTAGGCACAGTAAGAGATTAACAATAATAAACTAGAACAATTATGACAATATACTGTACGAGCTATGTGAATGTGGTCTCTGTCTCTCTGTCTCTCTGTCTGTCTCTCTCATAACCAATCTGATAACCTAGGGGGCTACTAAGTGACTAACAGGCAGGTAGCGTATACAGCTGGTTGCGCTGGACAAAGCGATGATTTGTGTCCTAGGCAGGAGATTTCATCCCACTACTCAGAACAGCATGCAATTTAAAACTTATGAATTGTTTATTTCTGGAATTTTTCATTTAATATTTTCAGACCAAGGTTGACTGCGGTAACTGAAATCACAGAAAGAAAAACCACAAATAAGGGGGACTATTGTATTTTAAGGTCCTCATGGTTGTAGCAATCTAGAGCTTAAGGCTAGCCTGGATTAGTGAGACAAGTAATACAGCTTTGCTCTTCAAAATAAAGACAGACAAATTTTTAATTTCCTGGGTCAAGTGAAGGGGGCGGGTGGGTGAGGAACGAGGAGAAGGTAGTGCAGATGAACAGTGAGATCAGAGAAAGAAAGGTGGACAAAAGGATAGGAGGCTGGAGACTTTAGGAAAAGAAATGACCCATGAAAATATTCTAGGAAAAACCATGAGGCAGAAATGCAGAAGGGAGCTAGGGAGAGACAGGAAAGAAAAAAAAAGTGGGCCCAGAAAACGAGTAAATTTGGGATTTCCAGAAGACTGACTTTTGTGCTACATAGGTAAAGACTGGAAGATGAAATAAAAAACTGAAAATAACTGTTACGTTACATGAGTGAAAAATGACTGAAGAAAGTTTTCAAATTCAATTTGTATTGAGTTATTCATATGTTCCTGGGACAATACTATACTCTTTTGATCAGAACATCTTTATAGAAATTTTTAACATCTAGTATATCTCTACTCACAGTTCTTTTTTTCATGAATTTCTTGGCCATTCTCTGATTTCTCAGACTTTGTTTCTTCCATACAAACTTCTGAATGATTTCATCTAGTTCCCCTAAATACATCCCCTCCCCAATCAATGAATAAATGATACAGCGCCGTGAGAAACAAACCTAAGTGTATATTCGAAACTTAGTGACAAAGTTGGTATTTTAATTCAGTAGAGAAAGTGTGACTTACATGGCTGGCATAATTGGCTCTTCATCTGGAAGAAAACAAAGCTAGACTCCTTCTTGCTCTGTAAAACAAATGAATTCCAAATGTACCAATAATAGAAAAGTTAGGGAAAAAAAAACTATTAGAACAAAATTCAGGAGACTATATGTACAACCTTGGAGGAAAAGAGGGCCTTCTCTTAAATATGGCAGAAAACCGAAAAACCATAAAAATAGTCATGACTATTTAAAGTAAAAGCTTAAATGGAAAATAAACTATAGAAAAAGAATAAAAACTTAGGAATATAAAAAAAAATGCTAAAAGAAATTAAAGACCTAAGTAAATGAAAAGGCATCTCATGTTCATGGGTGAGAACAATTAGTATTGTGAAGGTGGCGACAACCTCCAAATTGACCTGCAGATCCAACCCAATACCTATCCATGACGACACAGTGGGTTTCTTCACAGAACTTGATAAACTCATGCGAAAATCCAAACAAAATTTCAAGAGACCACTCCCCCCCTTTTTTTCCCAATCTAGAAATAAAAACCAACAAATTGGGAGGACACATACTACTTGATTTCAAACCTTACTACAAATATTTCAAAATTTACATGGCACATTAATGCTTCTATAATTGAAAGGGCCTTTTAATATATGGCCTTTATTACTGAAATACTTCCATTCCTAGTTTGTTGAGAGTTTTTATCATGATAGAAGGGTGTTGAATTTTGTCGAATGTTTTTTCTGCATCTAGTGAGATGAACATATAATTTTTATCTTGTGTTCTATTAATTGATTTTCGTGTGTTGAACTATCCTTGCATCTCAGGGATAAATCCCACTTGGTCATACTGTATGGTCTTTTTAATGTGTTGTTGGATTCAGTTTGCAAGTATTTTGTTGAGGATTTTTACATCTATATTCCTCAGGAGTATTGGCCTACAGTTTTCTTTTCTTGTGGTGTCTTTGTCTGGCTTTGGTAGCAGGGTAAAATGAGTTTAGAAGTGTTCCCTCCTCTTCTGTTTTTTATAGGACTTTGAGAAGTAGTGGCATTAATTTTTCTTTAAATGCTTGGTAAAATTCACCAATGAAGCCATCTGGTGATGGGCTTTTCTTTGTTGGGAGGATTTTAATTACTGATTCAATCTTCATACTAGTTATAGACCTCTTCCCTCACACTATAAACAACAATACATTTCACAGAGATTAAAAACACAAATACAAAAAAGGAACTATTAAAATAGGAGAAAATAAAAGATAACATGTTGAACCTCAGGATGGGGTTGGCCCTTTTAGAAAGACTGGAAGCTTAGAAGCCATAAAGGGAAAATCGATGGATTCAACCATATAAACATTTAAAATACCATAAAGCCAAAAGATAAATGAATATATGAGTACTCGGAAAGAAATTTGCAAGATATGACAGTGTGATATTACTAATATGTAAAAACTCCTTCAAATTAAAAAGAAAGAGATATATAAATAAGCTAATATAAAAATGGGCAAAGGATAGGAACAAAAATTCATAGAAAGAGAAGTATAAACAGCCAATTAACTTATGAAATGGTCATCCTCAGAGGTAGTACAAGAAATTCACACTTAAACAACTAGTTATCATTATTGCCCATGAGATGGGCAACATGGAAAATACTGCTAATATCTAATGCTGCTGAGTAATGGGTATTCTTGTTCACGCTAACAAAGGAACCATTTTAAGTAATCAATTGATCAATTGTACTTTCATACCTTACTTCTTTTGCCCGATTTATTGCATTTCCAAGCAAATGATATTTTATCACGAGCTGCAGAAGGTAACACCTGAATGAGGTGTGAAACAACGCAAATCAGACACTGTAGCTTGTGAAAGTCCGCTCACAGTGCGGGGTGACAGGAGTGATGCTCCTGCCCCCACTTTCCCAATATTCTGAAACGTGCTTTTTACAATTGAGGTGGATAATATTAGCAGGAAAAAAATTAATGTTCTCATATTGTTTCCTAAGTGTACTTCTTGTTTTAGAACCTCATTATGCAGTCCATATGCAACCGACTCTTCTGCCAAATGAATCTGATGCCTAACCACTCTCCAACAGCATGAATTAACTAAGAACAAAATTCTCACTTCAAAATAAAGCCTTTTGTTTTATTTTCTTCTCTACTTGCAGGTGGAGAAAGAGGAAGTATCAGAGGAAGCTTCAGGAGGGGATTTTGATCCATATAAAGAAACGCAGTCCAGAAAGGGAACCTCCAGTTCACCTGGTTGCCCTTATTGTTCAGCAGAGGAAACTGTAAGCTAAGAGAGGTAAGATCTCAAAAAACAGAGAGGGTGTAAATGTGTAGCAGTTGTCTCTGGCCTTTGTTACAGATCATTCTGCAGCGAGTTTTATCTGCTTGCAGTCCAGATCCGCCTCTGTCCACACAGCTTTTCAGAAAGGAGATCGTCTGGTGCAGGCTAACCACTAGGTGGCACTGTGCACCGCTGGGTTAGTTCTCCTGGTATAATAGCCCGTCCAACAAAAGGGCTTCAGTTTCTACGGACAGGTCCTTTTCAGTAGTGCTAAATCATAATTCTCCTCCAAACTCCAGAAATTCAACAATGTTCAAAACCATCTCTCTTTGTTTTTTATTGGGGAAAATTGGGGAACAGTGTGTTTTTTCCAGGATCCATCAGCTCCATGTCGTCGTCGTTTTTTCCAATCTGGTTGTGGAAGGCGCAGCTCACTGGCCCATGTGGGAATCAAATCGGCGACTTTGGTGTTATGAGCACTGTGCTCTAAGCACTGAGCCAACCGGCAGCCCAAAGCCATCTCATTTTTATCAGAAAGAATTTTGGTTTGTGGATTGAAAGGACCTTCCACCTTAAATATTTTCTGGAATTAGTCCCTTCCTAATTTGTTACCATAAAGCTCGTCCACCTCTATGGGCTTCTCAAGGTGTCCAGTGGCAGGCAAGCTATGAACTGTGCAGCTAGAGGATAAGTATGTAGTGTGTTGAGTGCATGGAAATGCTTCATGTGACCCAAGAAAAAATATCTCCCTAAAGACCATTTCAAGCATCTCAGCCCTTGCTGACCCTGTTGCTCATGAACAGTTTGGCAAGAGAGCAAGGAACTGCAGTTGGAAGAAGTAAAATCTCCAGACATAACCCACCAGAGGTACGTCTTTGTGACTGTAAGAAACATCAACGAAGTCGTCAGAAGGTGGGTTTCGACCCCTTCATCCTGAACCGCCCAGGCTCCGAGGAGCCCTCAGCTGGGAATCCCATCGTGTCCAGTAGGTCAGCACCATCACCTCCCATCCAGCTTCCCTGGGAGAGGCATCGACAGTGGTGTCATTCACAACGGTAGCTTCCTGCAAACTAGTCTTCCCAACTGGGAAGTGAAGAGCAGAATAAGAAGCAGAGAACCCCAGGCACCCCTGGGTCCCAAGACATGGAAACTACCCCAAGGAAACCCTCTTTTCGCCAGGAGAATTAGCGCTTGGAAATGAGGTACTTTTGGCAGGAGCAGGAAAGGTAGATTGGGGACCTAGTGGAGACGGGTGAACTGGACTGTGATGCCACAGAGAGCATCGTGTCCCACAGTTTGGCATCTCTGAAGTCACTGAATTCTCTGGCACGTCTTTCAGCAGCCTGTTGTCCAACCTGAGAAATTCCAGAATGTGAAACCACTGGAAGGTTCTGCTGCCCTCTACCCCTAACAGAGGCCCAGCCTTACCTCAGGGCATCCTGGACCTCCAGCCAGGTGTGGTCACCAAGGGTTTCTAGAAGCTATTATAAATATTGACCTGGACTGAATGTCCATCCTGAACAATTTTGATGATGACTATGTGGTTGACAACACGAAAAAGCAGCATACGTGACTACATCACTCTCCCGAGACTAGAGTCCTCCGTGCCAGTTCAGCACGCAGAGACATCTGACCAGAGAGCTTGAGCACAGGTGCCTGGCTCCAGCAGAAGTTACCTGAGCTAGCCTCAAGCTCTCAGAGGAGATGCAGGAGCTATGGGCTGCCACTGATGAAGAGGGTGGTGAGGGGTCTGTGAGAGAAGTGCATCAAGTTCTATAAACCTGACACCTTGAAGCAATGGTTTTCCTGCTGTGGTCCTTAGGCCTTCAGCATCAGCATCCCACCGCAACTTGTTAGAAATGCAAATTATCAGGCCCTACCTAAGATCTTCTGAATGAGATCTCTTGGGGTGAGGGATGGGGCCCCCCCCATAAGCCTTTCAGGTGATTCTGATGCGAAAGTTTTGAAACATTGCTTTACACAATACATAATTCAAGACAGCCTCCCCTCTGTCACAGGAACCATCCTAGTGGCTATTTGTCTAGCTTCAGTAAGCCCCGGGGGTCATAATTAAAAGCATTGTCATTTTCTGCTTTTATATTTTCTTGTATATACTCTGTTTCCCCAAAAATAAGACCTAGTCAGACAATCAGCGTTTTTTGGATGTGTTTTTTTGGAGCAAAAATTAATATAAGACCCGGTCTTATTTTAGTATAATATAAGACCGGGTCTAATCTTATTTTAGTATAACATAAGACCTAGTATAATATAATATAATGTAATATAATGTTATACTGGACCTTATATTAATTTTTGCTCCAAAAGACGCATTATTGCTGATTGTCTGATTTTCGGGGAAACAGGATAGTAGAAAACACCCAATCGGAACAGCAAAAAGAAAAAAAGAATTTTAAAAAATGAGGATAGTTTAAGAGACTTCTGGGACAACGTCAAGTATAACAATATTCACCTCAAGGGGAATCAGAAATCGAAGAGAGAAAGCAAGGGATTGAAAACCTAAGAAATAATAACTGAAAACTTTCCTAACCTGGAGAAGGAAATAGACATACAAGCCCAGGAAGCGCAGAGAGTCCCAAACAAGATGAACCTAAATGGCCCACACTAAGACACATAACAGTTAAAACAGCAAAGGTGAAAGACAAAGAGAGAATCCTAAAAGCAGCAAAAGAAAGGCAACTAGTAACTTACAAGGGAGCTCCCATAAGATTGTCAGCTGATTTCTCAACAGAAACTTTGCAGGCCAAAAGAGATTGGCAGAAAACATTCAAAGTGATGAAAAACAAGGGCCTACAAACAAGAGTACTCTACCCAACAAGGTCATCATTTAAAATCGAAGGACAGATAGAGCTTCCCAGACAGGAAAAAGCTAAAGGAGTTCATCACCACCAAATCAGTATTACAAGGAAGGTTAGAGGAACTTCTTTAAGATGAAAATAAAAAGGTCAAAAATATGAATAATAGAATGGCAATAGCTACATATCTATCAACAATTACTTTCAATGTAAATGAATTAAGTGCCTCAATTAAAAGACATAGAGTGGCTGGATGGATAAAAAACAAAACCCTGACAATGTGCTGCCTATAAGAGACTCACTTCAAATTGAAAGACACACACAGACTGAAAGTAAAGGGACGGAAAAAGATATTTTATGAAAATGGAAACATACAAACAAAAGCTGGGGTAGCGATATACCAGACAAGATGACTTGAAAACAAAGGCTCTGTAACAAGAAACAAAGAAGGACACAGTAATCCCACTTCTGGGTATTTATCTGAAGAAACCCAAAATGCTATTTCCAGGGGATGCATGCATCCATTTGTTCATTACATCATTGTTTACAATGGCCAAGATGTGGAGGCAGCCTTGGTGTCTGTTGATGGATGAATGAATAAAGAGGAGGTGGTACATATGTACAATGGAATATTGCTCAGCCATGGAAGGGAATGGGTTCTTGCCACCTGTGGCGACAGGGATGGACCTGGAGTGTATTGTGCTTAGTGGAGTGTCAGACAGAGAAAGACAGCCGCAATGTGATTTTTGCTTATATGTGGAATCTAAAGAACAAAGCAAACAAAACAGAAACAAACGCATAGATACAGACAACATTATGATGGTTGCCAGATAAGAAGGGGGTTAAGGGTGTGGGTGAAAAAAAGAGGAAGGGATTAAGAAGTACAGATTGCTTGTTACACAGTAGTCATGTGGATGTAGGTTATAGCATAAGGAATACAGTCAATAATATTGTAGTAACTCTGTATGGTGTACTAGATTTGTTGGGATGATAGATGGGAAGGGGTTGGGGGCAGGCTGGAAAAGATAAAGGGATTAAGAAATACATATTGGGGAGCCGGCTCAGGCGGTTAGAGCTCTATGCTCCTAACTCCGAAGGCTGCTGGTTCGATTCCCACATGGGCCAGTGGGCTCTCAACCACAAGGTTGCCAGTTCAATTCCACGAGTCCTGCAAGGGATGGTGGGCAGCGCCCCCTGCAACTAAGATTGAACACGGCACCTTGAGCTGAGCTGCTGCTGAGCTCCCGAATGGCTCAGTTGGTTGGAGCGCGTCCTCTCAACCACAAGGTTGCCGGTTCGACTCCCACAAGGGATGATGGGCTGCGCCCCCTGCAACTAGCAACGGCAACTGGACCTGGAGCTGAGCTGCGCCTTCCACAACTAAGATTGAAAGGACAACAACTTGACTTGGAAAAAAGGCCTGGAAGTACACACTGTTCCCCAACAAAGTCCTGTTCCCCTTCCCCAATTAAAAAAAAAAATGCAGAAAAAAATGAAGTACATATTGGTAGTTACAAAATAGTTACATCATGTGGATGTAAAGTAAAGCATAGAGAATGCAGTCAATAACTATGTATAGTGCCAGGTGGATACTAGACTAGTCAGGTGGATAATGGACTAGTCAGGGGATCACTTCTTAAATTAAATGGATGTCTCACCACTATGCTGTACACCGGAAATTAATATAAAATAATATTGAATGTCAACTGTAATTGAAGAATTTTAAAAGTGGGGGGGGAAGGTGAAAGGGAATAAGAGTTCCAAATTTTCTGGTAGTAAACAAGTCTTGGGGGTAACATACAGCACAGGGAACGTAGTCAGTAATACTGTGATAGCATGGTGTAGTGTCAGATGGTTGCTGGACTTACGGTCATTACTTCTTTAGGCATATAAATGTTGAATAAGTATGGTGTACACCTGAAAGTAATATAATATTGTATGTTTGCTATATTTTTAATAAAAATGCTTTTCAAAAAACCACTCTCACCTTGTCTCAGGAACAGTAAAATGAAAAGGTTTTTCTGACCTCCCCCAGCCTTTTTCAGTGTAGAGAAGGACCTCTGGCCCAATAGTTCTCAGATTTCAATGAGTTTAAGGATCATTTAGTATATTCAAAAAGATTTCCCTTTCCCAACCCCTGAGATTCTGATCTTTTAAAAGCTCCCCAGGCAATCCTATGGTGCAGCCAAAATAGGTTTTCCCCTTTTAAAAGTGCTTTCTCAAAAGTGTGTTGAATGGCCCTTCTTTCTAACCTCAAGCAATTAAGAGTTTGCAGTATAACTTCATGCAACCAATTATATGTTCATCCTGGAACAGACTCTTGAGAGAATGACTGCAAAATCTCAGAGTCAATTAGAAATTATTCATGAAATTGCGGCAAAGTCGAGAGTTAAGGGCTGCAGCACCTGGTGGTGTCCAAAATGGACCTTTTGTGTGTGTGTGTGTGTGTGTGTGTGTGTGTGTGTGTGTGTGTGTTAGGGGAGAGAGAAGTATCTTGGCTGTATCTTTTCTCTCATAGATCCTGACCAACCAGAGCCAGCTTTTCCAGCTTTCCCACTGAGTCTGTGAAATATCTACATAAGAACATCCAAACCTGGAGAGAATTTTCCTAAGAGTTCATTTGAGCCACGTGACAACAAATGCCAGGGAGCAAGGTCTCAAATGCTCTGGAGAAAAACAGTTTTGCAGTTTCTTTTCTGCATTTGAAATTTAGGAGAGAATGTAAGGAAGATGCATGAAGGTGGGAGAAAACAAGGCTGGAATTGGATTAAAAGACTATGTGCTTTCTTAAGGGTGGTTCTCCCTTCGAGAGGAATTTCTTCTGGCATCTCAAAGGTATGTTAACCTAGATGCACAAGAACAATGGACAGGGCTTGCTTAAAACCTTTTCACTAAAGAAGGTATAGGCCTGGGGTGTGAGTACCCACCATGACCTGCCCAGTTAGGAATTTATGATCAGATCATCCTGTGAGGTTACTTTACATAGAACCCCTTTTTTGCCCACAGAACTATCCAATTCCTCCCAATACATTCCTTTTCTGGTTAAGTTAACTAGAAGTAGTATCTGTTTACAATTCAGACCCTCAACTAGTTTGGGTGAGGTACTAGGTCTTATCATTACCATTTTGCAGTTGAAGAAATCAATTTCAGAGAGATTTATTGTTCGAGTTTTCTTAATAAGAGACAAAACCAGGACTCAAATCTTCTTTGTTCATTAGCCTTACCATCACAATATGGGATGGGGAAAATCATACAGCAACTAGAATATCTTCCAAGTGGGGAAATCCACCTTCTTGACCAACAAAAACTGTATGAGTGGTTCTCAGCCCAAATGCACATTAGAAGCCCCTTAAAGTGTGACCAACTTGAACTGCCTGGGGCCATCCTGGTTTTAGCTCTTGATGTCTCTTTTCCAGGGAAACTCTAGCGCTGGGAAAACTGGAACAGTTGATCAGCCTTACCTGGGAGGCTTAAAAACAACAACAACTGGGCGTAGGTCCTCCTCCAGAGATTTTGATTTAGATGTTTCCTGTGGAACCTAAGTATTGGCATTGTTTAAAGTATCCCAGTTGAGTCTCATGAACACACAGGGTTGAGACTCATTGGTCAGTCTGTCATAAGTAGCCATCCCAGCCTGTCTCTTAATCCGGTCAATACACAAGCAGGCATTTGATACAGACTCTGAAATATGAAGAACAGAGGCATGGCAAGTCATGTACAGAGCCAAAGTTCTAAATTTAAAGGCTGCCTCTCTGACTCCTTCAGGAAAGAGCAAATAGGGAAATAGCAGAGACACTTGAATGGCCCTTCAGGTGACAATTGTAGCTTCCAGGGTTAATCTAGTGATCTAGGGGAAGGTAACAAGCTCTGTGACAGTTGAGTAGTGGTGTTGGTGGAAAGGAGAGTGTGGAAAGGCTGTGTAGGTAAATGAGGCTGGGTTATAAACTAGTGATGACCCAAACTTCTGAGGTCATTTGGTGGCTGAGGTCTGATTGTATACACCAGTTGGAGAATTCTACAGCTTTGATGCTAATCTTGCTACCTGACCTTGTTACTAGGGGCCAAGAAGAAATTCGGAGGACCAGGTCGTTCCTTTGGTCATATACTGTCTCACTGGCTCTGAAAGCAAAGCTACAGCCTTTGTGTTCCAGAATCCCTTTTCTTCCAGTTCATTAGTTCGTTCGTTCATTCATGCATTCATTCACTCAACAAATATGTGTTGAGTGCCTATTATGTACCACACACCAAGCTGGGAAGACAAACATGGTTTTGCCCTCATGTGTTGTTGTTGGCGACTGACACATAATCAAGTCATTTCATACAGTGTGATCATTGCTAAGACAGAGAAGTACTGAGTGCTAAAGAAACACGTTGATGAGATCCAGGAGAACTTCCTAAAGGAAATGTCACCTAGGCTAGAGCTAAAGGATAAACTGGGTTTAGCCAGGTCAAGGAAAAATCTGTCTCAGGAACAAAGAACAGTAACAGTAAAGACCCAACTGGACAGATGTTCTGTGGTAGACAGAATAACGCCCCCCCACCAAAGATGTTCACACCCTAATCCCCAGAATCTGTGAATATGTCACCTTACATAGCAAAAGAAGCTTTGCAGATGTGATTAAATTAAGGATCTTGAGATAAAAAGGTTATCCTGGGTTATCCCGGTGGTCCAATGTAATCACAAGGTGCTTTTACATGAAAGAGAGAGGTGGTGGTGGACCAGACCCAGAGAGAGATTTGCAAATACTTCAATGCTGGCTTTGCAAGTGGAGGAAGAGGGGATGGACCAAGGAATGCAGGCAGCCTCTAGAAGCTGAGTGGAAATATTACCACCCCTCCATCACCCCATCGTTCACCCAGAAGGGCAAGGGAACTTTCTCGGGATTCTTCCCTAGAACCCCCCCAAGAAACTTAGCCTTGCTTACACCTTGATTTTAGTCCAAAAAAAACTCATTTTGAACTTCTGACCTCCAGAACTGTAAGATAATACATTTGTGTTGTTTTAAGCCACTAAGCTTGTGGCCATTTGTTCCCAAAACAATGGGAAACTAATACAGGAGCCTACAAGAAAGTAGTCCAGTATGACTGAACCACACAGTGTACGGTAGAAAGGAGATTGGAAAGGTCAGCAAAACCAGGCAAAACTTCCTAGGGCTTGTTCCGGGTGTGGCTAAAGCCCACTTTATCCTTGAGATGCCCTAAAGGATTTTAAACTGGTAAGATGAGCCCTGCATTTTAGGAAATTATATTTGATCTAATCCAGGGTAAGCAATGTTTTCCTGTAAAGAATTAGATAATAAATCCTTTATGCTTCATGGGTCACATAGTCTCTGTTGAATATTCATTTTTGTTTTTTAACAACCCTCTAAAAATGTAAAACTCATTCTTAGCTCAAGGGCCAAAGCTTGCCACTGCTCTGAGCTAACTGTAGCTATCTTGTTTCCCAATTTCTCAGCTACCCCTTGCAGCTGGGTGTAGTAATGGGGACCCAGTTCTGACTAATGAAAAATAAGGGAAAGTCTCCCAAAGAACTGCTGGGAATACTTTTGCTTTCCTAATGAAAAGATCAGGCACTACCTTCATGCCTTCTTCCTACTTTTTCTTTCCTTAGGTTTCAGGTATTCGAAACAATGCAATAGTTAGATGTTTCATCCCTCACAAAGTGATAACCCCCTTCCCCACCTTCTTCCTGCCTTGAACACAGATGTGATGCCTTATCCTATGAGATAAGCCTGAGCAAAAAGCCACGATTAATGCAGAGATGATAGCTCTCACAGAGATGGTGGAAGCAAAGCCATGACTATCTCTCGATTTCTTGTAATGTGGGGGAAAATCAACCCGATTTTAAGTTGGGATTCTGCTACTTGCTGCTGCAAGAATTCCTAATTGAACAGACTGATTAAAAGGCTATTGCACCCCAAGGTGAGAAGTGATGGTAGAGCAAACTAGGGCAGTGGTCATGAGAATAAAGAGAAGTGCAAAGACATGAGACATATTTAGGAGGTAGTATCAACAGGATACAAAGATTGGATGTGGAAGGAGAGGCGGGAAAAGGGAACAGGTGATGTCAAGGATTACTCCCAGGTTTCCAGCTTGGGTCACTGATGGTAGTGGTGCTGGTTACTGAAACAGAGAAAGGAGGAGGAAGAACAGGTGTAAAAAGGGAGAGTGAAAAACTGAATTCTGGAGTTTGGGGTGCCAGTCAGGGCCATCTCAGTGCAGCCGTCCACAAGTAATTCCATGTGAGAGACTGAAGGTCAGAATAGAGATTTAGATGGGTGTCATCAGTGTCAATCCATACTCTTCTTGTAAATCATTTATGGAGGGTAATTCACATAACATAAAATTGGCATTTAATACATTCACAATGTTATGCAATCACCACCCCTACCTAGTTCCAAATCATTTCCATTTCTCCAAAGTAAATCATATATACTATACAGTGGATTTTATCTATCTATCTATCTATCTATCTATCTATCTATCTATCTATCTATCTGTAATGGATTATGGATCTCCAAAAAAGTATTTGATTAAAGCTATGGACCTTGCCACCCAAATGTTCACATGCTAAACTAATACATATGATCTTGGAATGTATACCTCGAAAGTCCACCTACTGACCTTCTAGGGGCTCACAGACCCCAGAGCAAGAACCCCTGATCTAACTGAAACTTTGGAAGTAGATCCAGGGGGCTTTCCTGTTGAAAAGCCGGGGAACACAGCTTTCTTCCTCTGGATTTTCTCCTTCCTCTCCATCACCCACTCACTGCCAACACCTGTCCACAACCTTGATCCATTCTTTCCTGGTCTGGAAAGCACCATATCTCATGTATCTCTCTATTCTCCTTCCCTGAAACCTCTGAAGCTTTGTTTTCCTCCTTGGAACTTTCATTCTAGTCTGCATTTCTGGTAAAAAAATTGGAAGCTATGGAATACAAAGAGTTTATTTATTTGAAAAATATACAACACAGATAAACCATGAAGACATTATGCTAAGTGAAATAAGCCAGACACAAAATTGTTTCCCTTCTAAGTGGTACCTAGAACAGCCAAATTCATAGAGGCAGAAAGTAGAATGGTGTTATCAGGGAATGGGAGGACAGGGGATAGGGAGTTATTGTTCAATGTGTGCAAAGTTTCAGTTTGGAATGATGAAAAATTTGTGCAGATGAATAGTGGTAGATACACAACAGTGTGAATATACTTAATGCCACTGAACAGTACACTTAAAAATGGTTCAAATGGTAAATTTTATGCATGTTTTACCACAATAAAAATAGTGCACAAATCTTTACTAAAACAGTGTTCTCAACAATGTGATAGGTGCTTGGCTAAGCGGGTAGGTAGGGAAACAAGACAGATACACAAGTTCAAAAAGCTCATAATCTAACTGCTCTAACTGGAAGATAATCCATATATTAGAATGTTAAAATAATCCTTTTCAACCCACTATAGTTTGGAAGGAAGGTCTCTGATACATTTTTATTCCTGCTCAATTATAGTCCTGTGGGGTTGGCAAGAGTGGGAATATTACCACCCCTCCGTTACCCCATCATTCACCCATCTGATAGATGAGGAGTCTAGCCCAAGATCAATAACTAATAACTAGGCACCAATGTTCAACCTTGCAAATGTCTAGTGAGATCTTTTTTCAGATCTTTACATTTCTGAACAAGAATGAATGGATGGCACTATGAGCAGCAATAACCTAGAAGCATATTTTCTGCTGCTAACTTTACATAAAAGTTCCTGATTTGGTGACTTGGCAGAATTTTGGGTTGAGCTAATGACTTTTACTGAGCCTGAAATGCTTTTCAATATCTTATTTTACAAGTTGGATATGACATTTTAGACTGTCTTAACTCTTGCAATTCCTTGGAATATAAAAATGTATTCCCTAAAATGTAAAAGTGTAGTCAATTTAACTATATGTCCTACGGCTAGTTGCTCAGCCACACAAAGACTGAATTTTTTTATATCTAAAATGAAAATCCTAACAATACCTACTCCATGGTGGGTCAAGAGCATCAAATGAGAATCTGTATATGAAAGTCCTTTGTAAACTGTAAAAACCTACAGTAAGGTTAGCTGGGTGTTTATTTACACAGGCTTTTTTATAGACACAGTGAGACTTCATATGATCTTTGTAGAACGGGTAGGGATTAAATTGACAGAGAAGATATGCGTCAGTATGCAGGAAAATGGTATGATATGATAAAAAGCAATTAATCTGAACTAAATACAATTAAAGGAGAAACAGGAGAGGCATTCCTTTCAAAATAATGATGTGCACGATTAATATTATCATCTCCTATTTTAAAAATTGTTCCTAATGCAGTAAGATATTAAATAGAAATGAATGACCATCGAAAAAAGAAACAAAAATCATTATCTATAGATACTGTAGTTTCAGCGCTAGAAAACAAAAAGAACTGGTTAAAAGTATTGAAATTAACGCGTGGATTTGGTAAAGTTGCTAGACACACATTAATATATAAAGAAGCAATAGCCTTTCTCTACCTAGTTGGACAAGATAGTGAAACTTTGCCTACATGTGATTCTAAATACATTTAGCCTTTACCTCCCAGTCAAGTTCATTGTCCAAACCAGGTCTCCCCACTGTCCTTCTCTTTCCTTTCTGCCACTGTCTCCTTCAGCCCAATTGATACTACCCTGAGGACACTCTCATGCATTACATATTCATGGTAATTAGTATTGATGAGAGCAAATTTTATCTTGAAGATTCTGTGTTAACATTTTGGGCGGAGCAGAATTCTCTGCGAAGTGCATTTAAGAGAAGCCCTTCATAAAATGATCTTTGTATTGTTTTCGGTGATGCTTGTCTCCCTTTCAGTTTCTCTTAGGTCTCGCTTATCTTCCGTCTCTCCAATAACTGTTGTGAAATATAATAACTTGTAGACTTTTGTGATAAGCCTGCAATAAATGCCAGTCTGCACATGGAAGGAGTAAGTAGTTACTTCTCTCTCTTCTCCACCCATTTATTACCCAGACACAGGCTCTGGGGAAGGTTAGCAGAGTTACAGAACCATAGCCTCTCCCAGCCAGAACCCCCCACCCCCAATCTGTCTGCCTTGTCCACCAACACCTGCTGAAGATTTTATGGCCACAATCTGACTGCCTGCAGCTCTGCATTCAGGTGGGTGAGCACAGTCAGGTCCTTGGTCTGGAGAATTTTACTCTCCGGCCCCAAGGGGACTTTGGCCCTAAATTTAATTTGAAGGTGTGGAATGTTGTAGGGGCTAAGCTGTGATTGGGAGAGCTGAGTAACCAGAACAGAATGTGGGAGAGGAGGGTAAAAAATACCCACCCACCCAGACTGTTTTCAGGGCCTCCTTCTTGGGCCAAATTCGGTACCAACAAAGGCACATGGAAGGGCGTTAGCAAGGGTTTGGTGAGGGAACATGATTTCTGAGTTCAGCTTAGCCCTTGGCCTCTCATGCTGAGAACTGCAAGACCAGGCAAAGGTGTGAGTAGAGAATGTCACCAGGCTTGGTGGATTTGCCTGCAGGACCTCACAGCTTCATCCACTGCCTGCTGATACAACTCCCGACCCCAACGCCTAGTTTCCCCTGCTGTTTACATCTGACATTACCACGGGACATTGCCAAAACTAAGAAAGCAACCTTGATACATTATTATTAATTAAACTCCAGACATATGTCATTGGTTTTAACCAGTATTAACTAAACTCCAGATTAGATTTTATTAGTTTTTTTTCTAACTAATGTCCTTTTTCTGTTCCAGGATCCAACCCAGTATACCACATTGCATTTAGGGGCTAATGTGCTTTTAACCATTATATAAACCTCCTTAAATGGCCATTTCCAGCTCAATCCCTATACTTTTTTCTAAGACTACATCAAACATAGGGGAGAAGAAGAAACCAAGATCCTAAGAAGATCAGCTCTAAAAGCCACCTCCCCATTTCTCATCAGTATTTCCTGAAGTGAAATCTCCAGAGTAAGAATCTAACAAGACACCCTGTTATTTTAAAGAGGGGTCCTGTAGTCAAACTAGTTAAAGAAAAGCTAGAAGCCAAATGCCTTCTTGAAGAGGCAAAATGTCCATCAACATGACAACATCTCTGAGAAGTTCTGGAACAAATAAGCCAGTATAATTTGGTTTAACAGAACTTCTCTCAAATTTCAGTCATTTGTGTACCACCTTCATGCCTTTTGCCATATTTGCAGACAATCTGTACTATTGTTGACTTAATCTTTTCCTTTAAATCCACTCACCTTTTAAAAGAAACATTCTAAATGGCATTCGATATCACTAGTATAACGGAAAATTAGGATCATTTGCCAAAATTAATTAGAATGAAAAAAATGTTAGGTTCACCCAATAACTTCCTAAGTCATCTCGTCCGACACATATGACAGTCTGGGAAATACTGGTTAACAGAACCCTTTTTTCCATAACACCTGTCAACATCTTGTGGAGACACTGGGAAATGCTGATCTAGCTAGTCTACCTCTGAGGCCCAGAAGATCAGGAACGTACACAAGGAGCTAATGGTAAGGCCCAAACTAAAACTGAAGGCCCCTACCTCCCCGTAGTGCTCTTCCCACAAACTTACTAAGCCTCTGAGTTTCAGACATTCCTGGGCATGGCTGAAGGAGGTTCAATGAGGGTCAGAGTTTGTAACATAAAAAGTTCAGATTCCATGTGATCAGGTTTTGATCCCACATCAGATTTCCACACTCAGCTCTAAAGGCTCCCTGTCTTCTTCCACTCCGGGGGGAGAACTTGGATCTGATTCTTTGTCAAAGTAAACAGGTACAAAGTGTTTTCTGATTCCCAACTATCATTGTTGCCTACACCCCATTGACTCCTACCCACAGACCAGGTTACCTGCACTTTGTACAGTTCTTCCTGAAGTCATGTTATTTTTAAATTTAATTTTGTTTGAGCAAGAGGGTGTGGCAAGATGGGTGCCTACTGTTAATCAGTAATGGAGAGCAACAGATAAACAAGGTGCTTCCAGCTGGGCTGGGAACAGTCCTTCCTAAAGTGGCACCTGAATTGTCAGTACTCGATTCAGCTTGTGCTCTTGGCTGTCTTCCCATCCCAAGAAGCTAGATCACAGGTGTTGCTTTCCCCTTCTCCATTTGGCCAGTTGCTGGATGCCTTGAGTGGATTGACAATATAATGCTCACTAATCCCACCCCAGCTGGTTGCCAACATTCAGACCAGACACGAGTACCACCGGGCTTGATAATGGCCCCTGGAGTCATTCATTCCTTTCCTCATTCAAAATATTGGACACTTAGAATAAGCCAGTCTGTGCTGTGTTACAAGTAATAACACAGAGCTCTTACTCATGTGTTACATGCTTACTCCTTGTACGTTATCTCAATCCTAGGACAATTCTTTGGGGAAGATATTCTTTTTTTCCATTTTAAGGTTAAGTAAACCAGGGTTCAAACAAATTAAATACCTTTCCAAATTTTATGTAATTAACAAATGTCAGATCTGAGATTTGAACCCAGGTATATACTTAACACCAGAGCCTGTACTCATAGTCATTACCTCATACTGCTTCCTTGGGAAAAGGCATGGTTTTTAACCTTCAAGGAATTCACATATTTATAAACCTCTTGTGAGGTTCTTTAAAAATCTCTGCTATCTCTGGATATGTTTCTCATTTTTGTCTTGCCCTGCTAGTGATTTATCACATTCTCCTTCTTCTCACATCTAGTAATTTTTATTGAATGTTGTACATTGTGGATACTACTTTGTAGAGCATCTGGATTTTGTTGTTTTCCTTTAAAAAATGTTAGGCTTATTATTTTCTTTCCCTGGAAGTCAATTAATTTAATTTGGATTAGCTTGATTTTGTCAGAGCTTTGTTTTTTTATTTTTTTCAGAGCTGGTCTACAGTTCCCTTATTCGACAATTAAAATAGCCCTGTTCCTGTCACCCCAATAAATTAAAAAAAAAAAAAAAATAGCCCTGTTCCTAAGGCATGCAAGTTTTAGGATCCAAACTCAAGCCTCAGAGTAAACATCAAGGTCTCTCAACTTTTTCTGGTCAGAACTCTTAATACCTCCCAGTACTTTGTGACTCCAAGGACCTCTGTTCTTACAACCCACAAGTAGCTGTCTTCTCCAAGGCCCTGTGGATGTTTTCCTGTACACATGCAAGTTAGCATTTCGCTAAAGATTCAATTTCCATGAAGGGACTCTTTTGTATATTTTCTGAGCTAGTTTTTTGGGCATATCTCTCCTCTCTTCTACCCTGTCTCACAAATTACAGCCACTACAGTAGTCTGGAACTCTGATCTCTGCCTCCTCAGCTCAGCAAGCTAAGCTCTGCTTAGGTTCCACCTCCCTGCATCATGGTTTGGAAAGGGGGCCCAGGCAGAAAGTTGTGTTGAATATGGAGCTCACTTCCTGTATTTCTATTTTGTCAAAGAACACAAATAAGCACTGTCATTCAATGCCTAAAAACAGTTGCTTCATATATTTTGCCAATTTTATAGCTGTATATGGTGAGAGAGTAAGTCTAATACAAATTACTCCGTTGTGGACAGACCTGGAAAGCCTGGACATTCTTTTTTTTTTTTAATAATAATAATCTGACAATCTCTGAATTTCACTGGAATTTTAGTCTAATTACATTTATTATGATTATTGGTACATCTGAATTTGTTTTTATTGTCTAGTATTTCACTGTATACTAGTGAAATAGTATACAGTTTTGCTTTTACATAATTTCCTGATTTTTCCTTTAAAAACATTAAAGTTGTTTTCGTTTGTTCTTTTGTTTCATTTCATTTTACCTCTACAAATTTTTAAGGTCTACATTCTATTTCCATTCTTTTACAAGTTATTCTTGAAAAGTTTCACATGCCTACTTATATCAACAATTCTATAGTTCATATCTGCTCCTCTGCTGAATAATACAAAGTCTTCAGAATACCTCTAAATAATCTACTTCTCATAAATTGCTATCTAGTATTGTCATTTAGTCCTTTAATAAACACACAAATTGGACATTATTACCCTTTTTACTTCCTATAAGTAATGCTTATTTAATGTTATCTACAGGTTTACCAATTTCTCTGCTCACTATTACTTGTTGGATCTCAGGTCCTTGTTCTGAGATCATTTTTCTTCTAAAATAAGTCATCTGTAGAAGTTCTTTTGGTGAAGGTCTGCTGTGGCAGATTCTCTCAAATACTGATTTCAAAATAGCTTTATTCTGCCTTCATTCTTGAAAGACAATTGCCTAAGTACATAATTTGAGGTGGACAATTATTTTTAAATTTCAGATTGATAGTTATGTTCTTTCAGCACTTTTAAGGTATTATCAATATATGTATATTTTTTAACCTTTGTTGTGAAGTCTGCAATCAGTCAAATTGTCATTCATTTATAGATAACTTTTTTCTCTTAAGTTGCTTTTAAAATATTTTTATCTTTGTGTCCTGGAGTTTTACTATAAAGTATCTAGGTCTAGAGTTCTTTTTATTTATCAAATTTGCTATAAATCATGTTTGGGGTATTTATGGATGTACATCCTTTATCAGAATTGAAAAATTATCATCCATTAACGCAAATATTTCTTCTCCTTTAGTCTCATAATTTGTCCCCCAGAAATCTATAAATTAGATTTATTATTCTATTTTCCGTATCTCCCAATCCCACTTTTATAATTTCCATCTCCTTGTTTTCCTGTATTATATTCTGGATAATTTATTTAGATCCAACTTCCATTACATTCTTAACATCCATATCTGATCTGCTGTTTAATTCATGGCTTTATGAAGTTTTAAAATGTCAACAATTACATTTTTAATTTTAAAGTACACTATTTTTATTTCAAAAATTCCCAGACATTTGTGATAGTCTCTTGTTGCTTGATCAGTTTTGTAATTCCATTTAAAAAATTTTCCAATATTTCATACAAAATTATTTTATATTTTGATTTTATAATTCCAACATTTGAAGACCATGGAGGTCTAAATCTGTTGTTTGTTGTTCCAGCTCTTAGTCATTGTGGCTTTTTTTTTTTTTTGCTGATCTGATTGTTAAGATCATATGTATTTATCTTTGGGGATCCGACAGGCCTAAATTGGGGATTTTTTTATTATTCTACTAGGAGCCTAGAGGAACTACCATCCTGGGACTACTTCAGCTTTTTTTCAAATATCCTTCCTTATTTAGGAATCTCAGGTTCAAAAGGCCTATTTAGAACTTTGATCAATTGACACACTGATATGTCTACATTTAGCCTTAGGGCAATACCAACCTCCAGGCTTCTTGCTACTCACACTCCCATTCTGGTTTCAGTACTTTTTACTGGGGACTATTGAAGATTTTCCTTTATTTATTGCAAGTCCCATGATACGTTAAAAAGTTACCCTCTTCCAGAATCTCCTTGTTTTGGGTGTGTAAGGGGTGCTTTATAGTATCTAGCTTCCCATAGTGACAGAAGTCAAAGGCCTGAAAACTGTTCCTTTTTTCTTTTCTTTGAAAATTGATTCATGTGTTCAGGATAGTAACAGTAAACAAGGTAAAATATGCATTTGCAAACTGATTCAGATACATATTCTAAAAACAGTGAAACCACAGTAAACAAGGTAAAGAATACATCTGAGTAAAGATTCCAATATCAATTTGAAAAGAAAGCATAACACAGTATCTACCAATAGCAGGGGCTGAAACAAAAACAGGTAAGAGTTGATGGCCTCAGAGGGAATGACACTGGATCGATAGATATTTTTGCCATGGAGACACTTACTGACTATAGCTGGAGGCTGTGAATCCAGGGTTGGCCCTGGGGTAGAAGGTCCCAGGACAGGAAACAGGAAATCAGCAGAGATTTTGGTATGTAAGTGGGGCTGTAGGGAGACAAATTGTGTATTTCAGGGTTCAAATGGAGGCATCTACTTTCCATATCCCCTTAAGAGACAAATTTTGAAACTGCTTGGGGTGAGAGACTGAGAACTCAGCTGAAGACTTCTTAAGGGCAGAACTTCATTTCCAGAAAACAAATAAACTCCAGTTTCTCAATTAAAGCCCTGGAAGCTCTTTCCCTAGGAAAGAGAACAAATCAGAGATAGGCTCAATCTAAACAAAACTGTAACCCACTTCCACTGTATCCACTCTACCCTCAACATTCAGTCCTATATTGAAATGAGATGATCAGCTTCCTTTGTCAGTCTGAAAATGAAAGGATGAATAAGATAACATCACCTGGAGTATATATGGTCCTTTATATACAATATCTGGCAACAATTTGGACATGTGAAGACCAAGACCATAAGGTAAATAGACAAACCCACAATTATAATCAGAGATTTCAATACTCTTCTAGGGTACCTCACTCTTAATTCAATAATTAAGTAGATTCAATAATTAAGTAGACAGAAAATAAGCAAAAATATAGCAGACTGGAGCAACACTATTTGACTCCACCTAGCAATAGCAGAATATACATTCTTCTCAGGAGCACATTTAATATTTACCAAGACTGACAATATTCTGGGCCACAAAACAAGTCTCAATAAATTTAAAAAATTAAAATCATACTATATATTCTCTGGCTACTATGGAATAAGATTGAAAATCAATAACAGGAAGATCTATAGAAAAATTAATTTGGGGAGGGAAAACAAAATAACATGTTTCTAAATAATAATGGGTCAAAGAAAAAAATCAAAAGGGAAATTAGAAAACATATTGAACTTAATCAAACTAAAAACACAACATATCCAAATTTGTGAGAATCCTCCAAAACTCTGAGAAAATAAATTTCTGTGATTTAAGCCACCCAGTCTGTGATATTTGTTATGGCAGCCCTCACAAACTAACACAATCCCCACAACTGGAAATAACCTAAATGTCCAGCAACAGATAAATGAATAAGCAAATTTGGCAGGTGTCATCTTAATGAAGTGATCAAAGTTAGCATTACCTCGTGATAGCTCATACTGACATCAGGTACTCCCTGACATGATGCAATGAGAAAAGCACCTCACCTCATCTGTGGTCTTCCTCCTCAAGTCCCATAACACCAGTCTAATCATGAAAACTTACCAGACAAACCTAAACTGAGGAACATTCTAAAAACATCTGACCAACACTCTTCCAAAGTTTCAAGGTCATGAAGAGCAAGGAAAGACTGTCACAGACTGGAGGAAACAATGAATAATGCAATGTAGCATTCTTGACTGGACCTTGAAACAGAAAAAGGGCATTAATGGAAAAAACTGCGAAATCAAAATGAAGTCCATAGTTTAGTTAATGGTATTGTTTTAATGTTAATTTATTAGTTTTGACAAATGTACCACAGTCACATTAACATTGCAACTTTTCTGTAAATCTAAACTTACTCCAAAACAAAAAGTTTATTTTTAAAAAATTATATTTATGTACTAGCATTAAACAAATACAAAATAAAATTACTTAAACTATCTCATTTATCATCAAAAATCAAATGCTTAGGAATAAATCTAATGAAGGACATGTGAAACTCTACATTGAAAACTACAGAGTATTAAGAGATCAATTTTTTTTTTTTTTTAAGAAAATATATTCCCAAAAGGCAGGAGTGCACAGGCTCAGGAGGAGAGCGACTGTGCTGAAACAAAGAAAATTTAGGATTCTAGAGATCAATTTTTAAAGCCCTAAATAAATAGGATAGATCATGTTCATCTGAAATTATTTGTTTGAAACTTTCAGGCACTTGACATTGATGAGTCCTAATAATTAAGACAACAAACTCTAAAGAAACTTCAGAAGACTTAATCCAACCTTCTCCTTTTACAGAAGCAGAAAATGAGGGCTAGAGAAGTGAGTGATTTGTTGAAGGTCATAAAGCAAATTGATTACCAAAGAAAATGTCCAATAGATTTCAAAGGTTTAATGATGACTGATCCTCAACTTTCTCAAAGGGTAATAGATCAAAGAACTGACCAATAGAGTTTTCCAGAATTAATAGTGTCAGACAATATGAAAGAGCATTTGTGCAGCAGCATCATTATCTGTTTGGAACATCCAGAGTTTATTGGCATCATTAACACAGCATCTAGGAGAGCATCTGTCAAGAAGAATCTGACTAAAGAATAAAAGCTTTCAGAGAGATGTACAGAGCAATTATCAATAAGAGTTCTAAGGGGGATTTTTTATGCTAAGGTGACATCAACTGCAAGCAACTTGTGGAGATTGTTTTCTTCTTTTTTAAGTGAATGGGAGGAAAACATTGAGATGTCATTCATCACTTTAGTATACTTATTCTCTCTTTTCTGAATATGAAATGTCATCTATTCTATGAATAGATGGACTGTTCTTTGTTTTATGTTGTTCTGTATCTATAGTATTTCAACTCCTCTACCATGTGTGCCTTGGAATTTGTTACTTCTGCATTTCAACTGATTTGGGAAGAACTGTTATGGGATCGATATGACAATGCTTGGGAAGAAATTATAGACCTGTGCTGCTGGCAAAATAATAAGAGTTATAAGCATATATAATTGTTGAAGACATTCAGCATAACACAGCTTTAGTGACAAATAATAGTGCTTGAACTTTTGAAAAGGCATTTACCTTGATCTGTGAGGCACTACAGTGAAAAAAAGAGAAAAACCAAATTACTCTCTTGAGTTCAAATTCTTCTATATAACGAGTTCCGTGAATTTGAGTAAGGTATTTAAACCCAATGTGCTTTATTTTCCTGATCTCTAAAATAAGATTAAAAAAAAAATAGTACCTATCTTGTAGAGTTGTTCTAAATATTAAATAAAATAAGGACGGTAAAGTGCTTATTAGCTTATACTTAGCTTGGAGTCTTCACTCCACAAATAGTAGCTCCTATCATTATTCCAGAAATTCAGATGTTACTCTGATTTTTTTCCTAAACTGATAGGTACTTAAGATATCTGTATTATTTTTTTTACAATAATAACTACTATATTATATGCAAGGAACATAATTAAGATTCACCCCCAATGATGAAACTATTCTTTTTTTTTTTTTGCACCTCAAGATTTCTGTATTTATCAGCATTTAAAAATGAAACTATTCTTTATGATAACTTAGTATCATATCACATTGTATCTAGCGCTGTTTCCCTGAAAATAAGACCTAGCTGGACAATCAGCTCTAATGCATCTTTTGGAGCAAAAATTAATATAATACCTGGTATTATATTATACCCAGTATTATGTTATATTATATTATATTATATTATATTATATTATATTATATTATATTATATTAACCCGGTTTTATATTATAGTAAAATAAGACTGAGTCTTATATTAATATTTTTGCTCCAAAAGATGCATTAGAGCTGATGATCCAGTTAGGTCTTATTTTCGGGGAAACGCAGTAGTTCTCCTAAAGGCCAGCGTTGGAAGACCATTGTGTGAGGAGTAAGCAGAAGTGAATTCTATGCCCAGCTCTATCTGTTCTGCTTCCATCCTTGAAATTGATCTAAATCCCTAATAACTCTGCACCTGCATCTTCAGACCCATAAAAATGACCTGGCCGGGGAATCTTACATATCATTTCTGCTCACAATTAGTTCATTGACCAGAACAAGTCACCCATTCCTTTGGGTAGCTGGCACATAGTCGGCCTTAAATAATCAATCTTTTAAAAGATTAAATGAAAACAAGTTAGAGTGGTTACTCAGTAATGAGAAGTTGTTTTTGTTAGATGGGAGTTATCAAATATAAACTTTAAAATGCACATTTTGCTAAAGTTCAGCAAGGATATTTAAGTACTTTCTGTGATTTTACCAAACTTTTTCTCTTATTTAACCTAAACTTTCCTTGAGGACATGTTTTGGTTTTAAACACTTTCATTTTACCTAACTCAGATGTATTTTATACCTTTTCGGGCTTCAAAATGAAAACACATTTTCCATGGAAACAGCCTTCATTTGCTACCGAGTTATAAATAACTCCTTTCTGGTGATTTTTTTTTTTTCTTTTCTTCTCTTTTCTTACAGTCAACTAACAAGGACAATAGTGAACTGTTTGTTTGTTTTTTTACTGAAAACCAGAACAAAATACCACATGTTCAGGTAAATATAGACCAGCACAGAATATGGTACTGCAGGTTTATGGAAAAAAGGCTTACTCAGTCCTTTTAAAAAATAAAAAATAAAGCTGAAGATCTTTACATTTTAGCCCTACATTCTCTTGAAACTACTAATATTTTAATTAGTCAATTAATTCTATTGTCATTTGGGAAAATATCTCATAAACTTAAATTTTCACTTAACATCAGTGGCATACATCACTCATGCCCACAATCTGATGGCCAGAATGGAGCAGGATTACCAGGTACAGCAGATTCTGTTTTAATGCCCCACTCACATGACCTTGGTATAGAGCTGACCAAGACTTGCATCTGCCAGCACCTAAATCTCTGGACCTGACGGTCTTCTCTGGCTCCTGGAGCCTGCTCTGCCTATGAAGAGAGCAGGCACAAGTCTGGGAAATTACTCCTTTCCATGGACTCAGAGGAGCTTTCAACCAATGACTGAGGAGGGTTATGTATAAATACCCCCACTCCCTCTGATTGGTGGATTAATCTGAGGCTCTGTGCTTTAGGCTTCTCCAGAGATTAACTCCCATCTCGCACAGTTATAATTTGCTTAACAATGCACTCTTGATTGTCTTCCTGCTCTTCTGGTCTCACCTCCCCACTCCCTGCTGACCTTTCTTGGAATCATCTCCGGAGCTAAGAGACTACTCAAACTTAAATTCTTGTTTCAGATTTGAAGACCCTGGATCTTGGGGTGTATGCAGACCTGCATGGCCAATTTACACTCAGGGTAGCTGCATCCATTCATTCACACTCTCACACTGGGTTCTTACTTCTAACAACCTTGCCAACTTGGGGATTCATCTCAGTTTTATTTTGCATTTTTCTGATTACTAGTGAAATTGAGCATTTCTTCACATGCTTGTGCGCCATATGGTTTTCTCACTTTTGAATTTCCTGATTATGCTTTTTTTCCATTTTTTAAATTGGGTTACTGATATTTTCTTGATTTGAAATATTTCCCTGTACAGTTTAGATATTTCTTGTTGGTTTTATATGTTGCAAATATCTTTTCCCAGTCTGTCAAGCATCTGTTAAAAATACAAAATGAGCCTCGAATGTCTAGTTGTACCAGAAAGTAAGGAAATACTTATAGAATAATGGGGACGTGCCAACAGGACAAAGAAATCAGCTTGCCAAATCTAGGACAATTTGAGAATAAATAACCACAACAATACATTACAACCCATAGAAAGAAGTAGAAGTCCATGAGTTCATACTGAGATACATAAGTGAACAAATAAACACAAGGGGAGAAGGGAAAACTTTTCCTTACATTAGAATGTTAACTAGTAAATACAGAAGAAATGATGTCATAAGAAAAACCACTATTTTACCATCATTGTTGCAATGAGTGACTTGAGCAGGAGCCATAAATGGATGTTAAGGCTGGTGGGTGAAATGAAGGACAGAATATTGGTATAATCTCAGAATATCTCCCTACAAAATATTTGTCAAGTACAAAGGAAACAACGGTATTTTATAGTGGAAAAAATCCACTTGACTAGATGAGCAAAGCTGTCATCACGGTAGTGTGAAGAGTTGACACCGTGAGCCCCCAATGAGATGCACTGAGAAGAGCCAAGCCTCATTTTTGTGGTTTCCTGTCAAAACGTATGACCTAACTGTAGTCATGAGGGATAGTGGATGGATCCAGCTGAAGATCATCCTATAAATAAAAGGCCCGTTCTTTTTAAAACTGTCAAGGTCATGAAAAACAAGGAAAGACTTAGGAATTGTTCCAGATTCAAGGAGACTGATACATGACAATTAAATTCATTGTAAGTTCCTGGGTAGGATTTTGGACCAGAAAAGGAAAAGAGACATTGTTGGGACAAAGAGTGAAATTTCAATGGTGTCTGTGTTGTATCAATGTAGATTTCCTGACTTGGAGGGCTATATCATGGTTGACAGAGAATGTCTTTGTTTTGTGGACACACACCCTGGTTATTTAGGGGTAATAGGGAATCGACTCTGTAGCTTTCTATCAGATTGCTCATAAAAAGACTCAACAAGAACAAAACCAGATAGATAGACAGCGTGAAAGCAAATGTAAAATATTAACCACCAGGGAATCTGAGTGAAGGGATATGGGAATTCTTGTAATTTTTCTGTCATTTGAAATTATTTCAAAGTAGATATGATATGATACATTTTCATATGAAACATGAAAATGTATGTTCACACAAAATCTTGTACACAAATATTAATAGCAACATTATTTATAATAGCCAAAGAGTGAAAACAATCAAACTATCCATCAACTGGAATAAAGAAAATGTTGTATATCTGTATGATGAAATATTATTTGGCAAGAAAAAGGAAGTAAGTATTGATACACACTACAACATGGATGAACCTTGAAAACACTTTGCTCAGTGAAAGTAATCAGTCACAAAAGACCACAAATTTTATGATTCCACTTACGTGAAATGTCCAGAATAAGGATATTCATAGAGATAGAAAGTAGATTATTTGTTGCCAGGGGTTGAGTAGATGGGACGAACGAAGGAGAGACTGCTAACAGATACGGAGTTTCTTTTTGGCTGATGAAAATGTCCTAAAAGTGATTGTGGTGATGGTTGCACAACTTTGTGAGCATATTAAAAACCACTGAAGTGAATTTTATAGTATGTGAAATATATCTCAATAAAACTTTAAAAGAAAAATAAGTTTCACACACATGCAACATAAAGCCATAAAGTTTTCTACGGCCAGCCCGGTGGCTCAGGCTGTTAGAGCTCTATGCTCCTAACTCCGAAGGCTGCCGGTTCGATTCCCACATGTGCCAGTGGGCTCCCAACCACAAGGTTGCCAGTTCAATTCCTCGACTGCGCCCCCTGCAATTAGCAACGGCAACTGGACCTGGAACTGAGCTGCGCCCTCCACAACTAATACTGAAAGGACAACAACTTGAAGCTGAATGGCACCCTCCACAACTAAGATTGAAAGGACAACAACTTGACTTGGAAAAAAGTCCTGGAAATACACACTGTTCCCCAATAAAGTCCTGTTCCCCTTCCCCAATAAAACCTTTAAAAAAAAATAAAGTTTTCTAGACCAGTGGCACACAGGCAGACAGACTGAGAAGAGAACTCTGAAAGTCTTACTGAGCAAGAGCCACTACATGAGTAGTTCTAAGTGACAGGGCTTCCCTGCTGTCTGTCCAGGTCTGTCTCTCACTCAAGGTCCCATTTCCCTTGGTAGTATAACAGGCAAAATAGTGTGAGGTTAAAGAGCTGGCTCGGCCCCTAGATTGCCTGGGTTTGAATCCAAATTTACTATATAACCTGTGTGACTTTGGGCAGATTACTTAACCTTTCTGTGCTCTGTTATAGAAGGGGGATACTTGGTTGGGTTGCTGTGAGGAATAAGTAAATGATATAATCCATGAAAAGTGCTTTAAAAAGTGTGTTACTTATTGGAATTCATTAAAAGTCGATTATGTTTTTTGTAAAAATGTCTTCCATTAGAATGCTTTTTCTTTCTTAGAAAGCCCCAAATCCATTTCATCCTCCCAATTTATCTGTGGTCATTTCCCTATTACATGCATCTCCAACTAATCAGACACAAGATTGATGTAATATTGACCAACCAGTCCTTGGTTCACCATTTCTGTGCTCCATTTCTATCATCTGCCACTATGAGAACTATAGCTCATGACTTACAGAATGTTGTTTTCACAGGCCTCAGTCATTGCTGTCATTCCTTTATATTGTCACAGATTGATTCCAAATTACACAAGCATCTTTGCTTTCTTGCAGACTGGTCAAGCAGTTAGGAGCTTAGGAAGGCCTAATCACAAGAACTGCTACTCATTTCACGCTAACAATGTGCCGGCCACTGTACACGACTCATTTCATCTTCACACAGAGCCCATATTTTAGACTATGATCTTTATCACATGAGGAAACTGATGCCCGGAATAGTTAATTTGCCAAGATCACAGCTTTTAATGGATGGAACCAGGATTCCAATCAAGCTCTGTCTCCAGATTCTGTTTTCTTAACCACTGTGCTATGTTGCTTGATGTCCCCCAGAATGAGAAAAATTGCAGCTAAGACCCTAATCCAGGGTAGCCAAAGTGTCAGCAGTCAGAAATTATGTCTTCGATCTCTGTGCCCTCAGTGCCTGATATGTGATAGGAGCTCAAAATGTTTGTCACCCTGCTCAACTGTGCGATGGAACACCATCTCTAATCTGGAATTAAACGAATCCCCTGCATGCAGTGTTCTGTTCCTCCTTCCTTGTAGGACAACTCAGAGGGTTTGGGAGTCAGAGAGATCTTAGCAAGAATTCTGGTTCTGCCATTTGGGAGTTTTATGACCTTGGACAAAGGCACTTACCCCTGAATCTTGAATCTCTAATCTGGAAAGTGTAAAAAGTAGGTAAAAATAGTATCTACTCTATGGCATCATTATTCAGATGGAATGATATAAAGTTACAATGCTGAACATAAAAGGTATGATCAAAAAATACGGTGAATGCTTAAATAAGAAAAATTTATTACAGTAAAAGACACATTGCCATGAATCCCCCTCAAAATACTACCCCTTGCTTCGAACACACTTACCCCTTTGTTCTTGTCATTTTCTGAAGCAGTTCTGGAAGTTCTGTTCCGTGAGTGTCTTTAGTTGCACTGTCATGGCTGCCTCAATGTCCTGAATCAATTCAAAATGTTCATGGTCATTTCGACTTTGGGGAAGAACCAGAAGTCGCACGGTGCCAGATTCAGTGAATAAGGTGGGTGAGGACACACCGTAATGTATTTATTTGACAGAAATTGCCATACCAGAAGTGATGTGTGGCACAGGGCATTGTCACGATGGAGGATGAAACTGTCTTCTCATTTCATGTTAATGCATTGTTCATGATCGATGATTTATGTAAAGTCAAGTCACTTTACAAGTCACTTTAAAACATACCTTCTCTAAACTGTTGCTCCACCCAACTGACTGCACTGAACAAGTTGAAACTTGTCACACACTATTACTAAGGTTCGATGCGCAGTTTCCCATATTGAAGATTCCTGCCTTTCTGTTGGATGGCACTCGGCAGCAGCATTCACCGTATTTGTTGATCATAATGGAAAGGATCCATGTCACACATCGCTTCTGGTACACGGCAATTTCTGTCAAATAAAAACATTACAGTGTTTCCTCATCCACCTTATTCACTGGATCTGGCACCGTGTGACTTCTGGCTCTTCCCCAAAGTCAAAATGACCATGAAAGGTAAATGTTTTGAATCAATTCAGGACATCGAAGGAGCCACAACAGGGCAACTAAACACGTGAAAGTGGACTTCCAGAATTGCTTCAGAAAGTGGCAAGAATGATGAGATAAGTGTATTTGAAGTGAGGGAGATTCATGGCAATTTGTCTTTTATTGTAACAATTTTTTTTTATTTAAACATTCACCGTATTGTTTGATCATACCTCATATAGTAGATACTCAATAGATGAGTGTTATTACTATTGTCCCTTTATCCTTTCTTACAAACAGGCATTTGTAAGAGGACAACTTGTATGGTTCCCAACTAAAATAAATGAAGTAATAATTGCAATTCAAAGTGGAGTAGTGGAAATGGCATTGAATTGGGAATTGGGAAAACTGTCTTCTGGCTTTCGTTGCCCTCCCTCTACTAGCATCTGTGTAACCTTGGTCAAGTCACTTTACTTGTCTTGGCTTTCCATACCTCATGAGAATCCATACCTCATATTAGAGTTTATTGCTGAAGCCTCTAGGATCCTCTTAATCTCTTCATTTGACTCTTTAAGAGATTATGTTGAGGAAGTAGTACCGTCGGTTTGATCATCTTTAAACAAAATATATAGGGACATTGGAAAATACACTCATTAACTCATTTCAGAGTTACATGGTGTTCATTTATTTGAAACTTCACGAAACGTACTTCCTCCAAAAACTATACAAATGTGGTTAAAAGCTACAAGACTCAAACCTACCACCTAGTGATAAAGAAAGGAAGTTTCAGGCGACGATACAAGATGTTCTGCCGTCATATGTGCAGGATGGCTATCTACAGTCATTTTTTAATCTCGTATTTGTCCTCTCCCCTCACCACTCAGAAGGTTTATGTACACAGAAATGCAATATTTCCTGACTTAATAGCTTGTCATTTTACAACACTCTTAAGCCAATGAAATACTGTGGACTTTTGAGTATTGCGGAAAAATCATTGGTTAAGATTTGGGGAGCAAATCTTAAGGTGTTCTATTCATACATCTCAAACCATTCCTACCCCAGAGGCCCATTCAGTCCATTTCTTATGGATAGACAGCCATTCCACAAGTACCTGGTTCAAAGAACAAAGACCACTACCTTTGAAAATCAATACAGCTATGGGATCCTTGATGCCAAGTATTTAACGAATTTGCTTTACCTACAGTAATTAAAATTAAGTCTTCAAATTTAAATTTAAATATCTAAAAGCAGGAATGCAGCGTCCTTAATCTTAAACCCCAAAGGTGGTGGTGGTGGTGGTGGTGGTGGTGGTGGTGGGAAGCCAGAATCCTAGGGTACTGGGCCTATTGGTAAAGAGGGATATATTTTCCGGTGTTTTTCTTGTGGTTTTGTATTCCGCCCCTCCTCCCCCCAATGCTCCTTTCCCCTTTCGTTCTTTCTTCTCTTTTCTTTTTCTAATAACAGTCAAGTAATTAAAATCAGCATTATGTTTAAATGGAACAGGGAGTGCCCTACACAAGGTGATTTAATTATTCCAGATTTCACCTGAAAACCCCTTCGAAAATATTTCATGAAATACGCAATGAAGAGATTTCCAACGCTATGCTTTAAGTACTGTTAATTAAGCCTTCGTTTGAAATGCCATTCTCATTTTAGCAAAATTTTAAGACCCCTGCCACACAACACACACGGAAGCGGTTCTCAATCCGCCAACTCGAGATTTCACCTATGATCAGTTTTGCTAGTAGAAAACCCCTAGTTTTTAATTTAAATTAAAACGCCTGATTTCAGTTTATACTGGGTTTACGAATGCTGTCTCAGCCTTCCAATGACTTTTAAAAATGCATCCTTTGACTTTTTAAAACTTTAGGGCTTAGTGCCTCCACCGGCATCCGGGCATTTATTCTTAATTCTGCTTCTTAAACAGATCCCTGGGAGGAGCAGTTTCGAAGGAGAAATTCAGAGAAACAGTTATCACGGAACTTGCAACAGTTGGTGCCCCGCGATAGGCAGGCTGGAAGTAATAAATGGGGCTGATTTAAGAAACAAAAACCCCGGGAAGGGAAAGGAAAGGACAGCCGTGGCTTTGGGGACAGTGCGGCGGCGGTGCAGCGTCGCAAGGACTGAGCTCCAGCCGTGGGAAGGCGCCTTCCTGGGTGGCCAGAGGAGGCGGCGGCCACCGCCAAAGACCGAGGGAACAGCAGCCCGGGGGCCGGCCCCGCCACAGAGTGTGCTCCCCAGGTGCGCTCCCAGGTCGCCGCCAGGGCCACGGTGAGGTGAGGCTGGCCCTGCCCCCGCGCCGCCCCCGGCGGGAGGCGCGACGCCCAGGCCGCGGATGCGTGCGCGGCCCCGAGCGACGCGTCGGCTGGGCGTGCGCGGGGCCGCGGTGGAGGCAGGGCCGGGCGGGCGGCAGAAGATGGCGAGGGTGTGTAGGCGGCAGCAATGCTCCGTTGAGAGACGCGGCTTTCGGCAAGAACTGGACTCGTGGCGCCACAAGCTCATTCACTGTGTAGGTGAGACTCTGGCCCGGCCGTCTCCGGCTTTCGGGCCGTCCCGCCGCCGGCCACCCCGGACGTGGGAGGGAGCCGGGGGAGAGGCAATTGCTGCTCCGGCCCGCCCGCCCTCTTTGCTTGAGCGTCCCCCTCCCCCACCCCCCGGAGTGCGGGCGCGCGCGATCTCCGGGCGGGCTCTCCAGGGCTCGGGCCGGAGTGCGCGCGCCTGCCCCTCCCCACGCACCCTCCCCGGGGCGGGCTCTAAGGCGGGAGCGCGAGTCCCTCCTTCCCCCCGCCCCTCCCCGTCCGGGGGCCCGGCGCCGCCGCGAGGTTATTGTGGAGGTTGGCCCCACGGTGCTGCCTCTCGACTGGGGGCGCCGCTGCGGGTCCCGCAGAGCCCAGTGGGGGTCCGGGGGCGTGCTGAGTCTCCGCTCAGCTCTGTCCTCGGCTCCGGCCGGCGACTTCACCCTCCCGCGCCGCCCCTCCCCCACGCGCAGCAACGGCGCGCGCCACCGACCCCGCGTGCACGCGCGGCTGGCAGGCGGGCGCCGGGCGTTGAGGCGTGTGCGAGGCGTGAGGTGGAGATGGGGGCGGAGGGAGCCGGAGCTGTCACAGGCCCCGGGTCCGCCTGACCAAGCCAAGTGGGGTGTCATGGCCGCGGGGGGCAGCGGCTGCACTTCCTCTGCGGGCGGCGGCGGCGGCGGCGGCCGGGGAGTTAATCCTCGACGCTCGGGTCGGTGTGTGTGTATTTGTGTTCCGTGTGTGCGCGGCGAGGAGGAGGGTGAGGGTGGGACCGGGTCCGACAGAGAAGAGAAGTCGCTCTTGTCCCCTCCCGGGGGATTTGCCGGAGCCGCCGCCTAGCCAGAGCCTAGTCCGCCAGCCGCCTCCCGGACCTTGGGCCGCCCCGGGTGGCTTTTTACCCCGCGGGCTGAAGGGAGTGTGGACGGGGTCGCTCCGGGAGGGGCCGGGGGGCCGAGCTGCGCCTCTTACACTATGTGTTTTGTCTGTTTTTCTCTCCCAAGGTCCCGTTTCCCTCTGTGCGGCGGCCGGCGGGACTATAAGGGCTTAACTCATATATTTAACCCCCCTCCAAAAAGTAAGTGGCCCGTGTGGTGTCTCCGCTCCGCCCGCCGCCCCCTAGCCCCAGTCCATCCTTGTGTCTTACTCTCCTGTCCTCCAGTATTGTTATTTCCCCATCTTTGCTTCGGTGCTGCTGTGTGGGGAAATGCTCTCTTGTCGTCCTCGGTCCCCCACGCCCAGTCCTCGGGGAGGCCCAGAATTCCAGCCCCCTCCCCACCCGTGGGCAATATTCTTGGGAACCAGGTCTTCCCCAACAGAATGTAGGAGATTCTGTCCGTTCTCTCGGCCCCCTCACCCCCTCCTTCCCGACAGGGATTCGTTGGAGGAATTATGCAAATCCTGCTTTCTGGTGTCCATTCAGCGGCAATTTCATGCGGTGAGAAGTTCTCTTTGTTGTGCGAGGGGGAGAACAGACACTGATTTAATAGACATATCTGTTGGGGGGAAGGGTGGAGGGGGTGTTGGAGAGGCTCAGTTTGGAAGAATTACAGCACTTGGTTCGCTCAGTGTCTTTGTGTTGAAGCTTTCTGGCTTGACAGGAGGGGTATGCCCTTTACAATGTCCCACAAGGGATGTTTTCTATAATAGATTATAAAGCAAAACTGAAACTTTAAACAAGTCAAAAATAAGGTAATCTTTACTTAGAGGATATAAGCCTTTCCATTTCTGCAGTGTTTCATTAGAAAAATGGTTGTGGATTTTAAAGATTTAGACTAACACCAAAATTAATATAAGCAACAATGGTTTGAGGTGTCTGATCATATCACTTTGGTTGTCCAAAGGTTAAAAGTATATTTAAGAACGTATGCTTGTGTAAATAATAAAGGCATGAATCAGTTTTTTGGTGTAATTTGTCTTGTGGATATATTTTAAAATTTCCCTCCTGCCAATCCAATCCCAGCGCTGCCCTACAGGAATCCGCCTTTGGGATCAGTTATTTGCTCTGCTCTGTCTCTGCTCATTTTATTCTTTCAAATCTATCATACGTTTACTGAAATGTTATGTCTGCTTAAGCATTTTTTGAGTTATGTATTATTTGTAACCATCATATAAGAGAGTTTATAAAAGACATTTTAAGTTTTGAGAAGCATGAAATTAATGAGTTTTCAGAATTGTGAGTTAATGAAAAATCCTGAAATTATTTTGAAGAATTTTTAGTTTTTGTATTTGCTTCACTTTTTTTGGTGATTGGGTTTTTTTAGTAGGACTTTATCATTTTTAAAAGATTTTGGAATTGATGACTGATCCTGTAGATTTCTTAAGTCACTGTTGCTTTAGTTGGTTTTAATGGGTTGTTTGTCTTATTTTAATTCTGTTTGCTTTGAATCCTTGCCTTTTGCCTCAGGCCCCCTTTTTATTAGTCATTGCTAGTGTTAGTGGTTAGTTACTGCTTGCTGCTTGACAAGGTTTTTTTATTTAAATGACTAATAAATCCTGTAAATAATCTGAATTGAATATCAAACTTCAGATTCATTTTTTGAAGGAGACTATTAATCTGGTAATCAGTTTTCTTAAAACCTACCTTTAACTCCAAATTTCCACTTTCAAGGTAGTAAAGTTCAGGAGATATTTAGAGTCCAGAGTACAGAGCAGTATTTTAATCTAAGCAGTAATATATATAGTTGATAGTCTCCCAACTAGAATCAATTTGGTCTCATATTTTCTCTTTTATTATGTGTAATTTTGTGCTTTGAGAAGACAGTTGTAAGGAAATCAATAGTAGTGTTAACTTTCTGTATTTTAAAGGGCTGGCAATGATTCTTAACATACAGTCCAAATGACAACCATGTATGTTGTTTGTCACTAGCAGATGTAATAATTTATTTTAATGGGATTGGTTCTTAGCAGTAACCTTATAATTGATTCTGTTTACTGATTATCTTAATACTTTGGGGTCATTTGGTTTCTAAGTGGATATTTAATTTATAGCAGTCTGGATTAAAAGTGATTCTCATTTCCAAAATCGAATTCTCCTTCTACTTTTTTGTGGGGGGGGGAGAAGGGAAGAGCGTATCTGGATGGTGGTAGTGGAGGTGTTGGAGTTTCTATTAGTAGGCTTTAGCTGAATTGGAGTTAGTAGCAGGTTCAGACAGTGATTATGATCAAGATGAATATTTGGTCACCAGGAAGCGTCCTCTGGGACAAGGATGGTCAGTCCGTATTCCAGACAGATTGAGATTCTCTCCACTGCCTAGTATGATGTAACCTATTGCTTGGCTGCTCCTCATCCTTGCTGTATTAATTCTCAAGCTCTTCCTGATGTAGGGAAAGTTGTGGTGATTTCACCTTTGCTCTAACTTGGCTGAAGGAGGATGGCAAGATGAGTTTCTTTGACTTAGAATTATTTCAAATTGGCCTAATTTCTTTGGATGTGCTGATAGCTGGAGCACTTCTAGGAAGCACCTGAATAATGCTATATTTTTTAGTCTTAGGAGACTACACAGGATGACCTGAAATTTCTTCCAGAGTGAAAATTAGTTCAATGTCTATGGGGACTTGCCACTTCTGAGTACTTGCTTGATCACTTAGTTACTTGTTTGTTTAGTAGTGCTGTTTTTAGGAATGAAAAGCAGTTAGGTAAGTACTTCATTTAAATATTTATTAAGCATCTGCCTTGTACTTAGCACTGTGGGCAAACAAAGATATTGGGGAAGCTGCCCTAATCTTCAGGAGCTTTTTTAGTCCTTAGTGAAAATATGGTATATTCAGTTACAGTTCAAGGCAGAATGTGCCTTACGATCGTGCAAGCCGGTGCTAGGGGTGTTTTGAAATGAAAGAAATCTCTTGAGATGATGAAGGAAGGCTTCATGAAGAAATTGGCAGATTTTTGCTTCATTTTGATGAATATGGAAAAGGCATTCCTCTCATGAAAAACAAATGAGCACAAGTGGAAAAGGACAAGAATGAGTTGTCTATTTAAATTGCAATACATGATTCCTGTAGGGGACATATAGGTAGGTGATATGTTTGCAAAGGTAGGTTGTAGGATTTTCTAACGCAGGTTATAAAGTGGAGTCTCTTTATTAGGCAACTTGCAGTTTGCAGCACATTTCGCTCAGTAGCTCAGGGAAGTAATGTTTCCTTTAAGGATTCCATTGTGGAATTGACACTGATAGTGACACTGATTGTTTTTTAAATCACCTTTACAGGGACAATATTGTAATCCACAACAGTGTTTCCTCTACGTAAGCTCATTTGGAGGCTGTGATATTCCATTGCACAAAACCTGTTTTTGGCATTGCCTAAAATCAATAGCATATTTTTTACTACCGTTAGTATTGGAAAATTGTCATCCTTAGAGGTTGGGTTTGGTATTTGGAAACAATTAAAAAGTATTTACTGTGGCAGATAAAGGTATATATAAAATAATGAGATTGATTTTCTTTCTTGGTTTGCAAACTGGGCCTGAAAGCTCAGCACATGGGGCTTGATTTGTTTTGATGTGCCTCTGAATTTCTTGGTTGAGTCTTATTTTCTTTATATCTACCCATCTGTGTGTAATCTAGATATTGGATGGATACGAATAAACAAAACTTTTATTTTTTTGTAGTTTGAAGGTAAAAACGTACCATCACTACCCTCCAAATCTGGGGTGTCCAGACTTTTTTCAACATTTTTCACCAAGGGCCATATGCGGTAAAATACACAAACAGCCGGGCCACTCACTCGAGGTGAAGTACGTATTGCCTCACCTGGTTTATTTAAGTAAACTAAATCTATTTTTGGAATTTGCTGTGGGCCAATAAAAAATGGATCATGGGCCGCAGTTTGGATACCCCTGCTCCAAATTATCTTCTACTTGCAAATATTAAAAAAAAAATTTTTTTAACTATTCCTTACACTTGCCCATTGCTTTTGGGATAATTCCAGTGTGAACTATTAGCTACTTTTATTTACTGTCTCTTGTATGTAGGAAGTATCCCAAGTACAGTGGTCCATACCCTGAATTTTTTTCTTTTTTTAAATTGAGATATAATTCACATGCCATAAAATTCACTCCTTTAAAGTATATAAGTCAGTGGTTTTTAATTTATTCACAGTTGTGCAAACATCAGTATCTTATTGCAGAACTCTTTCATTATACCCCAAAAGAAACTCCATAACCATTACCAGTCCTTCTGTGACCCAGCCCTTGACGACCCCTAATCTACTTTCTGTAGATTTACCTATTCTGGACATTTAATAGAAATGTAATTATGCAGTATTTGGCCTTTTGTATCTGGCTTCTTAGCGTGTTTTCAAGATTCATTCATGTTGTAATATGTATCAGCACTTGATTGCTTTTGATGGCTAAATATTTCATGGACATATATATATGGACATACGTTTTGTTTATTCATCTGTTGACAGATATTTTGGTTTCTACTTTTTACATATTATAAATAATGCTGCTATGAACATTAGCAGCATTATTTGTGTGGACATTTGTTTTCACTTCTCTTGTATGTACATAGTGGAATTGCTGGGTCATATGGTAACTATGTTTTAACTTTTTGAGGAACTGTGGAACTTTTCCAACTTGGCTGCAGCATTTTACGTTCCCACCAGCAATGTGTGAGGATTCAGTTTCCCCACACTCTTGCTAACTCTTGTTATTGTCTGTCTTTTTTATTGTAACTATCCTAGTGGATAGGTATGAAGTGATAGCTTATTATGGTTTTGATTTGCATTTCCCTAATGACCAGTGATGTTAAGCATCATTTCGTGTTTGTTGACCATTTGTATATCTTTGGAGAAATACGTGTTCAGATCCCTGGCCCATTTTTAAATTGAGTTATTTGTCTTTTTATTGTTGAGTTTGAATATATTCTAGATACTAGACCCACATCAGTATGTGGTTTGCAAGCATTTTTTTTCTCATCATACCCTCAATTTGAGAATAATTACAGACCAGAAGATAAACTGCAATATGTAGTGAAGTTCTCACTTAAGGTCGTGATAGGTTCTGTGACTTGAAGTGAACCGATGTATAACGAAACCAATTTTGCCATAGGCTAATTGATATAAGTGAGTTAAGTTCCTATGACATCTCATCAACATTATAATGAAGTGACAATGAACCAAACAATATTATTCAAGGACCTGCTGTATCTTGTGAAGGGAATAATGGATATAGTCTTGGAGTGATGAGAGGGAACTAGAATTACTCTGGAAAGGCTTCCTTAAACATCCTTTTCTATGAATTGCTAAAATTATTAGTTATTTGATGGAGTTGTGTAACAACACAGATATACTTCAGTATCCAAATCTTCTAAATTCCTGCTTTTCTACAGTGAGGGCTCAGATAATAATGTGGTACATTCCATTATTCCAATCTGTTCTACCCCTGAGTTTTGGATAGGAAATAAAGGTTTGGGTAGAGAGGGATACTTCTATATAGACAATTTGTCTGAATCTGTTCTGTTTCTAAGTTTGAATAGCAAGAATCTATACAATAGCAGTATTTTTTTTTTTTTAAGATTTTATTGGGGAAGGGGAACAGGACTTTATTGGGGAACAGTGTGTACTTCCAGGACTTTTTTCCAAGTCAGGTTGTCCTTTCAGTCTTAGTTGTGGAGGGCGCGGCTCAGCTCCAGGTCCAGTTACCGTTGCTAATTTTAGGGGGCGCTGCCCACCATCCTTTGCAGGACTCGAGTTGAACTGGCACCCTTGTGGTTGAGAGCCCACTGGCCCATGTGGGAATCAAACTGGCAGCCTTCGGAGTTAGGAGCACGGAGCTCCAACCGCCTGAGCCACTGGGCTGGCCCAGAATAGCAGTACTTTTGAAATTTAAGATTACGTTTTTGTGTGAAAAACCCAGATATCTATCTGACAGGTTATATTTATGGCAAATTATTATATGATGCTACAACCTACCTTTGCAAGCATATCACCTATATATCCCCTATAGGAATTTATTTTCTGGTCCTAAACTAAAATTGGCTTTTCAAAAGACTGTTCTGAATTTTGTCATTAGTCTTAATTTCTGTGAGTTTTGAGTTGGTTAGATTTGGTCTGTCACAAAAAGTGTCAGGTGTAGAGATGTCCTAAGGTTTAAATTGAGAATCTTATGAAGTAGGGGGCAGAATTAGTCTGAGAATCCTTTACTTAATGGATTGTCTGTGAGGGGCAAGTTAGGAAAGCTGTATAGCGATGATTGACACCGTCTAATGATTTTTGTCTTGTTTTTATTCCTTTTGCGCTACATGTTTATATTTTTATTAAAGAGAATTACATATTCTTTTGGAATAATACTTAATCAGTTTTCTGAATTAACTATTATGCAGTCCAAGGAATTTATATGTATAAAGCCAGTTTTTATTGAGTACCTTTATTTTAATGAGTTTTTACCAAGTTTTGGGTAATGTGTATTTTTGAATTTTAAGAACAAGAATGTTTCAAAGGGAATGGCTAAAAAGAAAAAAATATGAACATAACCAGTAATTCAGACTTAATTTCAAATTTTAATGTTGAGAAACTAAAAATGAATATCTTCGAGACATTTCACACTAAAAAGAACAAAATAATTCGAGTCAGTTGTATCTTACAGTTGTATTAAATACTATTACAAAACTACCGTTTGAAGTAAGAGTATTTCTTATAACTTAATCATTAACAGTTTATCCATCACAGTTGTTTTACAGAATTTGAAGGGGATCATTTAGAAACAAAATTGTCTCAGGAGATTTTTGATAAGTATAACCTGGGGAATAAGTAAATAAAAAGACTTGACATGGAACACAGGAAGTATCAGAAAAATCTATTAATTGCCATCATTTTATATCTGCATAGCACATTTTATACTTTTTAGAAAAGTTTCACATACATTGTTTTGTGTTTATTTAGAAATGTGGGAAGATAAAGATGGGTATTTAAAAACAATTGGTCAGTTGGGAAACATTGAGTAATAACTATTATTAAATCAATTGGGATTTCTCTTAGCATAAATGCTTCCCTCTTATCCACAGAAATAATTGTATGATATTTTAATGTTTGAAACATTTACCTAACTTCTTAGGTAAAAGTAAAATGGAACTGAACTGTTCCAGAAGCAAACTTTTAAATTATCTTGGTCAAATTGCTGTATGAAATTACATAATAGTTTTCTATCTCTGTTAAAGATGATATACATCGGGACTTTCTGGGTTAGAAGAATTGATACCAATATTATTTCCCATGGTAATTATTATTGGAAAAACTTGTATGATGAGAATTTTCACTCTCACTGGTAATGCTCCATGGTCTGTGACTGTTACTTATTCAGTGTCATGATTAGCTTTTTTTTTTTTTTTAAGATTTTATTGGGGAAGAGGAACAGGACTTTATTGGAGAACAATGTGTACTTCCAGGTCTTTTCCAAATCAAGTTGTTGTCCTTTCAGTCTTAGATGTGGAGGGCACAGCTCAGCTCCAGGTCCAGTTGCCATTGCTAGTTGCAGGGGGCGCAGCTCGCCATCCCAACCTTGAGGTTGAGAGGATGTGCTCCAACCAACTGAACCATCCGGGAGCTCAGCAGCGGCTCAGCTCAAGGTGCCGTGTTCAATCTTAGTTGCAGAGGGCACAGCCCACCATCCCTTGCGGGAGTCGAACTAGCAACCTTGTGGTTGAGAGGCTGCGCTCCAACCAACTGGGCCATCCGGGAGCTCAGCGGCAGCTCTGAGCCATCTGGCAGCTCAGCTCAAGGTGCTGTGTTCAATCTTAGTTGCAGTGCATGGAGCCCACCATCCCTGTCGGGACTCGAGGAGTCGAACTGGCAACCTTGTGGTTGAGAGCAGGTGCTCCAACCAACTGAGCCATCTGGCCACCTGGGAGCTGAAGGGCAGCTCATTGACTTCATTCTTGTTGCGGAGGGCACAGCTTGCTGGCCCATGTGGGAATTGAATTGGCAGCCCCGCTGCCCAGAGCTCGTGCTCTAACCAACTGAGCCACCTGTTCGCCCCCCACGATTAGCTTATTTTTAATAAAATCTAAATCATTTTTTGTCATGATCATTATCAATAAATGACTATTGCGTATGTTTCTCGTATTGACTTTTTTAAAGGTTGCCAGAGGGTGAAGGAATGTTCTCCCTCTCCTAAATTCACAAAATAAAGGGGAAGAAAACTTTATTTTGAAAGTATCTACAGGGTATATCTTAGTAATAGAAAATCCGACAGGTGAAAACATGAATATACCACAAAGCAATATATTTCATTTTACAACAGAATTCATACCTGATTTAATAAGTACATGCTACACTAATACATTTAGAATTCTTGATTTATACAAATTTTAAAAATAAGTGTATAATGTGTGTACAGGAAGGAATCGTTGAATTTGTTATATTAAGACATGCTCATGTTCATTTTTTTGCTCTGTTTTTTTTATTGTCCCCAATGCATGGGTATTTGTCAGCTTTTTCCTGAATACTCCCCTTCTCAATGTAGGCATATTTTCTAGGTCATTTGTAGGTATTTACATCTATTACCCACCATATTCTGCTGTTCTCTTACCTGCTTTCCATCTTTTAGATTCATGATTTATCAAAGGTAGAAGTGATGCTAGAACTTTTCTTGTTCAACCATATTAAAGGGAAAGGAATTTTTTAAAAAATCTTTCATTTGGGAAAACTTCAAACATACACAAAAGTAGAACTGTACAGTGAAAACTCAGATACATCAGCTAATGGCCATTGTTTCATTCCCAGTGGATTATTTTGAAGCAAATCCCAGATATATTTAGCATTGAATCTTTTTTACAATCTTTTGTATAGTACTATCTCCCTCTTCCCATCTCCCATCCCCAGCAAGTGGTTCATAAATTTAAAAAAATACGATGCTATCGAAATACGGAGAAGACAAGTTTTTGTTTTGTTTTATTAATGTTTGGTAAAAGCTACCATATATTCTGCATTTACTATGTGCCAGACAGGAGAGCCCTTTGATGTTAATATCTGTTTTACAGGTGAAGAAACAGATTTTGAAAGATTAAGGATTTCATTCATGGTTAACCAGCTAAAGAGTGGTATATCCAGGATTGAAATTCAAAAGCCTGTGTTTTTTCATCTTAAACATAGAGCAACACCCTTGTCTTAGTCTTCCCTATTTGGTTCCACCATGTTGCCCCCTCTTTCTTTGTTTCCAACTACTGATTACATACTTATATCATATTAAAGAATTCTGATTTCTCTATCCATAATCTCACCGTAAACGGTAACATAATTATTCTTTAAATTCCTTGGCCTAGAATGACTTGCCCCTTTCTCTTCAGCATTATGATCCTGTTTTGTCTTTCCTTTATCTTCTTGATTTTTCAGTTTTTTCAGTAGTATTCAGGGCTAAGTAGGTATCTGAGCTGAATGTTTCCATTGGCTTAGTTTTATTTCATATGTTGCCATACTGGCCTTTCTTCACCATTGGCTGAGATTTAGCATAGCCCTAGAAGAGGAAAGACAGCAAAGGATAGCCAAGTGATTCCAGGCCTTAAGCGTGGTGAGTCTTCCATGTGGACCAACCTAGTTCACAGAGCACTTTGAAGTTGGTAACAAAAGCTTAAGTAAACGTGTGTAGGTGCATGGCCTTTTCTGTTCATCTCCTTCCCAGAGACCTCAAGTGGGATTGAAGGGAGGAACAGCGTAAAGCAGATTGAGGTCAGAATTCCAGATTCCTGGATTTTAGCCAAATATCTTCTCAATCCCAACCTTCTAACTGATTTAGATTTAGTGCGGTTGGCAAAAAATATTTTAAAATGTGTGGTAGAAAGGGAAGTTGCTGAGTAGTGTGTACATTCTGAGAAAGAGGAAAGATTTGGCAAATTTTTAAATAATGCACTGTTTTGGTAATTCAAACGTCACTGATCTTAGACAAAATGCTTCATTAGTAGATACAGAAGATGTTGTGACAAAGGTAATAGGGAGAAATTCCCACCAAAATAAAATGGGAAACTCCTTACCTCAGAAGGACCCATAAATGTTTGTAAATGTCCTTGTTGAAATTCAGTGTTTTATTGCATGATTAATGATATAAATACTTTAAAAAATTATGTTAGGTTATGTGAATTTTTATTCAGCTAGTAAGGAAGCTGACAGACTTTTTAACTTGTATAAGTGGGCATTGATTGGCATATCTGATCAAAATGAAATGATACTTTAATTATGAATGGGCATTAAGAAGTCCATAAGTCTTTGGGAATAGTTACTGAAAAAAATCTTTAAACTGGTCATTTCTCTATGCGTTTAATATAGCTAACATTTTTTTAAAAAATGGTTTAGTTAATATATCACCTATGTCCCATGGTCAGTGTACTAAATTTTACTTATTGTTTACTTATTGAAAACCTCACAAGGATCTTTAGGAGTAATATTTTTATGACACTATGTTAGATACTTTAGATCTCATTTCTGTTCTGGAAAGAGAATACATCAAGATAAAAATAATTTAATATTTAAATTAATTAAATTAATACGGATTAATTTCCAACAATTATGAGAGGTACTTGAGTTTTGCTATTTTGACTTTTTAAAAGAAAAACTAGTATGATTATAGTGGTAAAATTATTTTCCATGTAAGATTTGTACAACCAATTGTTGTTCACGTGTACTCGTATATTTACTATATAGCCTTTCACTGTGGAATTTTATTAAAATAGATTTTGGCATGTTAAAATAAGTAGGCATATCCAGAGTCAGAAATCCACATAAGCCCACTGAAAACAGTTTCTAGACTCATGGTTACCAATGTACAATGTTATCTAGCAGATAACATTTCCTTTGGCCCCTTTCTCCTTAGGCAAAGAACTTCTGTTTAATTTTATGTAACATATCCAAATCAGATTAGTACATTTTATTGGTGAAAGGCAAGGGTAAATTCATGAATGGGGGGAAGATAGAGAAGAGAAACTAGAATTTTCTACATTAGTGAAAAGACTTTAGGTAGGACTTAATCAGGAGCTTTCAATCTGTGGGACTTTTTTTTTTTTTAAATAGGCCACATAGGTGACAGTCCAACCTCAATAGTTTTGGTCAAGACTGTTAAACTGTTAGGAAGATTGAATTAGTCACAGATTTTGATGTTTCAAAAGCAAGAGAATGTAAATTAGTGGAGAAGACTATTCTAATGTAGTTACATTGATAATAAATTGACATTGTAGCAAGGATAAGGGCCCAGAGGTATTGATCATCCAGACAGTTTTTGCCTTTTTTTCCTTTCCTGAGGACTTAAACTTTATTTTGGAAAAAGTGGAATGTTTGTTCTTATTAACTGATTGATAAATGTTTATGTATTACCTCTCAGACATTATTTGATAGAAATTATTTCTTAAAACTATATGAAGATGTTTAGGTTAAAATATCTTTAATAATTACTGTTCCTAAGTCAGCCAATCCATATTTTGTCAGATGTTCTTTAACAAGTAATCCAGATGAAATCAACTATTTTGAGGAGTATGAATATACCGCCAGTTACAAGTAGAAAGAAGGTAAAGAATAAAGACTGTTAAGAAACAGGAAGGGTCTGTTGTCAAATCATGCTGCTGCCAACGTCTGGTTTCTGTGACTCAAGAACAGAAATGTAAGCAATGATAGTAATGATATTGTTGCTGTTATATTTGAAATGGATTATGAAATATGCAGCACCTTTTAAACCTTGATGCTGGGAGGATGCTCACTCTCAGATGGCAGAATACACAGGATCTTCAGATGTTTGGGCTAATGATGCAGCTTTTCATTCATCTCCTTCCCTGTGCTGTGTATCTCCATCTTTCCTTTATGTTTCTTTTTCTCTCTCTTTGTGCATGTAAAATAAATTGATATGTTTGGAAATACATCAAATTAAGAAGTAAACTGAATTAATTTTTTAAATAAATGGTATATATGTATTAGTCTGGGGAAACAGATGCCTTCAGAATCCATGGAGATAAGAATGACTGTAGAAGTAGAAACAATGGTGGTCATAGTTAAGGGAATGAAATTAATGAGACAGAGTTTAGCAATGAAATATAGTCAATGAAATTTGTTTTTAGTGAGCATTTCTGGCTCTACTTGCATCATTGTTTATATTAAGTCCACAAACCAATTTTATTTTGGTATAAGGCCAGCAGTTTTGTCTCTTCTGGTGTTTACCTGTTTATGAATTTTTTAAAAACTTGAGATGCAGCCTTTCTTGAAGTTAAGCATTGGTTCTTCCATTTGCTTTCTTTTTTTTAACACCATGTTACATGAAGAACATTTGATGAACTTTTAGAGAAAATACATAATGCACAAAAATTTTAGACATGAATTTGTATGCTTTTCAGATTTTAATGTGAAGAGTGAATCCCTTACAGATTGTGTTTTGATAGGATGGAAGAGGTTGTTAAATGTACTCTGTATTCACAAGTTTAATTCCTCACAATTATTTACCACATTCTGAGGCCCATTCTGGAAATACTTGAGCATACAATAACAACACCACCACTAATAAAATGTGGCTTTGATTTAGGCAGACCTGGGTACAAATTTTATCTTCACATTTTACCAACTATGGGGTAAATACAGAGAGTACTAATTTTAGTTTCTTATATGAAATAGTATTAATAGTAAACACTTTAGGAGGGTTGCAAGAATTGACTAAGGCAAAGACCTTCATCTTTGCTTAAAAAATAATAGGCCACTTAAAAAAAATCTGTTGGAAGCTGGTTCATAAAATTTGTTTTTTGTATACTCCTAAAATAGTAACACAATTTAAAAAAATATTTTTGTAATATAGAAAAATGATTGTTCTCTCTGGAACTTAAATTGTACTGTGTTTGATCTAGTCAAATCTTTCATATATTTACAACTTCTCTGTGTAATGGTTTGGGTGATGACAACTTATATGTCATTAATGTTACATTTATCATGACATTCTACAGGATGGAATGGCAGAAAATGCTCAAGGTTTTGTTTTTTGCCAACTAATAAATACTACGTGTTTTTCCTTAAGTAAAAATTATGAGGTTGGGTGGCCGGTTAGCTCACTTGGTTAGAGTGCGGTGCTCTTAACAAGTTTGCCGGTTCGATCCCCACATGGGCCACTGTGAGCTGCGCCCTCCACAACTAGATTGAAACAACTACTTGGCTTGGAACTGATGGGTCCTGGAAAAACACACTTAAAATAAATTTTAAAAAGTTAAAAAAAAAATTGAGGTTTTTCTTAATTAAAAATACGTTCCATCTTAGGCATGAAGTGGGAAAACCCCCAAAGCAGGAGCACTAGGTTCTAGTATGACTATGGCTGTATGGTTTTGAATAAGTACATCACTTAATCTCTGCAGTTTGCTTTCCTTACCTGTAAAATAAGAAGGTCTTAGAGGCTTCTAATTATAATATTTTGAGAAAAACTATGTTGATTCACTATGGAATGACTTCTATTTTTACTTTTTTGAGGAACTCCATACGCTTTTCCATAGTGGCTGCACTAATTTACATTCCCACCATCAGTGCACAAGGTTTCCCTTTTCTTCACATCCTGGCCAACACATTTTTTGTTTTTTTGGTACTAGCCATTCTGACAGGTATAAGGTGATAACCTCATTCTAGTTTTGATTTGCATTTCCCTGATGATTAATGATGTAGAGCATCTTTTCACGTACCTGTTTGGCCATCTGTATGTCTTTTTTGAAAAATGTCTATTCAGATCTTCGGCCCATTTTTAAATCCGATTGTTTGCTTTTCACTGTTGAGTTGTATGAGTTCTTTATATATTTTGGGTATTAACCCAAATATTTGGAAATATTTTCTCCCATTTTAGTAGGTTGCATTTTCATTTTGTTGATGGTTTCCTTTGCTGTGCATAAGCTTTTTAGTTTGATGTAGAATCACTTACTTATTTTTGCTTTTGTTATTTTTGCTTTTGGTGTCAAATCCAAAAATTCATCTCCAAGATCAATGTCAAGGGGCTTTCTCCTAGGAGTTTTATAGTTTCAGGTCTTATGTTCAAGAGTTGAATCCATTTCGAGTTAATTTTTGTGTATACTGTAAGACAGAGGTCCAGTTTCATTGCTGTGCAATTTTCCTAACACCATTTATTAAAGAGGCTTTCCTTTCCCCATTGTATATTCTTGGCTCCTTTGTTGTAAATTGGCCATATATACATAGGTTTATTTCTGGGTCCTCTATTCTGTTCCATTGATCTGTGTGTCTGTTTTTATGCCAATACCATTCTTTTTTAATTATTATAGCTTGTAATATGGTTTGAAAGCAGGAAGCATGATGCCCCCGTTTAGTTGTTTTTTCACAAGATAGCTTTGGCTTTTTGGGTTTTTTTATGGTTCCATACAAATTTGGGGATCGTTTGCTCTATTTTTGTGAAAAATGCCATTGGCGGTTGGATTGTGTTGAATCTGTATATTGCTTTGGGTAAGTATGGACATTTTAACAATATTCTTCAGTCCATGAGCACAGACTATCTTTCCATTTACTTGTATCTTCATCAATTTTTTTGGTTAATGTCTTAACAGTTTTCAATATACAGGTCTTTATCATGTTTTTGGTTAAATTTACTCCTAGGTATTTTTTTCTTTTTGATGCAATTGTAAATGGCATTGTTTTCCTAATTTCTCTTTTTCCTAGTTTATTATTAGTATGTATAGAACTGCAACAGATTTTTGTGTATTGATTTTTGTATACTGCAACTTGACTGAATTAGTTTATTAGTTCTAACAATTTTTGGTGGAGTCTTTGGGGTTTTCTATATATAATATGCTATCTATAAATAAAGACAGTTTTACTTTTTCCTTTCCAATTTGGGTGCTTTTTTCCCCTCTTCTGGGTAGAACTAACAATATAGTCACGCACTGCATAAGGATGTTTCTTTCAGTCAGCGAAGGACTGCATGTGTGACCGTTGTCCCGTAAGATTAAAATGGAGCTGAGAATTTTCTATTGCCTAGTGACATCCCAGCTGTCTTAATGTAGTGAAATGCATTACTTACGTGTTCATGGTGATGCTGGTTTAAACAAAACTACTTTGTTGCTAGTTGTATAAAAGTATAGCGCATACAGCTACGTACAGTATGTAATACTTGATAAATGACAATATTATTGGTTTGTGTATTTACCATACTATACTTTCTACCGTTGTTTTAGAGTGTATTCTTTCTACTTATAAAAGTTTGGTATAAAACAGCATGCTGTGTCATACCAGCAGCATCCTCATACATCGTGGGCTTACCTCATTTTTGATTGTGTCGTTTCTCCTGTTTTGATTTAATCTCCTTTTCTTTTGTATGGTAACATGCTGTGCAGGCTTTTAGCCTAGGAACAATAGGCTATGTATCTAGTAAGTACTGTATAGGTTTAAGTACACTTTATGCCTAATGATGCGTTTCTCAGAATATATCCCTGCCATTAAGTGGTGCATGACTCTACTGTGTTAAGTAAAATTGGTGAGAGTGGGCGTCCTTGTCTTATTCCTGATCTTAAAGGAAATGCGTTTAGCGTTTCATGATTGAGTATGTATGATGTTAGCTGTGGTCTTGTCATATGGGGCCTTTATTTAGTATGTTGAGGTACATTTCCTCTATACCCACTTTGTTGAGTTTTTATCATAAATGGAGTTGAATTTTGTCAAGTGCTTTTTCTGCATCTATTGAGATGATCATATGACTTATCCTTCAGTTTGTTAATGTGTATCACATTGACTGATTTGCGGATTTTGAACCATCCTTGCATCCCTGGAATAAATCTCACTTGTGGTCATGATATATTATCCTTTTATGTATTGTTGAATTGTTTGCTAATACAGTTGACCCTTGAACAACACAGGTTTAAACTGCATGGGTCCACTTATGCAGATTTTTTTCAGTATATTTTCTCTTCCTTATGTTTTCCTTAATTGTTACCTAGCTTTAATGTAAGAATACAGTATATACACATAACATACAAAGTATGTGTTAATTGACTGTGATTAGTAAGGCTGCTGGTCAACAATAGGTTATCAGTAGTTAAGTTTTGAGGGAGTTGAAAGTTACACATGGTACAGTGGTACCTCGGTTTTTGAATGTCTCTGTTGACGAACGCTGTAAATTTTGGTTTACGAACGCCAGAAATTTTATGGATCTATGGTATCATTGCATAGTAAAATTCATGGTAAATTTGTAGTTTTAGGGGTTGATTTTAAAGGTCTGGAATGGATTAATCCATTTTGCATTACCTTCTATGGGGAAACTGTGCCTCGGTTTTCGAATGTTTCAGAACTCAAACAATCTTCTGGGATGGATTATGTTCGAAAACTGAGGTACAACTGTATTGTTAAAGTGTCAACTGTATTGTTTTGAGGGTTTTTGCATCTGTGTTCATCAGGAATATTGGCCTGTAATTTTCTTGTGACATCCTCCTCTGATTTTGGTATAGCAGGGTAATGATGGCCCTGTGAAATGAATTTGGAAGAGTTCTATTTTTCTACTTTTTGGAAAAGTGTGAGAAGGACTGGTATTAATTCTTCTCTAAATGTTTGGTAGAATTTATCAGTGAAGCCACCTGGTTCTGAGCTGTTGTTTGTTGGGAGGTTTTTGATTACTGATTTAGTCTCCTTATTAGTAATGGATATATTCAGATTTTTTATTTTTTCATGATCCAGTCCTGGTAGTTTTTATGTTTCTAGTACTTTATCCATTTCTTTGAGGTTGTCCAATTTGTTGGCATATAGTAATTGTTCATAATCTTTTTGTATTTTTGTCGTGTCAATAATAACATCTCTTATTTCTGAGTATAATTGGATCCTCTCTTCTATGTGCATCTAGCTAAAGGTTTGTCAGTTTTCTTTATCTTTTGAAAGAACCAACTCTATTTCACTGATCTTTTCTATTGTTTTTTTCATATCTATTTATTTCTGCTCTCTGTTATATCCTTCCTTATAATTTAGGGCTTTGTTCTTTTTCTGGTTTCTTGAGATGTAAAGTTAGATTGTTTGAGACTTTTCATGTTTCTTGAGGTAGGCATTTATCACTGTGCATTTCCCTCTTAGAACTGCTATTGCTGCATCCCATAAATTTTGATATGTTAACATGTCCATTCTCATTTGTCTCAAGGTATTTTTTTCTGTTTTTATTCATTGAGCCATTGGTTTAGTAGCATATTGTTTAATATCCACATACTTGTGAATTTTCCAGTTTTCTTTGTGTAATTAATTTCTAGTGTCACATCATTGTGGTCAGAAAAAATGCTTGATACAATTTTATTCCTCTTAAATTTATTAAGAGTTGTTTCTTGACCTAACATATGATGTACCTTGAAAAATGTTCCATGTGAACTTAAGAAGAATGTGTATTCTGTTGCTTTTGGATGCAGTGTTTTCTAAGTCTAATGGGTCGTTTAAAGCCAGTGTTTCCTCATTGTACTTCCAGGACTTTTTTCCAAGTCAAGTTGTCCTTTCAGTCTTAGTTGTGGAGGGTGCCGTTCAGCTTCAAGTTGTTGTCCTTTCAGTCTTAGTTGTGGAGGGCGCAGCTCAGCTCCAGGTCCAGTTGCTGTTGCTAGTTGCAGGGGGCACAGCCCACCATCCCTTGCGGGAGTCAAACCGGCAACCTTGTGGTTGAGAGGACGCATTCCAACCAACTGAGCCATCCGGGAGCTCAGCGGCAGCTCAGCTCAAGGTGCTGTGTTCAATCTTAGTTGCAGGGGCCGCTGCCCACCATCCCTTGCGGGACTCGAGGAGTTGAACCGGCAACCTTGTGGTTGAGAGTCCACTGGCCCATGTGGGAATCAAACTGGCAGCCTTCGGAGTTAGGAGCATGGAGCTCTAACCGCCTGAGCCACCGGGCCAGTCCCCCTTCTTTGTCTTTTACTATAGTCTGTTTAAAGTCTATTTTTTCTGATACAAGTATGGTTACTCCAGCTTTATTTTGGTTTCCATTCTCATGGAGTGTCTTTTTCCATAGTTTCAGTTAGTATCCTTACATCTAAAAAGTTTCTTGTAGGTAGTGTATAGGTGGGTATTTTTTTATTGTTCATTTCAGCACTTTGTGTTTTCATAGGAAAATTTAGTCCATTTGTATTTAAAGTAATTATTGATAATATATGCTTATTACCATTATCTTAATTGTTTTCTGGCTGTTTTTGTAGTTCTCTGTTCCTTTCATTTTTCTTTCTTTGTGGTTTGATGACTTTCTTTAGTAGTATGCTTATATTTTTTTGTGTTTTGTGTATTTACTGTCAGGTTTTTGCTTTGTGGTTGCCACAAGGCTTACAAATAACATCTATAGCATTCTACTTAAGTTGATAACAGCTGAAGTTTGATCCCCTTATAAAGGCTAACATTATTACTCCTCAGTTTATGTTTTTGATGTCACATTTTATATCGTTTTATGTATTCTTTAATTGTAATCATAGTTATTTTTACTACTTTTGTCTTTTAACATTTATACTAGCTTTATAAGTGATTAATCCACTACCTTTACTATATATGGTATTTTGCAGTGTATAATGTGCACTTTTTGGCCCAAATTTGTGAAGGAAAAATAAGGATGTGCATTATACATGGATGGTACTAATTCTGTATCTGTAAATGTTTTTAATTCTTTTATTTATGCTTATGAGTTAAAAGTGTAACTCTAAAAATCAATAATAATATCCAGGGTGGACGGGTGGCTCAGTTGGTTCGAGCATGAGCTCTGGGCAACAGGGCTGCTGGCTCGATTCCCACATGGGCCAGCGAGCTGCGCCCTCTGCAACTAGAGTGAAGTCAATGCTCAGCGCCCGGGTGGACAGATGGCTCAGTTGATTGGAGCACCTGCTCTCAACCACAAGGTTGCTGGTTTGACTCCCGTAAGGGATGGTGGGCTGCGCTCCCTGCAACTAGCAACGGCAAGTGGACCTGGAGCTGAGCTGCGCCCTCCACAACTAAGATTGAAAGGACAACAACTTGACTTGGAAAAATCCTGGAAGTACACACTGTTCCTCAATAAAGTCCTGTTCCCTTTCCCAATAAAATCTTTAAAAAAAAAATAAAATAATGATACCCGTATGCAAAATAATACCCTGGAATACGATAAATATGTTTTGTTGAACTTACTACAAACTTGCAACAGCGAAGAGTTCTTGGCCATCTATGAAGGGTAAATATAAATTTGTTAGTGGTATATAAAATTACTTGTACCTTGAATCTGTTCTTGTGTTTTGTAATTGTTACATAAAATTTCTTGTACCATAATATGTTTAAAAATAAATGCTAGAATTTTATAATACAAAAAACAAGCACCTAAATGTAAACAAATAAAAATTTGAATTAAAAAATTAAAATGAAAGATTTTTTCCCCCTGAAAGTTTGGGCCAAAAATGTGGGTGTGCATTATACATGGCAAAATACAGTATTTGTCTTTTTAGTGACATTTCTTTCATACGTGTTTTGCACCCTCTTTAGTTTAAAGAAGTCCTTTTAACATATTTCTTTGTATTGCTGGTTTAGAGGTGATGAACTCCTTTAGCTTTTGCTCGCCTAGAGAACTCTTTGTCTTTCCTTCGTTTCTGAATGATAACTTTGCTGGGTATACATGGTTGGAGGTTTTTTGTTTTTTACCCCCAGTGTTTTGACTATATTGTGCCACGCCCTCCTGTCCTGCAAAGTTTCTGCTAAAAATTCTGCTGATAATCTTACTTGTAAGTAACAAGTTGTTTTTCTCTTGCTGCTTATAATCTCTTCTTTTAACTTTTGATACTGTAATTATAACGTGTCTTGGTGTTGGTCTCTTTAGGTTCCTCTTATTTAGAATTCTCTGGGCTTCTGGATCTGGCTCTGTTTCCTTCTCCAGGTTAGGGAACTTTTCAGCCATTATTTCTTCAAATAAGATTTCTAACTTTTTCTGGGAGCCCCAAGATGTGAACATTAGTCCGTTTGATGTTGTGCCATAAGTCCCTTAAGCTATCTTCACTTTCTTCTTTTTTTCTTTCTGCTGCTCTGGGTTTGTTCTAGTCCCTTGTCTTTGAACTGGCTTATCCTTTCTTTTGCTTCATCTAGTCTGTTGTTGAACCCCTTTAGTGTATTTTTCAGTTCAGTTATTATATTAAACATGTAATTTAATCTTCATAATCTTCTCAGGTGGGTATTATTTTTATTTTGTAGACAGAAAAATGGCTGTGTGGATTGATGCTACTACAATCCACACTTCAGTTGTGCTATCCAGCCTCAACTGGACTGTCAGCACTGAGAATTCTTTTGTGTATTTTTGGTCAATTCCTCCAATTTACCATAATGGCTCACTTTTTGCCCCTGTGCACTCCTACTTGTCTCTTAGCTGATGATCTTGTCACCTACAGAACAATGAAAATTGAGGCTCTTGAAACTGAATATTTTCCCAACATTTTTCTTCTCATTCCTAGGACTACTTAGAAAACTTGAGAAGAACACCTTTAAAGCATTGTTTCAAATGTTGACCATCTGAACAAAACCACTGAGATATTTGTAAAAATTGAAATTTTGAAGTCTTACCCCAGATCTGCTAAATCCGAATCTTCTTAAGTAGGGTGTGGGAATCTTTCACACAGTTATCTCAAGTAATTCTTGTACACACTGAAGCTTTAAAACCACAGGTATGTAGAATAAAGTTACTTTAACTAGCTTGCAGGACCCTCCAAGATATCTGATCCCAGCCTATGTCTTCAATCTCAACTCTGCATATCCTGCCCAGTCCCCACTCTGTAATTCCTCAAATCCTCTAACCACAAAATATGGGTCACTCTTTTTCTAGTGTGAAAGCCTTATGCTACTTTATTTACCTCTTTCCCTTTGATTCTCTAATTCTACCTCTTCTAGTTTGCAAGACCCTTGGAGACAGTGACCATGTTATGTTTTTTTTGTATTTTAAGTATTTGGCAAAGTGACTGACACACAATGGATGCTCGGTAAATATTTGTGGAAAAGGAGAAAACAGTACTTTGAAATACTACTGGCTAAACAAGTGACTGAAATGATTAAGAGATAGTGTTCTATTTATAGTGACTTAAGTTATTTAAGCAAAAACAAAACATGAGAAAGTGGGAATGTAAAGGTATTTTGGACACAATTTGTGGTACCCTTAATGACTTGAACAGTGATTTTTCAGGGAGGTTGGTGGAAGGATTTGCCCCTTTGAGAACCACTGTGCTAGAGATACTAAGGATTAGTGTTCTATGTATGTGAATTGTGTGGAGACAAAAGTGAAACCCGACCTTTAACAGGTAAAAGATTATTTATTTTGTCTTGTTTCGTTTCAACATATAATCTTTTCCCTTATGTTCAGAATGTGTGTATTTGAGGTTATTTAAATACCTGCAAAAGCGATAGGAAAGGCCTGGGAATGTTCCATAGACAAATCGGCAAAAGTTAAAGGTGGAGGAGGAAGGTGGAGGAGGAAGGGTGTTTAGATTATACTGTGTTTTCCCGAAAATAAGACCTAGCTGGACCATCAGCTCTCATGTGTCTTTTGGAGCAAAAAATTTTAATAAAGACCCGGTCTTACATAATATAATACATTACATATCATATATTATGATATGTAATGTATTATATAAGACCGGGTCTTATAGTAAAATAAGAATGGGTTTATATTAAAAATTTTTGCTGCAAAAGACACATTAGAGCTGATGATCCGGCTAGGTCTTATTTTCGGGGAAACACGGTATGTGAATATAAAATGTTGGGTGTTCTTTCCAGAAGTTCAGGGATGTTTATTGACATACTTTGTGCATGACACACTTCGCTTGAAGTAGAAACAAATGAACCATGAACAATGATAGCCGTATTAAAGGGCAAGACTGTCGTGAATGTTTTCAGTATGGAGATATTTCATTATGATTTTGTCACTACTCTAACCACAATGTCACGATGTTGACCTAGGACTGTAATTGCTTTAGGGGTGGTGGTGGTGATGTGGCATATCACTGGAGAGGAAAAGATTTCATGAATATTTTGTTTTTAGTTATTGGTACTTAGGTTTTTATAACTCTGAAAGCTCCTTGTATTCGTACTTTGCGATCAGGAGCTCACAGATCCATACTTGAACAAGCACAAATGATTTTGTAACATTTATTTATTTATTTATTTATTTATTTATTTATTTGTTTATTTATTTATTTATTTATTTATTTTATTGGGGAAGGGGAACAGGACTTGATTAGAGAACAGTGTGTATTTCCTGAACTTTTTTCCAAGTCAAATTGTTGTCCTTTCAACCTTATTTGTAGAGGGCGCAGCTCAGCTCCAGGTCCAGTTGCCGTTGCTAGTTGTAGGGGGCGCAGCCCACTATCCCTTGTGGGAGTCGAATGGGGCAACCTTGTGGTTGAGAGGACGCACTCCAACCAACTGAGCCATCTGAGAGCTCAGTGGCAGCTCAGCTCAAGGTGCCGTGTTCAATCTTAGTTGCAGGGCGCGCTTCCCACCATCCCTTGTGGGACTCGAGGAATCGAACCGGCAGCCTTCGAAGTTAGGAGCATGGAGCTCTAACCGCCTGAGCGACTGGGCCGGCCCCTGATTTTGTAACTTTTAGATTCTAAAACCCTTCATGACCAATTGCCTGGTAGATAGGGAATAGACATGGGTACAGACTTTCTACTGGCTCTTCATGTGTCTTTGCCAAGTTTGAGAAAATAGCTAGAAAAAAAAAATGAGGCCGTGTTTTCAATCATGTGACACATCACAATATTCTACCTTTATCAGGAATCTTCCTGTTGCAAGTTCAGAAACCCAATTCAAATTAAGGTAATTTTGTAGGTTTATAAGCTGGGAAGTTCACAGAATAAAGCTAAAAGTGGTTCTGACATCACTAGATTTAAGTTTGGCTGGTGTCATTGGGATTGTCTCCTTGTCTCCGAGCATTCCTTTCCTCTTTGGGTTTTCTCCTTTGGCAGGTATGATGGGAAAGATGATCGATGATAGCTCTAGACTTACATAATTTTTAAAGTCTACATGTGTGTCTCTTTCTGTATAGTAGTACCAGCCAAAATGGGTGGATGGAAGGACTCACTGGCCAGGCTTGGGTCATGTGGCCTACCCCTGAACCAGTTGCTAAGGCCATGTGTTTCTCTGACCCAACCTGGAGCAGGTGCTTGGTTTTTGGAGAGAGGATTGAGATCATCCCTCCCTTACTATGGTTTTAAGGAGGAGCAGATTGATTCTTCAAAAGAAAATTGGATGCTCTTACCTAAGAAAGGGAAATGAGTGCTGGTTAAGCAAAAATCTATAAATGTTTCATGTATGAATCTAGGTCTGCTTTTGAAGAAATTGATGATTTGGGCTATCATGAGTTGTATTGTGTGTCCCCCCAAAAGATATTGAAGTCCTACCCCTCAGTATTGGTGGTGACTTTATTTGGAAATAGTGTCTTTGCAGTTGTAATTAAGTTAGAACGAGGTCCATACTAGATTAGTGTAGGCCCTAATCCAATAACTGGTGTCCTTATAGGAAGTGGGAAATTTGGATACAGACAGGGAAGAAAGCGTGTGAGACAGGCAGAGGCTGGCAGTACACTGCCACAAGCCAAGGATACCAAGGATTACTAGCAACCACTAGAAGCTACAAAGGCAAAGAAGGATTCTTAGAGCCTTTAGAAGGAGCATGGCGCTGCCCCCACCTTGATTTCTGCCTTCTAGTCTCCAGAACTGTGAGCAAATACATTTCTGTTGTTTTAAACCACCTAGGTAGTGGTAGTATATTAGTTACAGAAGCTCTAGGAAACTAGTACGGACCATACTTGGTACATATAAAATTTATTTTTTTATTCAGTCCATTCTCTTAAAATGTTGATTCTAACTTTTCCTAAAAGCAAATATATACTATTTGTTTAAAATTTTCTCCTAGTCATAATAATGTGACATATTTTGTGATTGATCGTATTTATCCCATTCTACATTTTACAGAGTCTGTAGTTATATTAGGTTGGCGCAAAAGTCATTGTGGTTTTTGCAATTATTTTTAACCTTTTAAACCGAAATTATTTTAGCACCAACCTAATAGTTTAGCTGAAGCCATGGTTCTTGTTGATGAACACCTGAACACACTTATTTCTCAGTGTGTTTGACTCCCAAGTAGCACAGTGCCATGTGAGAAGCAGTAGTAGAAATAGTAAAAGTGAAGTACCCACAGTAAATATGTTCCAACAACCTGAATTTAAAAGAAAATGTCGAGGGCAACTGGCTGTGGAGGTGGGAGTAATTAGTGTTTTGGTGAGACTAACCAAAAACTTAAAAGAGTGTCTTGAACAGTATTCCAGGCTTTTGTTCATTTTCTGCAAATTGAGAGAATTGGATAATAATCTTCAAGGTCGGTTAAACTTGGGAAAAAAATACAATCTTATGAATATCCTTTTAGTTTCTAATTTACAGGAAGTGAATATTTTCTATAGGTAGTGTATGTAATTCTTACTCAAAACCTTTGCGGAAATTTTATTTTTAAGGAACTTAAGAAAAATATAGTTTGGAGGACCTATGTAAGTACTTTTAAATATATATATCCTCTTTAGTCACGAAAATGAAATTGGAACAATAGTCGTATCTTGAGTAAGTAATGATAAAAGCAGTGCAATTAATTTTCATTATAAATATTTTTGATAGTGATACCTTTTTAAATTTAGTAATATTTTCTCAATTCAAAACTCAATTATATTTTCAAAGTATGCAATGAGGAGCCTTGCTTCCACCCTTCCCCCTTCTACTCTGATTTTACTTTCCTCCTATAACTATTTTTATTATATATTCTTTCAGTATTTCTTTATAAAAGTTCAATGTTAATATTTTTAAAAAGCAAATGTTAATATTTTTTTTTACTTTACTCCTTTTCTTACATACAACAATACATATAAAATACTTTGTTCTGTACCTTTTTTCACTTAATATGTCTTAGCTATCTTTCCATATCAGTATGTAGAGAGCATTCTCATTCTTTTTCACAGCTGCATTGTATTCTGTTGTGTGGATGGGCTGTAATGTATTTAACTAGGTGGTTATTAAACATCTGAGTTGTTTTCACTTATCACTAACTGTGCTGCAGTGACTAATTATTGCAGTGACATACGTTATTTTGTATGTGTGCTGCTGTCTGTAGGACACATTCCCAGAAATGTTATTGCAGAGTTAAGGGGTAAAAGGTATGTGTACTTTTGTTAGATACTGCTAAATTGCCCTCCGCGTGGGTGATAGAATTCTGTAGTCTTTCCATTATTGGAGAAGAGCTTCCTTTAGGAGAATGTCTATATCCCCATAGCTTTAGCAATATAGTATTGTGTCTGACTTCAAGGTTTTTGCAAATTTGATAGGTAAAAAAATATTCTCAGTATAGTTTTTTTAGCATTTACTTAGCCTCTTATTTTTTAGCATTTAATTAGCCTCTTATTTTTAAGGATATTTCCGTTTACATTTGATCTTGAATTGACTTCCTTCAGTGATGATTATGATACATTGCCAATGGTGCAAGTAATAATGTTTTTTTTTTTTAATTTATTTTTAATTTATTGGGGTGACAATTGTTAGTAGAATTACATAGATTTCAGTTGTGCAATTCTGTATCACATCATCCATAAATCACACTGTGTGTTCACCACCCAGAGTCAGCTCCCCTTCCATCACCATACATTTGATCCCCCTCACCCTCATCCCCCACCCCCCAACCCCCTTACGCTCTGGTAACCACCAAATTACGTTCCCCAGATTAATTTTCAAACCCCGTGGCCATCCTGTGGTCACCGACTGCCCTCCAATCCCCTCACCCTCCCCCCCACCCGCCACCCCTCCCGCCCATCTAGCAACCCTCAGTTTTTTCTCATTGTCTCCCAAACTGTTTCTGATTAGTTCATTCACTTATTCTTTTCTTTAGAATCCGCAAATAAGTGAGATCATATGGTACTTATCTTTCTCTGTCTGACTTATTTCACTTAACATAATGTTCTCTAGATCCATCCATGTTGTTGCAAATGGTAAGATTTCTTTCTTCTTTATGGCTGCATAATACTCCATTGTATAAATGTACCACAGTTTCTTAATCCAGTCATCTACCGATGGGCATTTTGGTTGTTTCCATGTCTTAGCTATTGTGTATAGTGCTGCGTAATAATGTTTTAAGAAGAGAGGAAAGGGACGAGTTGATTGTTATTATAAAAAAGACTTTTGCATTCTTTTCCTCCAACCCAGGAATTTTCACATATTCAGAATCGATTCCTTCTCCGCACCTCCGCATTTATTATTCATTGCTCCTTCCAATATTATTGTGAATAATAGCAGTGGCTGCCATTGATCATGTCAACCATGAAACCAGGTGTTGATGCAAGAAACATCCAAACCTGTAGAGAATTTTTATCAAAGTTTATGTGAATCAAACTGACAGACATAGCAAGATCTCAAATGCTCCAGAGAATAACAGTTTTGCAGTTTCTTTTATGCTTTTGAAATTAAGGAGGGAATTTCAGGAAGATGACATGAAGGTGGGAGAAAGCAAGGGACAGAATCGATTCTGAAAGTTCAGTTGCTTTGTTACTGTTTCAGGAAGGCTCTGGTGTGTGATTGGCACTGCATGGACATCCAGGTTTCTCTGAACATGCCTTTTCCACCCTTTTCAAAAAGCATAGATTGGTGATATAATCTCTTTAAACTGCTTCAAAGGATTGTAGAAAATTGTTCAAATTTTGCCCAAAGGCCTAGTCTTGTATTTACTGTAGGCATTGGATAGAGTCTTTATCTAGTTGGTATAAGTTGATTTCTGTAAATATTTTTGCTTTCATTTAGTATGTTCTACAAAATGTTAGATGTCTGCTTTCATGATGCTGTATTTGGTCTCCAACTTGCCTGTTGTATCTATTCTTTTTGGCATTTCTTTTTGTGTCAGTAAGCATTCTGTACTGAATGTTGAAGTAACGATTTTGAGCTTTTTGGTAGTAGTGTCACTTTGTTTGCATTCTGCACTGAAACCTCCCTTCCCTAAGCAGTTATGTTTCTACAGCTATTAATGCCATTAAATACTGTCTTGGCAATAGTTTGCAAACATTGTTCAATTTCTTAAAATCTGTTATCTTAAAAACTACAGAAGCATATAGCAAAATACACAACAGATTAAAGAAATGTGCTCAGTTAAGAAAGGAACACAGGCAGAATAAGGTAGAAACTCATGGCTCAGAGGACAGTCCTATGATCTGAGAGCCAAGGTGACAAGGAGTTAGATACTCAATGACTGACTCATACATAGATACTGATCCAAAATGTTCTGTCAGAGATGTATTGACTTGTAATGGACTTATCGAGCAAGGACAACCTTTTTGCTTTGGAACAACCGCTTTGTTTAGATGGTTTGGTTGAACTGCATTTTTATCTTACATTAATTTTTGCTCCAACAGACGCATTAGAGCTGATGGTCCGGCTCGGTCTTATTTTCGGGGAAACACGGTAGCTACTGAGCACTATGCTAGATGCAGGGATACAGCGATGTACATAGCAGACTGCTCCTGCTCGCATGACACTTAAGAGTCTATTTGGAGAAATAGGGACATTAATCACATGAGGAACCTATAACTATGCAATGAAATAAGAGCTCTGAAAGGAGACATTGTTCTCTGTGTATACAGTTGTGTTTGTGGTGAGGGGCAGATTGGAGTAATAGAAATTCAGGAGAATTTCTAAGGAAAAAAAATTCACTTGAGAAGTGAAAGATGAATGGGAGTTAATTACCGGGGGAGGAAGAGGATAAGAGTGTTAGAGCAGAGAAGATTCTTTCAGACAGGTATCAGAATATGTTTTCAGAAGACGGAAAAACAAAAATTAGACCTTGTTTTCTCTCTTAGGATTCTGGTTTAAGTAAATATTTGTATTTCCTTTTCACCACTGGATGGCACTTAAACATGCTTTAACTAGGCCCTAGTTTGGCTGTGGAATATTCTTGGACTTTTTTTTTCTAATTAGGGAAACTAATATGTGTGAGATTTTGGGGCAAGGGGAACACTGAATTGAGTGTATTATTAAGATATTATGGGAAGAAAAGACAAAGTACTCAGGCACCAGATATTTCTGTAAATGGACCACTGTGAATCACTCCCATTGGGGAAGTATGAAGGCATTCTTTGGCAGGCAGCCGTAGTTCAAGTAGGACTGATATTTTTTTTTACCACCTTTTTTGTTGAGATATCATTAAAATGTACAGTTCTTAAGTTTTGATAACTGTGTACACTCCTGTGACCTCCACCCAAAACAGGATATAGAACATTTCCAGCCTCTTTAGAAAGTTCATTCATGTCCTTTTCTTTTTTTCCTTTTAATTCATGTCCTTTTCCAGCCAGTTAGTTGCCCACCACCACAATAACTGATTTCTATCACCATACATTAGTTTTGCCTGCATCTGGATTTCATATAAAAGGAATCATACAGCATGTACTCTTTTGTGTCTGGCTCTTTTGCTTAAATCTAATGTTTGTGTGCGTTGTTACATTAATTGTTCATTCCTTTTTAAAGTAGATTTATTGAGATATAATTCATTCAGCAAACAACCCATTTATAGTGTACAATTCAGTGGTTTTTACTATATTCACAGAGTAGTGCAACCATTAGCACAGATTTTAGAACATTTTCATCACTCCAATGGGTATCATTCATTTTACAGATGAGAACCCATACCCTTAGCTGGCCTTCCTTATTCTGTCTCCCTCTCTTTGTATCCTCCAGCCATAGACAGTTACTGTCTTTATAGATTTATCTATTCTGGACATTAGTTCAATCTTTTTTATTGCTGAGTAGTATTCCATTGTATGGGCCATACCATAATACTATAATTTGTCCATTTTATTGATGATGGACATTTGTTTCCAGTTTGGGGTTATTATAAATAAGGATACCCCATAGATGTTTTTGTATAAGTCTTTTGTTTGTTTGTTTGTCTTTGAGTAAATACCTAGGAATGGAATTGCTCAGTCATAGGCTAGAGATATATTTAACTTCATAAGAAACTGCCAAATGGCTCTCTTAAGAGGTTATATCTTCACTTTACATTTCCCCAACAATGTATGGAAAGATCAGTTACATTCTCACAAATATTTGGTGTTTGTGAGTCTTTTCTGTTTTGACCATTTTACTGGTTGTGAAGTGGTATCTGATTGTTTTGTTTTATGTTAATTTCCCTGATAACTAATGATGTTGAACACTTTTTCTTGTGCTTACTGGGCTTTCATATATGTTCTTATTTGAAGTGTCTAAGTCTTGCCCACTTAAAAAATTTATGTTTTTGTTGATTTCTGAGAGTTCTTTATATCTCATATATAATTATTTAATAACATAATTACTTAATTACTAATTGACATTTGCTGCAGTGTTGTGATTTACAAGATATTTGGTCTTCATCCACAATTGCTGTCTCACAGCTCTCCAAACCCTTGGAATTTTGTAAGTGTTGGGAGTGGTCAAGGTGTCTTTTGTATGTTAATGAGGTAACTGGGACCCACCCAAGGGTGGGGGCTGGTTGTCAGGAGATTAAAGGTTTGGGACTTTCAGCCCCCACCTTCCACCTCTGCTCCTGATGAGGGGGAGGGTATGGAGGTGGAGTTCAATTTCCAGCGGCCAGTGACTTAGCCAGTCATGACTATGTAATGAAGCCTCCATAAAAACCCTAGAGGACCGCTTGTTGGTTCTTTTTCTTTTTGGAGAACTTCCGTGTTGGGGAACCAGAATGCTTCCACATGCCACCTTCCTGGGCCCCAGGCTCCACTAGGACAGAAGCTTCTTTGTTTGCCTCACCCTGTGTATGTATGTCTCTTCATTTGCGATTGATAGCCAGTAGGTCAAAAGTATAGGTAACAACCTGGACTTGCAGTTGGTATTCTGAGTTGGAGGGGGTTGTTGGACCATCCAGTCTGCAGTGGGTTGGTCAGAAGCACAGGTATGAGCCTGGGCCTGCAGCTGGCGCCTGAAGTGTGTGTGGGGGCTGGGGGGTGGGAGGTGGAGGGAAGAGCAATCCTTTAGGACCGAACCCTTAATCTATGGAATCTGAGGCTGTTTCTGGGTAAATAGTGTCAGAATTGAGTTGAATTCTTGGACTTCCTGCTGGTGTTTGAGAATTGGGACCACCTCCTCCCCACATTGAAATTGAGTCTCAGAACTCCATTCACTCTTCAACAAATGTGAAAATAGAAATAGATATTTGTAGGGGAACAACTGTAACAAACGGTTTTTAGTCTCCAAAATATATATACAGAGGGTGCCCCCCAAAATGTACACACATTTTAAGAAAGGAAAACCGTATTAAAATTGTAATAAATATGTACCAATAACAAAAGATGACTACAAGTCATGTTTGACTGATGCAGTTACAAGAGGAGTGGTTACCATCAGCATCCAGACACTTCTGATTACGGCGAACTACTCCTTGAGCAACACTGACCATAGTCTATTGGTACACTTATTTTTGGCACTCCTGGTATATGTTTTTGAGAATCAGAATAGAAAAAGGTCATTTTGTTTCGACCTTTTTTAAGGAGATTGCTGCAGTAGTTAGTTCATTATTGAACCATGAGATGGTTTCCTGCAGGCATGACCCTCAACTTGTCTCCTTCCTAGGAAGTTTTGTCATTTTTGGTAGAGTATGAACCCAAGTAGTTCATGCCACACAGGAGCAGTCCTGACCAATAAGACACCCGATACGAGAACTGCTCCGAAAATAGCTCGGTAGCTTGCCCTCCAGCCTGTAGCTAACTCAGGTCCCATGTCTGATAGACCACATACTAATAGCTAAAGTTAGGTGTGAACTCTGCTGGTGGGGCACACGTGGCTCACACCATCACCACAGTATCAGTCAACAGTACTGCTGAACCGGCAGAAATTTCAGAGGCTGGGCCAGGGTACCATCAGCATCAGCAGCCATAATTTAGTGTTTGTTACATCGTGGAGTCTTCAGAAAACCAGCCTTTCAGTTGACAGGGAGACATTTGTGAGCTTGCACCAACCTCTCTTCCTTCTGGATAAGAAGAGCACATGTGCACTTCATGACACTGAAGGAATTTTGTTGAAAATGATTTACTGCATGTGATGTTTGCTGTAATAAAAAGCATTCCAAGTAGTCCAGGAATATTTACTTTCAAGCATATATGTGTCACATTCTATAAAACTGTTAGACACCTGGTATCTTTTACTAGATGTATGTCAATATGCTGACATCTTAGGTCTTGCAAGAGGTTTGCAGATTTCTCTTACTTTATAAAAGTTTTTTGACTTACATATACTCCATCGTTAAAGATTCTTTATGAATCTTGCCCATCTGTGTTCCATCCAACCTTTGATCCATACTGCCAGTGTAATTTTTCTAAAATGTGCCATTATCCTGTCAAAAATCCTTCAGTTGTTTTTCTGCTTATCTATGGGTTTCTAATAAAGGTGTGTTAGTTTTCCACACCCACAAAAATCCTTCAGTGGCTCCGGGGCATCTTAGCCTACTGCTTATGGTTTTACCTAACATCTCCATGTCCCAATATTCAGCATAATAATAGCTAACATTTATATAGTACTTACAACATATGCGAAGGACTGGTTTAGGTGGTCATAATAAACTGCTTGTAATTCTGCAAATAAATCTTGTACTACCATTTGCATTCTTTTGCCTATTCTGTACTCCGACTGGAGTACTCTTTATCAGTCTCTTTAATAACTACTTGTTCTTTGAGACTCCATTCAGACATCACTTCTTAGAAGCTGAATTCCCATACTCACTTTCTGCATGCTGCCACCCCCCACCCCCTCACCCCTCTTAAAATTGTGAGATGTCAGGGCTATGCATGTTTAATGTCTAGCATAAAGCAGAACAGAGTTTCTTCTTGGCCACGCCGTCTCCTGCAGTGAGTACAGTTCAGTAGATTGAGTTGCCTTAATTTTTTTTTTTTTAGTTTTTATTGGGGAATGTTGGGGAACAGTATGTTTTTCCAGGGGCCATCAACTCCATGTCCAGTCGTTGTTTTCAGTCTAGTTGTAGAGGGCGCAGCTCATTGGCCCATGTGGGAATCGAACTGGCATCCTTCGTATTATGAGCACTGTGCTCTAACCATTGAGCCAACCAGCTGCCCAAGTTGCCCTAATTTAAAAGCAGAGAAAATAGGATTTATGACTTCATCATCATCACCACCACATTCCTCAAACTCTGAAACCCATGGGTCCACAGGCAAGATGCTTACTTAGTCTGGTAACAAAATGAGCAAGATAGTTCTTGCCATTGAAGATCCAATATTCTCGTGGGAAGAGGCAAACTTAAAAACGACTAATTATATCTAACTGGGTTAGAGATTTAAACATTAAGAAAAAGGGAGACCATACACGAATTACAAGAAGCATGGGCAGTTTTTTTCTATCAGAGTGAAGTGGGAAAGGCCTGTCAATTATAATCTAAGCTGAGAGTTATAAAGGAAATGATTGTTTAATTTAAAAAATTAAATATTTTGCATGACAATAAATGTCATAAAGTCAGAAAGCAAATAGAAAAGGTAACAGTTTTATTAGTATATAACCTGTGCCATATATTAAAATGAAGTCTTAAAATTCAGAAAGCAAAGAGGATGAACAGCCCACTAGAGAAATGGATAAAAAATGAATAGGCAATTCACAAAGAATTCAAAGAGATCAATAAACATGTAAAAATTGTTCAGTCTTAATTATAATTGAGGAATTGCAAATTTAAACTGCAAGTTAAAATCTTTTGTGCCTATCACATTGGCTCAGATTAAGTTGAAATGTCAAAACTTCACGGAGACCATCTCAGTGGTGCTCCCACTGGCCTAAGATAGAAATTTTGAATCCATAATCATACTTTAAAAATAAACAACTCCACCGTTGGAGATTTCAAGGGTGTCACCTCATTCTGAAAATTGATTCATATTGTGGATGAAGCACTTTATGCTGGCTTTTGTTGCAAAATGTATTTTATGAATGATAATGGAAGCTCTTTATTGAAGAATTGCAGTTAATAAATGAAGGAATTAAAGGACTAGAGAAGTCACCATTTTGCACCCATAATACAGTGTTTATGGATCTAGGCAGAATATTAATGTAGGCTGAAATTATTAGGTGAAAGGTGATAATGGACTTGATAATGGTGGGATCAAGTTAATATCCTGAATTCACTGATCAATCTTAGCATAACAAAGTATTATAGAACAGGCAGACATCCCATGTCTCTTAATTTGATGAACTTGGAAGAACATGGCACTACCATGAAGTGTTCTACCCTAAAAAAATTTAACCTGAGTCCAATCAAGAAAAGGAGCAGGACAGATAGGTCATGTAAGGTACTGTAGGCTATATACACATATTGTAAGGACTTTGACTTTTTGGTGTGGGTGTGGGATATATCTCATGGTCTGTTTCCCCTGTAGTTTACTTAATCCTTTGAGGAAAGCTCAGCTGCATTTGAGACAGTTAAACTGAACCTACCTCTTTAAAATTCAGATTTTATTTTTTAAGAGCAATTTGAGGTTCACAGCAAAGTTGAGGGGAAGGTGGAACTTTGGCTTTTACTATGAGTAAAGTCAGGAGCATAGTATAGTAGGCTTTTGAGCAGGAGAATGCCATGATGATCTGCTATATTGAGAACAGTCTGGGAGTAGGGAGAGCAGGAGTATCATTACCCAAGCGCAGATACCAAGTTGGAGGCTATTGCATTAGTCCAGGTGAGAGGGGAAGATTGCTTGTACTGAGTACTAGTAGAGGACGGGGAAAGTGATTAGGACCGGGAGTATATTAGATTAGTAGAAGACTGTGTAAGATTGGTAGATCCAGCATAATTTTCTAATGGATAAATGTGGGGAGTGAGAGAAAGGAGATGAGGACTCTAAAGTTTTGGGTTGAAACAACTCAAAGTGAAGAGTTAGTTTACCTTAACCAAGATGGGAGAGACTGGGTGGAGCAGATTGGGAGAGGAGAAAGAATTCAGTTTTGAACATCATCCACATAGTAGGTACCCACTGTAACTATATTACAGCTGAATGTTAAGAGCCAAGGATACAGGACAGCTGCTGGGGGCCTTTCGTGGTCAGCCTCGCTTTGTTCATGGTGTGAGTTCTCACTTCATCAACTTGTGTTGTTTCTGTGTGGTTTATGTTTGGTTTTGTTCTTCTATTAAAGATATGTTTATATAGTACCTACTTTATGCCAGGTACTGTTCTAATTTTTCAAATACTAATTTATTTAATTATCATAAAAACCTTATGAAGTAAGTATATTATCATCATGCATGTTTTACAGATGAGGCACTGAAAAATTAAGGAACTTGCCCAAGGTCACGTAGCTAGAAAAAGTAGAATTAGGACTCATTCCAAAATCCGTGTTTTGACCTGTTATGCAATGGTCCTTCCCTTATATTCCCCATGGATTTATTGTAGTGTCACAAATGGAGAGTGAGGATTCAAGCAAAGGCCCAGAAGCTTATTTCCAGTCATCTACACATAGAGATTGTGGCTAATGGTATTTCCATAGCTTTAAAAATTATGATTATAATATAAAATAAAGTGAGTAAAATAAAGTGAACCTATGAGGCTGCAGTACAAAAGCCCTAGAAATTATATCTCGAGGTGTTCTTAACTTAGGCAAGTTTTTAGGTGAGACCTTCTGGAATGTAATGGTTATCAAAGTTGGAAAATATCAATACTGCATCTTTATGATTCTGTTTACTTGTCTAGCATGTTGCAAGCAGTATTGGTTTGGGTTGTGTACTGATAGTATTCCAGGTGCGCTGTATATCCTATTTAATGTGGCTTCAGTTGCTTGATTGTTAATGTTGAAAATCCTTAAGGACTTGGCTGGCCTTTTGCGTTCAGGTATTGCTTTTGCTCCATTCGGCTTAAACTGTCATTGCCCCAAAAGGCAGTGTTGGTTTTTAGTTCAGATTCCTCTTTAATAATCTGTGACCTTTACAGCTGTCAGTTTGAAATTATATAACCTTGCAAAGTGTGTTATATCATTTGTTTTTCCTTGAGGGTATAATTAGATTCTACAAGGTGATTATGATGGTGGCTGGCCTTCAAGCATTGAGAAAATACATTTTCAGGCTACCTTTTTTAGGTTATCAGTATTCTTAATGAAGACTGCATAAGTGTAGAACCACACTGATTTAATTCTGCTTCTCTTTGTTGGTGTTAGTGAGCCATCAACACAATGAAGTAAAAAAAAGCAAAAACCCATGCAGTTCTTATTTTTGCAGATAGGCAAGATGCTGCAGTTCGTATGTTTCTTTTATTGAATGCAGGTGAGTCACTGAACACAGATGATTATTTGAATGACTGTCATTTGTCTCAGAGATCATATATAACAAACACCATTCCAGATGCATAGGAGAGAAGTAAATTCGTGACATACAAGGATGCCTTAGGGCAGGGGTGTCCAAACTGCGGCCCATGATCCATTGTTAATTGGCCCGCAGCAAATTCCAAAAATATATTTAGTTAAATAAACCAGGTGAGGCAATACGCACTTCACCACGAGTGAGTGGCCCGGCTGTTTGTGTATTTTACTGCATATGGCCCTTGGTGAAAAACGTTGAAAAAAGTTTGGACACCCCTGCCTTAATTGGACACCCCTGCCTTAGGGCATTTGGGTTTAATTGCCTCAGGGAAACTTGAGAAAGGCTAACCTAGGCTGTGGTCTGTTTTTGTAAGGCCCAAGTAAGTAGTAAAGTTGTTTTTATTTATTTATTTAGTTAGTTAGTTAGTTTGTTTGTTTGGTCTGGATGTACCGTAGCTTATCCATTCACCCCCTAAAAGACATCTCGGCTGCTTCCAAGTTTTGGCAGTTATGAATAAAGCTGTTATAAACATCTGTGTGCAGGTTTATGTGTGGACGTAAGTTTTCAGTTCCTTTGAGTAAATACCAAGGATTGTAATTGCTATGTTGTATGGTGCAAGTATGTTTAGTTTTGTAATAAACTGCCAAATTGTCTTTCAAAGTGGCCTTACCATTTTGCATTCCTATCAGCAATGAATGAGAGTTCCTCTTGCTCCATGTCTTCGTCAGCAATTGGTGTTCTCAGTGTTTTGGATTTTGAATTTTGGTCATTCTATTATAATATGTGTGTAGTGGTATCTCATTTTGCAATTGACATATGATATTGAACATCTTTTATATGTTTACTTGCCATCTGTATTTTTTCGTATGCTTTTCCATCTATTTCTTTGGTGAGGTGTGTGTTCCAAGTTTTTGCCCTTTTTTTTTAAATTGAGCTTTGTTCATTTGACTGTTGAGTTTTAAGAGTTCTTTGTATATTTTGGGTAATAGTCCTTTACTAGATGTGACTTTTCCAGTCTGTGCTTGTCCTCTCATTCTCTTGAGTGGTAGTTTTCTTAAAAATTAATTGCTATCTGTCATTTTTTAAACAGTGGTATACGCAGCTCACATATAAAATAGTATATATATACTGTGATTATAATATATATAATATGTTTAAATGGGCTATATTCTTATTAGATATGTAATTATCTCGTGTAATTATAAAAATACAGAATTATAGTCAACACTATTTTAAGTTCTCGGAGCTTTAATCCTGTGTATTGTCTGCTCATCTGCTTTTGATAAAAATTGTTTTCTGTAAATTTTATGGATTTTTTAAATTGTGGGTGGGCTCGTGTTTGATATAGCATGTTTTTTTCCTGTCAGAATCTTGTGTGGGTGGATCATGAGAGCTCTCTGGAGAAGGTTTGCATTTGCTTCTTCTGGACAACCCCTATAGTAACCTAGAGGACCAGTTTTGTTAATTTTGTAGTTTGGAGATTCCTGTAATTTCGATAGTGCTTTGGTTCTCAAAGTGTGGCTTAGGGACTGCTGGGGGTCCAAGAGGTCAAAACTACTTTCATAATAAAACTAAGATGTTATTTGACCTTTTAGTCTTCATTTCCTCACTAGTGAAGTTTTCCAGGGGCTGTGGGATATGATGATATTGCTCCAGTTCCTAATGGAATGTGAGTCTTGTGTGTTCTTAGGTTTAAATTTTTTCTGTTTTAATTTCAAATACAACAAAGATCAGTAGGTATAACCACATAAACAAAAGCTCTTTAAGACCCTCAGTAATTTTTTAGAGTGTAAAGTGATCCCAGAACTAAAATGTTTGAAAACTGCTGAAGTAGTGTACATTTGGATTCCAAACCTATGCAAGGCACAAGTAAGGGATTTAGTTTCTCCAGGGAGACTCCCTTCTTTCTACCTAGGAAGAGAAAAACTTTCTTTTCCAATCAATGGCTGGATTTTTTTTCCTAGTCAGTGCTTTCTGCACCTGAGGTGCAGTTTCTCTGGTATGGCAGTTTTTAAACATTAGTCGGTATAAGAATCACCTGGAAAGCTTGTTAAAACTAAGCTCTCTGAGGCCAATTCCCAGAAATTCTGATTCAGTAGATCTGAGTTGGGGGTCCAAGAATTTACATTTCTAGGGAACAAATTTCCAGATGCTGATGTGCAGGTCAATGGACCACCCAAGCTTTTATGTACTACTCTCACTTTAAGCCTTTTTAAGTCCTCTTTTTTTGTCTTTGCCTGAGTGTTACACCCAAGTTCCTAGGTTACCCATACTAATCATCATTTAGTCACTCCCAGTTCTGTCTTCCAGATTCTCCTTCATTTCTAGCACTTGAGGCCTTTTCCTACTAACCTTTTGAACTTAACTAGCTATGCAGAGAGAGAGAGAGAGAGAGAGAGAACATGCGCGCACGTGCGAGGGCGTGTGTATGTACCACTTACACAAATTTTATTAATTATATGGATAAAACAGCCATATATTTTATCTAGCTTTTTATTTTATCTTTACATGTTTCCCTGAATAGTTTGGTCCTATCTATAAACCTATCACCAAACAAGTAGAAGTTTGCTGTAAATCTTCATGGGCCTTTCTCATGGGGAAAACTTTCTTAAATATTATTTTGGTTTTAGTACTTAATTTAAGGAAGTATAATGGTTTACAGTTATTTACTGTATCACTTTTTATTTGAATATCTCTGTAGTTATATAAGCTCTCAGAATTGGACTCATTGTGTTTTGACCTTAGCATATAACAATAAATCTTTTAAAAATGACATTCTTAAAGTTTGTTGACTTGTCATTTAAGTCCTAGCATTAGAATGCTAAATTTTTTTTCCCCAGTCTCAGTATGGCCTCTTTATATCCTTAGTTATAGGCATTCCATTCAGCTAGTCTTCAAATGATTCTCCAGGTTGGTTGTTCAATAATTTTGTTGTAATTTTAATGTGATTTTGGGAGGCGGCAGGCATAGCATTTATTCTGCTATCTTGGACTTTCTCCCTAAATGCTGCTTTTTTTGTTTGTTTTTTGTTTTTGCTTTTTTTTCCTTCCACCTCCTCCTCTCTGGTTCAAGCCGTTATTTCTCAGTCTAGTTGTGTAGGACACAGCTCCCCGGCCCATGCTGGTATTACGAGCTTTGCGCTCCGCCGGCTGAGGCAGTCGGTCGCCAGTCCTGGGTCAGCCGCTCACAGCAGCTCACGGCAGCTCTCGTTGGCTGCTGGCCACTCACGCTGGCCACTGGCCGCACATGGTAGCCCACGGCAGCTCACAAAATGGTTGCTGGGCACTCACGGCAGCATGGTAGCCCACAGCAGCTCACGCCAACCTCTGGCTGCTCACGGCAGCTCAGCTCCAGGGAGAGCCGTTGTTCACCATCTTAGTTGTAGAGGGCGCAGCTCACTGACCCATGTGGGCATCGAACCGGTGACTTCCGCGTTAGGAGCAGGGCGCTCCAACCAACCACCTGAGCCACCTGGCAGGCCAATATAGTACTTCTGTTATGCTTTTAGATACTAGTCTAAACAGTTTGCAAATATTTGTTTAATAATCTTATTTTTTTTTAATCAAAACAATTTTACAGCCAAGAAAGGTGAGGCATAAAGAACACAAATAACTTGCTCAAGGCCATAGAACTATTATTAAAAGTCAAAGTCAGAAATTTGAACCCAAGTAATCTGGCTCCAGAATCCATGCTCTTAATCACTAGTCTCTTACTTCTTAGAATACAAGTGTTCCTTTTATAACTTGACAACATTGAGTATAAAATTCAGTTGGATACATAAAACATGCAGTCATGTTGAAATATCAGGGCAAGTAAAGTGAAGGATATTGGGAGTCAATTGGGAGGAAAGAACAGTTGGAAGGAACTTTTGATCTTTGGCCTTGAAGACTAAGGATCAAGATTTGAGATTTGAGAGAACCATTTAGGCAAAAAGAGCAGGGTGAGAAGAGGGATTAAGACTAGCAAAAGCAAGTTATATTCAAGAAACAATAGTTTGAATTGAGTGTGCTTGAAGGAAATCGGGGTGGAAAGTGTTGAAAAAGTTCACTTTCGGAAGGATTTAAAAGCCAGACTTCATAGTTTGGATTTTATTCTGTAGGCAGTAGGTAATTGAATGTTTTTGAGCAGGGGAAAACTATTAAGAATTTACTTTATGTGTAAGTATGTTTATAAATCTGAAGGCTAACTCAAACTTTTGTGCAATTTAAAATTTTCTAAAACATACTGAAGCTTATATTCTAGTGAGGGCCAGATTGAAGTTTGATCTTTTGTACTGCCATATTAAGGTATGTCGGAGTGTTATAAAAATAATGATTTTTAAATATGCAAATTAGATGTAGTTAAAGAAATGTGTTTGATTCTATCAAAAGAGATGCTTCCTTTCAAATTTCAAAATCATCTTGTATGAGAGTTGGAGTTATGCATTTAATTACATACCACATACAGTAGTTCAGAACAGCTAGTATTTTTTGAGTGCTTAACAACCAAGTTGTTTGCCAGATGCTGGAAATATAACCAGCATATAAATAAGACTGGTCATATTTTCAGTCGTTTTTCCTTCCTATTTGGTAAATATTGGAATGCTCCAATATTCAGTCCCCTGTCCTCCTCTCCTTTTCATTTGCTCTCATTAACTGAATATGATCTCATCTAGTTCTAAGGCTTTAAGTTTTATCTCTATCTTGATGATTTGGCAGTTTTATATCACAGATCCCAGTATATCCTTTTAATTTCAAACTCACCTACCCAGTTGCTTCCTACATATATCCACTTTGATTTCTAAGAGACATGACAGACTTAATACGTTCACAACTGAACCAGATTTCTCTCTGCCAAACCTGTTTCTCTTCCCGTCTTCTCCGTATTAGAAAGTTACATTACCATTTTACCCAGTTCTCAGACCAGAAGCCTAAGTATGATTTTCAGCTCCATTCCCTCACATTTCAAATCTAGAGCATCACCAAAGCAGTTGATTTTATCTTCAAAATATACTCTATATCCAGCCACTTTTCTCTACCTCCATTACTGCCACTCCAGTTCAAGCCACCATTATTTCTTGCTAAAGCTATTGTAATATAATAGTTCTCCAGTAATGCTTCCTTCATAATCAGTTTTCTGTGCAGCCACCCGGAAGTCTTAAACAATATAAATCTGATCATGTTATTGCCACTACTACTTAAATGTAAATCTAGTGGATTTCTATTAAAATCAAAATCCAATCTCTTCGCCATGATCTTGCCTCTAGATCTCTGATCTCATCTCCTACTTTCCATCTTACGCACTTTGCTCAGACCGAACCAACTTTCTTGCTGTTTTTCAAAACTGTTTCCCGGGAGAAAGACCTAGCCAGACAATCAACTCTAATGCTTCTTTTGGAGCAAAAATTAATTCAAGACCCAGTCGTATTTTACTATAAGATCGGGTATAATATAATATAATATAATATAACATAAAGTACCGCGTCTTATTTACTATAAGACCGGGTCTTATATTAATTTTTGCTCCAAAAGACGCATTAGAGCTGATGGTCCGGCTAGGTCTTATTTTTGGGGAAACATAGTACCATACTTCATACCATATACTGGTTCAGTGTTGTTCCCTCTGCCTGGAATGTTCCTATCCTGGGTATCTACATGGCTTGCCTCCTCACTTCATTGAATGCTCAGAAATGTTGCCTCCTAGTACCCTTTTCTGACCTCTAAAAATTCTCCCTACTCAGTCCCTCCTCAGCAATTCTCAGTGTTATCAGTCAGGGTTTATCAGGACTTAGTCCCCTACTTTGCTTTATTCTTCTTTGACCATTCCTCCTGCTTATCCTTATCACACATTTTTTATCATCATCATCATTATTTGTGTCATTTGTCTCCTGTCAGAATTAAAGGTCTGAGATAGGGAGTTGTTTTGGTCTGTGTTGTTCACAGCTGCATCCCTAGTGCCTGACTCATAGTAGACACTCAATAAATATCTATAGTCCAAGGAAAAAGACTTGGAAACAACAAGAAACAACAGAAAACCTTTTTACTTTATTAATTTGAAAAAAAGGCAAAGACATTGCTAATCTCTCACGTTGTATTATATTTTAGTACCTTTGAGAAAATATATGACAAAAGGCTATTTTGAATTCAGTAGTGATTTTTAAAGAAATATGTATTTTGTTCACAGCAAAATGAGTTCAGAAAAGTAGGAGCTGTGTATGAAGCACATTTTTATTTAATTTACAAACAGTGCTCATATGGATTTACTGACCTTGTAATGACTGAGTTCCTCTAAGGAATTGTGGCCCACAGATTGTGAACTCCTGGTGTAATTGACTCATTCCTAATCAACTTTAGATTTGCATTTAAATGGCTTCTTTTTAGCATAATTACCCAAGACAGTTTGTTGTAACAGAAAAAATGAACCAAAACTGTCCTTGGATTTCCAAAGAACTAAATTCATCTAACCTCACTACTTACTACCTTTCTGATTTTGGTTTCTTAACATCTTAGAATCTCATTTATGGCATTATGTATGTAAATATAATTATGAAATAATTTTGGTACTGTTCCAGCTACTCAATACATATTCCTTTTTTCTCCTGAGTGTATTAATGCCACTATTTTCCAGGGCTTCATTTTTATCAATTTATTTCTTTACTGTGGTTACAGCTTTGTACACACACACAACAATGTGTCCTGTCGTCTGTGTTCATGGCCCATTAATTATATTTTGGTTTTGGTTCATAGACACAGGGAACTTGGTTGAGCTGGAACAGAAAACCATCCTTTTCCCATCAGATATAAATTACCCTTCTGTTTTATTTACTTTGAGTCCTCAACATGCCCCAACACACACAACGGAGTCATTATAAAATTTCAAACAAGAGTTAGGAAGGTTGTGTTTGTATTCATCCAACAAACATGTATTGACTGCAGTTCAAGGAACAGGCTGATGATAAGGAAAAGATGTTAAAGTCTAGCGGATAAAATGCCCCAAAATTATAGTTTATAAGTAGTACAACTTCAGCACTGAGGAGGCTGTCCCTAACTTTCCCTGGGGCTTGTGGGATGGATAAGGAAGGGATGCCTTAGAATTAACTAGACAGAGGGTTGCAGGAGAACATTCTAGGCATGGGACATGCTGTGCTTAAAGACACGGAATTATTGACATCTATGTAAGGATTGATAAATCAGTCTGACCAGAGCATAGTTCATGTGAGAGCATAGTTTATGGTAGGGAGACTGAAAAGGCAGTTTGGGACTAGACACACCCTCAGTGATCTTGCATGTCATCCAAGAATTTGAAGTCTTCAGTATTGTCTGGAAAGCCATCAAAAGTTTTTAAAACCAAGGGGAAAAAAATGGAAGAAGTTTGGCAGCAATGTGAAGGGTGGGTTTCGGTGGAGATGGTGGTATACGGGGATGTAAGATGAATTAAAAGGTAAGATGTGATGAAGTGAAAAGACCCTGGGCTTTATAACCACGGGCCTGGTTTTAAACGTAGGCTCTGCCTCTTTGTAGTTGTATGAAAATTGTGGCTGCTTTGATTTTCAGTTTTCTTATCTGCACTAGGTAGTAATGATACCTGCTTTACACTGTTTCTCTGAAGATTTTGTTATAACGTATGAAGTACCTGATGGAGTGCTTGCCTGATGCCAACTAAGGGTTTGATTAGTGGTAACTGCATCATGATATCATGATATACTACATTTTATTTATCCTAGATTATTTCTTAATGCAGAACAATTAAATATTTTTCTTAAATCATTCCAATGCTTGCTTAATTCTTTGTTTTAAAAAAAGAAGAAAACCTGGAAATAAGTGAACTGAGATTCTATCGTAAGTTAGAGAAAGAACAACAGAATAAAAGATAATGAAACTTGGAGTAAAAATTAATGAACCAGAACAAATACAAAGATATCATAGAGAAGATCAAAAAAAAGTTAAAAGTGGATTTTTCGGTTAGGAGGGGGATGGATCTAAAAAAACAAACCTGGCAAGATTGATAAGATTGACCAAGATAATAAAAAAAACAAATAATATTACAACAATGAAGACTACAGGTAAAGAAGAGATTTAAGAGATAGGGGTTTTATGGCAGCATTATTTGCAATAGCCAGAAGGTAGAAGCAACCCCAAATGTTCATGATGGATGAATGGATAAACAAAATAAGATTTATGCATCAATGGAATATTATTCTTCCTTAAAAAGGAAGGAAGTCCTGTCACATGCTGCAGCATGCATAAGCTTTGAGGACGTTGTGCTAAGTGAAGTAAGCCAGTCACAAATGACAAATACTGTATGACTACTTAAGAGATACTTAGTGCAGTCACCTTCATAGAGACATAAAGTAGAATTGTGGTTGGCAGGGCTCGGGGGAATAGAGAGTTATTGTTTAATGGGTATAGAGTTTCACTTTTGCAGGGTGAAAAAAGTTCTGGAGATGGATGGTGGTGCAATGTAAATATATTTAATGGTACACTTAAAAATAGCTAAATTGGTAAATTTTATGTTATATATATTTTACCACAATTTAAAAAGATAAAGGAAGGCCGGCCCGGTGGCTCAGACGGTCAGAGCTCCATGCTCCTAACTCCGAAGGCTGCCGGTTCGATTCCCACATGGGCCAGTGGGCTCTCAACCACAAGGTTGCCGGTTCGACTCCCGCAACGGATGGTGGGCTGCACCCCCTGCTACTAGCAACGGCAACTGGACCTGGAGCTGAGCTGTGCCCTCCACAGCTAAGATTGAAAGGACAACAACTTGACTTGGGGAAAAAAAAGATGAAGGAAAATACTGTCAACAACCATATGCCAATAATTAGGAAACTCAAGAAAAATAACCAACTCAAGAAGAAATAAAATCTGTTGTTCTGTAACTATTAAATAGAATCATACAGTATTAAATAAATGTAATAGTTAAAACTCTTCTCTCAAAGAAAATAACCCCAGGTGGTTTTACATGTGAATTTATCCCAACTTTTAAGGAAGAGAGCCTTCCAATTTTCTGTCACCTCTTCCAGAAAACAGAAAAAGAGGGAATATATCCTAACTCTTTCTACGAGGCCAGATGCCAAACCCAAATGGAGATATTATAAGAAGAAAATTATGAATCCATTCCACTCATGAAACAGATTACCCCTTTAATAACAGGAAAATTCTTCATTATTTTGTTTTATGCTTTTATCTTTGAATTCTTTGGTATTGTTATTGCCACCTATTTTATTGTTCTTTTCTACTTTTCTACATTTTCTCATATCTTTGCCTGTTTCTACAATTTCAACATATCTGTGTCACTTTGAGTATTTTATAAACAGTACATTGTTCTGCCGTATCTGACAATTTTTTCTCTTTTACTTAGTTAATTCAATCAGTTAACATGTATTATAACACATACCTACTTATATGTTTGGGATTATTTCTATAATTATTTTTTGTGTTTCCTGTTTAGTATGCTTGCTTTTTGTTCAGCCTTTAATTTTATTTACTTTTATAGTTGATCTTTTTTACTGTTAGATCCTTTGGTGATTTAGAAATTCTTCAGCTTTACCCATACATTTTAAGCAAATTAATTTTAAACCTACATTTCCTTATGAACATCAAAAAATTATGACTATTATATATTGTTCCCTCACCCCACATACACACTGATCTTAATTAAACATGTTTTTCTTAAGCATTTTTTACTTTACTTCACCCAAGATTTTTTTGTAATAATGTGGGATGTTGTTCTTAAATCACTAATTTTTTACATTATATTGTGTTCATTATTTAAAGAATCCTTTCTTACTCATTATAGTAAACTGAACCTCTATATTAGTAGCAACTATTTACATTTAACTAATAGTTTTACTTGTACATTGCTTACCACTATTTTTTATATAAATGGTATTTTCCCCTTTTTGGAGGTCTTTGTTCTGAGTCATTTTTTATATAGCTGAACTATTTTATGTACTAACTGTCACCCCAGAGTGACACCCCAGGCTGTCCTGCTTTCCAAATCAGGGCATAGCTAGTAATTTCTTTCTTTTGCCCATATCTGTGAATAATAGATTGGCTACAAAAAGATTTTTTTAACCCTCAAAATTTCGTAAACAGCTCCATTGGCTTTTGGCATTTACTTTTACTGGCGAAATGATTGGCAGTCTAAATCTGTTTTGTCATAAGTAAACGTTCCCCTTATTTAGCGCTTTTAAACTTTTATTCTTGAAATTGAGTTGTTTTACCAGGAGAGTTCTACATGTATGTGCTTTTTTCCCCCTGAGTATTCTGCCCCAGTTCTTGTCAGAGCCCATTAGATAACAAAGACTCAAAACAGTAATCAACATTAGAAAGTTATCTTTTTTCCTTTCTCCCACCCATTTTTTTTTTTAATTTAAATTTCTTTCATTTATATTCTTTGTTTTTTCTTGTTCTGGAAATCCTATTTTACAGATATTGAATATGTTGGCCACCTTCTCATTTCTAATCTTCTCATGATTTCTATGTCTTCAGGTTCACTGTACATTGTTAAGACATTTCTTAAGTTGGTTTTCTAAATCACTAACTGGTTATATATTTTCCTACTCAATACTTCTGTTTGGTTATTTTGACAGTTTTTTCTTTTTTCCCCTCCCCCAAGCTCATACTCTCCATTTTGTTTTTGTTTTTTCTTCAGAGCAGCTTGTTCTTTTTAAAAATGCTATTCCTCCCTGGTATCAGTAGAAATACTATTTATAATTTTTCTTCAAGTTCTAGTATTCTTGATTCATTCTTCAGTTTGGGCCATTAGTTGTAATTAAATTATTGTTTCTCTTCAGTATATCTGGTCAGGCTTTTCATCAGTTCTTGTGCTGGGTTATTTGGAAGGTGATAAATGGGCTCCTCAGAATGCATGGGCCAGGAAGGAGAGAGGAAGAACTCTTTAATGAGTGTAGTTGTCCAGCAGTGGGGTGGATTGCCTCAGGTATGAGAAGAGGAGGAGCCTGGTATTTGTTTCATTACTTATTGAAGTTCATGCAGACTTCTTTAGTTGTATGACACACTGAGATGGCTGGAACATCAATAAATAGTAATTAATTAAATTACGTTGTATAGAATATAAAAGATTACATAATCTGGTGCTCTTTAATTACTTTCATTTTGGGGCTTATTTGGACTTCATTGTGGTGTTGGCAAGTTATACACCCTGAGTTTTAAGCAAAGAACTCCAGATACTGTCAGTGTTCTTTGTTTATTAGGACATTGGTTGATGATTGTCATCAGCAAGCACCTTTGAACTGATATTGTACAAAATAATAATACTCTATTGAAGATTGAGCCCTCTTACACCAAGCACCAAGTTTTACAAGATACCCAAGGGACCTTGATTTAAAAATTGCTAATTTTCTGATGATATACTCTTTGTATTTTTTTTGTCCTCTGCCCCTTTTGCCCCCGCTCCTGTCCAACCCGTTGTTTCTCAGTCTAGTTGTGTAGGACACAGCTCCTTGGCCCATGCTGGTATCATGAGCCTTGCGCTCCCCCGGCTGAGGCATTCGGTCACCTGTCATTGATTGGCCACTCACAGTAGCCCACGGCAGCCCACGCCAACCTCCGGCTGCTCACGGCAGCCCAGCTCCAGGCAGAGCCGTTGTTCACAATCTAGTTGTAGAGGGCGCAGCTCACTGGCCCATGTGGGAATCGAACCTTGGCGTTAGCAGCGCGGCGCTCCAACCACTTGAGCCAGTGGGCCGGCCCTGCTCCTTGTTTTTCTTCAGCAACTCTTTGTCTCTCAAATGGCTAGTATTTGTACTGGTTATCTCAGAGGAGAGTTTCCCAAGATCCATGAACCATTTTTTCTTTCCATCCATAGTATTTTTTTTTATTTCAAAATTACAGGCTATATTGCTTATCTTAGTTGGCTATGTATTTGATATGTTCATATCCTGTTACTTTTCGTAACCTGCCTTTTCCCCTTTGGTTAGAAATGGAATAGAAATTCTGATTTATATTGAAGAGGGAAATATGTGAGAAATTTCAATCTTCTCTTGTTTTTGAGAGCTTTGTTATTAAAGCACAAGCTAAAAACCAGGCCTGTAGAGCCATAGTATAAGAGAAACATTGTGGGAAACAGGAAAACCTTCCTAGCCTTGGAGCATTACACCTCCTTGAGTGAAGACACAAACGTATGAAAAGAAAAAAAACAAACAGGGTTTAGATAGCCTGTACCAAATTTTATTTTATAGAAATTTTATTTTATAGAATACTTTTATAAACTACTTAGAGTGTTTTGCATAGGACAGAAAACATAAGGCAAGTTGACACTTATTTAAAAGAGGGGAGTGATATGATATGTGAATTCTGAGGATAAGAAAACAGGAAACCAAAGCTCCATAAGGGCGGGCACTATGTTCCCACTGCTCAGGTTCCCCCCGCCCCCGCCCCCTCCCCCCCCCCCGCTCCCCCCCCACGTGTCCCTGGTAGGTGGCAGGCTCTCCGTTCATGTATGATGAATAAGCAAATATGTATTTGTTGAACAAATTGAGAGTGTTTTGAAGCAGATAATTTATTTGGGCAGAGATGAGATACAAAGGCTTGAAAAAATATTAGGAGGTAGCAATGATGACTGAATCCATTAGAATACCAACCTGAGGAGCTGTGAGAATGAGCAGGAAAGTTCTGTGAAATAAGGCTGGTAACAGTAGGTTGAGGTCAGATTATAAGCAGCGTTGATTGCTGGACTTAGGAATTTGGGATTTGTTTTTTAAAGGAGAATTTTTCTGAACATATGGTAGCATTAGTTTAAAGCAGTGTTTTAGGAATACAGTCTGAAGACGGTGCAGGTTGCAGTGAGGAAGTCAGGAGACAAGCTTTGAGAACGGTTGTAATGTTGGATAGGATAGTAAAATTATTAATGTGTCTTTATATGTAATATATTATTATACAAAAAAAGTGCTTTTTAAGCCCTAGTGATTGAATATAATGACCTGTCTTTTTCAGTATTTATTTAATTTTCCATGGCATTTTGTTATTGATCTTCATGGCTTTTCTATGAGCTCATGGTATAAATTTTGAATGCATTTGTTCTTCTCTTATTTGCCTTTTGTTAATGTCAAGCATAGCACGAGACATTCCTTGTTGCTATGCAACTGCTAAATTCAATATTTAATATTAATAAAACTGAGTGGTATTAAATTCAGTTAACAGAGGGTGGCAAAATACGGCTTTACAGTGTCGAATCAATAATATTTGTAAGGTTTAATATATTGTTGCAGATATGAGCAAAAGAGGAGTGACTTGTTTGCAGTTATTATTTTGATCAAAATTAGTTGTGGTTAAGTCTTTGCATTCATTTATGACTGGATTTTTTTCTCGTTTGAGTTCTTCTGGTTTTTCCCTTTTTACTGCTTTTTGATCTGTTATTTGGTTTTTGTTGTCTGTGTTATTAATGAAGTTCTCACTCTGTTTTATTTGAGATTCTATTATCTTTTGTAATTTTTAAAATTTTATCTCCCCAATCTTGTATTTGCTTTTTTCTTTCCCAGTATTATTTCTTGCTGTATTTATATTTTTCCTTTTCAGGAATTTATGCTTAGCATGCAAATTTGGAATTTATTATAATGTCTTTAAACCCAGATGAAAGCATACTGGATTTGCTCTTCAGGATAAAAGCCACCTGTAACCTCCTTTAGCTATTTGCAGTGTGTACTTGGTACTTTTCAAGATATAGAAATACTGTCATTAATATTTGTGAAATCAGTTCCTTTTGGGGGTGGTAGGAGGGCTTTAGAGTTGGAGGCAGCCTATGGGATTTGTTTTTTTCTTAAGGCTAATGTTGAGAATATCTGGTTTGCAGAGATACATTCAGTATCTAACAATTGCTTTTCATTCACTTAACCACCACCTCCCCACCCTCAAAACCCCCAGCCCAACCCTTTTTCCTCCCTAGTGTGAGGAAGAAAGACCATAGTAATTGAATGGAAAATGTTTTAATTATAGTAGGCAAATAATAAACATAGATACCTACCGTTTGCTTGAATGAGTACTTTGATTTTGGTAATGTTTTGGAATAATTTTGATGGGAAGAACTGAGAAAAGTTCTTAAAAATAAATGGAAAATCTAGTAAGTAGCATAGAAAAATCAACTCTCTACTGTGTAGATAGTACAGACTCCAGAGATTAGTCTGTTGAAAATGATGGTTTAATACTAGGGGCAAAGAAATCCCTAAAATTGCAATGTTATTCTTATAACCAGGAAAAAATACTGTTTCTAGCAGCCATTTTATCTAACCCCTTACTTTCCAAACCTTTTATGGTGATTGAATTTGTGTTAAGGAAATGTTTCCTGTGTGTGGACCTCATGTATGCCCCTGGCAATAGTATTTTAAATTAGCGCTTCCCTCCCTTTTGAAAATAAGAGTACTTTTTTAACAATTAAAAAAAATTATAAGCCCTTAGGTGATAGTAGATTGTGTGACAAACTATATAGTGCCCCAGACTACTAGGAAATCTGTAACACTATTTTATTTTTAAATGTTTCTTTTTTTGTTTAGTTTTTTTTTTTTTAATTAGGGAATATTGGGGAGCAGTGTTTCTCTAGGGCGCAGCTCAGCTCCAAGTCTAGTCGCCATTTTCAATCTTCAGTTGCAGGGGGCGCAGCCCACCTTCCCATGCGGGAATTGAACCGGCAATCTTGTTGAGAGCTCGTGCTGTAACCAACTGAGCCATGGGGCCGCCCCTGTAACACTTTATATTTTCTTAATTACAGTAACATTTCTGTGCATTTGAAAAGTAGTATGTATACTGAATGCAGAAGACATTAATTCTTTCCAAAATTCATGCTTAAAAGTACATATGGATTCATGGACCCCTCGTAACTATTTGAGCTCCCAATGAGGACCGTGACACATAGTTTGGGAATCACTACTCTAATACATTATTTCTGTTATGTTGTATAAAGGTACAGTCTGATTCCCTTCCTCTTTTTCCTCCTTACTCTCTTAATAACGTGGAAAACAAGATGGCAAAGATATTTTTTAATAGTTGTTCATTTCATTGATCAGCAATATTTGAGGTAATAAATCAGACATGTCCCCCCCCCCCCCCATTTTCAACTTTGTACTGGTACAAGGTGATAACAATTTAAACATTTACGTACAGGTATATTTTTTCCTCTGTTTTTTTGTACATATAATTAGTGGATTATTGTGGCAATGTGAAATAATTACAGAGGTGTTTTCTTTTAAAATATTGTTATAGCTATTTAGTGATATAGATGTTCTCTGAGGATTTTCCTTTTTCAAAAAACTATTAGCTTGAAAAAAATCTATTGTCTCAGTTGATACTCAGAAACGTACTGTTTATGAGACTGACGCGCTACCTACTGCGCTAACGAGGCACCTATGAAACGTACTGTTTAGATTAATCCGGAACGTTGTAGAAATTTTTAAGCAGTTTGACGCTTTTGTCGGGGAAAATTTTCTATTAAAGTGGAGTTTGAGAGTTTATGTAAAGAGATATTTGAGATTTTGTAAGATGTATGAGAACCCTTGAATTTGCATTCCTTCTTGGTTATTTCTAGCATTGTCTGTTTTGTATTGTTCTTGAATGTGCTCCGAATTTGTATTGAATGTTAATCATTGACAACAGTGCAAATGATCCTTTTAGATTTGTCATTGACACTCTTTCCTCAGCATCTTTCCAATAATAATCTGGGGATCCCTGAGAACTGGAAGAAAATATCATCGTTTTTTCATGTAGCTGATTAATATTAAGTTACCAAAGGGAATATTATTGTAATAATGGATTTTTTTTCCTCCTTTCAGGGTTTGAAAGTATTCTTGAAGGGCTGTTTGGACCTGCATTATTAAAAGATCTCAGTTTATTTAAAGGTATTCAAAATTTTTTTTTGGTATTTCAAAATCACCCTGGTGACATATGATGATACCCTGGTGATTTAAGCCCCAGTCTCTTCCTTTTTGTTTACAGTTTTATGTGGATTAAAGCTATATCCATGTAAGCATTTTTTTGTGTTAGCTGGTAATGCAAATATATGAATGAATAAGATATATTAATTAGTGAGCAGTTATTGTTAAGAATTTTAACAGAAATAAGTGACCTATCTACTGTTTAGTGAGGTTTTTTTTTTTAATAATACTTCTGATATTATCATTTGTTTCCTGAAAAATTCTCTTTTGTGATTAATTTGTGATTTCTACTGTTTTTGCAGACTGTGAACCTGAAGGCATTTCTGATTGGACTTTTGATGAAAATTGTTTATTCTGTTGCTTGGGAAGAGATAAAGTAAAGGTAACCAAGAAACTCAATGAAACTTGTCTAATGTGGTATTTTATAGTTTTTTTCATTTTTTCAGAATTTGATTACTTTGTTAGAGAGTTGTAGGAAAAGGATCGTATGAGTCTGTATTTGTTTATATAGGATTTGATAATAACTCAGTTTTGCAGTTTACACTGTTTCTACTCTGTTGATTAGCCTATTGAGAAATCTATACCTTAACATGCATTGCTTTACTTTAACTTTATGTTCACTAGGCATAATAATTAACTAGGTTTCAAACTGTTGCTTATTTTAAATATGAAATGTATGGTAATTCAAGTAATGGGACTCATTTGTACAAAAAGAACAGTAACATGGATCTGGATCAAGTAGTTACTAATTCATGTAGATTGGTGATGGACTGGTTTATGCTGTAATATAAGTTGTTCATAATATTTGAGTATGAATGCTGTTCATACTCAATTGCAAAAAATGGCTATAACTTTAGGTTTGTGTTTTATTGCTTTGTGTTAAGTAAACATAAATAGAATTGGTTTAGAAACATTTCAGTTGTTGGAAAAATTTATTAATAATTGTTTACTGTCTTATGTTTCTTTTCATGGTACTTCTGTTCCCTGTTTTAAAGTTTTGGAAACGTTTTTAATTCCTTCCTCTCCCTTGTACTTGTCTAACTTCAAATCACTGACCAGGTTCTATCAGTCCTACTCATATTGAATTTCATTTTTTTTCTTTCCACAGTCACCATTATAGTTCAAACCGTTGGCATTATTTCTGAACTACTAAAAATAACACGTTTTATCTCTCAGTTTTCTTTGGTCTGTTTCATTGTCTTCTGGATTCATTAGCCTGATTCTCAGTGCCTCAGTACTATGTTTCAGTCCACTTTACTTTCTAATGCTGTCCCACGGGTCTTCTGGACACTTTTCTTTCAGCTAAACTGGTCTGATCATTTGTATTAAACAATATGCTTTTATTACTTGGACTACAGCATTGCATACTCATTATTCTCTATAGCTTGAAATTCCCTTGCTCTTACTCTTAGCTTAAGCTCCTTCTTTCCTATAAATGGTATACCTCTGCTCTTACTGCCATTTCAACCCTTCATACTCTTGTGGTAAATATTATCTATACCAATTGTTTGTCAATTAATACTCTACCTTATTTTGTTCATCCATTTCTGCATTTGAATCTTGTATTCCTGACTACATTGTCAACCTCTGAAGACTGTGAACCATGTTGTATTCTTCTTTGTACCCTTGCATGTAGCCACTGTATCACTGTTTACCATTGTTGGCAAGTTGCTTTAAATTGTCAAAGCCAGTTTAAGAACTTCTTAATGTTCCTCTTTTATGGCATCTTTTTCTTGCTTACTACATGAAAAGTCATTGCTGTGACTATCCATAGTTTCCATGAAATTAATGGGGGAAATGTTTTGAAATTTAATGTGGTTTGAAAAAACGAGACCAGAAAATTAAGCAACCACCAATGATGTTGGAGTTCATCATTTTAGACTGTGTGTGTGTGTTTGTGTTGGCATTGGCATGTTGTGACTATTTATCGAGCAATTCATTTAATAAGTGTTTTGGTAGAATGGAAGGAATGACTTATCTTTTTTTCAGGATAGGATCTAGAGAAAAGTCCTTCTGTGTTCAATAATTGAATGCAGTATATTTTTATAATATGATTGAGTTTTCCATTGCTATATGAGGATAAAATATTGTATGAATATTTTTAGAAGAAAATAACAGAAATAGCAAGGCGTGGAATCATGTAGCATTTAAAGCAGCTGCTCTCACTGTAGTTACAATTTTTAGTTGGTTTTCTAATTAGAAGGAATATTTCCATTTGACAACACAGCTCTGGGAAAGCTGTTTTTCTCCATTAGCCACTTAACTACTTGTATTTGGCATTTGTTATTTTCAGATACACCCATAACATCTGTAATGGAAAATAGGAAAAGAGAGAGTCTAGAAAATGTAAATTGTCAAGTATATATTTTTAGTTGTGTTAGAGTTAAAGTGATTGTGCTGGAACTCTTTGCAGGCCCTGGAAGCATCTCATCTGAGAAGGACTAGACTTTGGAAATTAAATATATCCACTAGACTGAGGCTTGCACTCTTAAGACTGGCTTAAGAGTCCAAAAAAGGAGTGTGGTAACAGCCAATAGGTGGCAGCAGAGCATGATGGAATCTTGAGTTTGAGGTCGATGTGGTGAGAAATCTAGATAATGTTTGGAAAAGCTGTTAGAAATATTGGTTTGATGTTTGGGGAAGAGATGGAGGTTATGCATATTTTTTAGTTATTTGGATTTTCTGTGGATATGGAAGCGGATAAAAAGGATAAAATAAAATATTATTTATATTTACTTTTTAAAATATGTAAGTGAAAAATATAAAATAGCCTCTTTGGAAGGGATAAAACAGGGATTCACCTAGAGATTAGTAAAGCACTTGTTGATTTGCACTTGAGGATCCTATAGCAGTTAGAAAATACAGTTGACCCTTGAACAACACAGGTTTTCACTTCAAGGGTCTACTTACACATGAATTTTTTTTTCACTGAATACCTGTACTGTTTTCAGTCTGTGGTTGGGAATCTGCCGACTTACTTGCATCGATCTATGCCATCTTCTGTAGGGGATTTGAGCATCTTCAGATTTTGGTATCCGCAGAGGTTGCTGGAACCAATCCCCCATGGGTACCAAGGGACAATTTAAGTTTTGGGGGAGTCAAAGTTATGCGGATTTTTGACTGCCTAGAGGGCTGGCGCCTCTAACCCCTGTGTTATTCAAGGATCAACTGTATAACTTGTAAGGGAAAGGCAGCTAACATTTTTTGAGCTTCTATGTGCCGGTTACTTTTGTTTATTCCCATTTAATCCTCACAACTCTATGAAATTGGTTAGAGGCATCCAGTTTTACAAATAAAGAAATGAGCAGGGCCAGAGAGACTGAAGTTATGGATAAAGTAAATAGCTGGGATTTGATCCATGTCTTTAGAATTACATGCATTTTGATAGCAAGACTAGGAACCAGGAACAAAGTGGAGAGCAGAAATTAATTAGGACTTGGAATCAGTTTGAAAGAGGGAGAGAATAAGAATGTAAATGGTCGAGAGAGTATTTGAAATCTCTTAGTGAGTGACTGCCTGGCTGGCTGGCTGGCTAGCTTTCTTCTTTCTTTCCTTCGTTCCTTCCTTTTCTGTTTGTTGGGCACATAATAGGCACCCTGTAAAATATTTACTAAATGAGTAGCTACGAGTAAGAAGTCAGGAGGCGTAATAAACCTGGATAATTATATTAAGAGCTAACAATTTTGAGTGCTTACATGTGCCAAGCATATGTACACAGTTCTCTGGGTATTATTCACTTATGGGGCTTTTATTAGCTTTTTAAAAAATAATTTTTAGACTTATAAAACAGTTGCAGAAATAATTCCTTTTACCCAGATTCCCCAAATGTGAACATCTTATGAAACCACAGTATAATTATAAAAATCAGGAAATTAACATTAATACGATACTATTATCTAATATGCAAACCTTTCAAAATTTGCCAGTTATCCCAGTAATGTAATTTTTTCTGGTCTAGGATCCAGTCTAGATCACACTTTGTATTTAGTCTGTAATAGTTCTGTTTTTCTTTGCCTTTCATAATGTTGACACAGATGAAGAATACTGGCAAATTTTGTGTAGAATGTCCCTCAATTTAGGTTTGACAGTTCCTTGTGATTGGATTCAGGTAATGCGTTTTTTGGAAAGAATTCCACAGAACTGATGTTGTGTCATCCGTTGTGCACCATCTCAGGAAGCACATGGTGATGTTTACTTTGAGCACTTAGTTAAGAAGGTGTCTGCCGGTTTTCTCTGCTGAAAGGTTTCTTTTTTTTTCCTTTTGTACTTACTGTTTTGTAGAGAGGTACTTGGAGATTTTGTAAATACCTTTTAACATGCCAGTTTGTCATTAAACACTAATTTTAGCATCCATTGATGAATCTTGCTTCAAAAAATTAATAATACTGTTGTGTTTACCAAGTGATGATTTTCTGTTTCCATTATTTCTTCTATTAGTGGGGATTCTGCTGTAAGGAAGAGCTTTCCCTTCTCCTCCATTTATGTATTTATTTGTTTACCTATCAGTATAGACTCACGGATTCTTATTTTCATTATATGCTATAATTCATTACAATCATTGTTTATTTCATAGTTCAGATTGTCCTAGATTTGGCCATTGAGAGCCCTTTCAGGTTGGCTCCTCATCTTATTTGACGTTTCTCTCTCTCTCTTTTTTTTTTAAATAGCACTTGTTTATTTTTTGGCACCAAAAAATGTTCCAGGCTTCTTTTTGCTTTCACTATCCCAACCCTGGATTTCTCCAAGGAACCCCTGGTGCCTTTGTTTGGAGAATTGTATAAGAAAGCAAGGTCTGGGCACTAGGTGCATTCATTGGTACTAGAACGTCATTGCTTCTAAGCCTCCTCAGTTGTCTTGAGCTAGGAAATATGTATGTATGTTTGCTTAAATACATATACATCTATATTTCTTTCTATGTCTATTAAAAACCATCTCGTGGGGCTTTCATTAATTCCAGGATTGTGCTGATAGTGTAAAAAGCTGATCCAGTAGTTGGGAGACGGTGTTGGAAAGATGGGAAGAATAAAAAATTACTTTCAGTATTTAACATCCCTAAAAGGGACTAATTCTAGTGATGAATTGATCTGTGGTACGGCTGTTCTTCTGTATGGCTGAGCTAGAGATCGCTGCTGTGAAGAACATGAATATTTTAGTAATTGAGGATGATGGGAGATAGGATGTTACACCAAAATATAAAATGTTTACGCTCTTAAGAAGTTTATTGTAAGACTGTTAGTAAGTTTTGTATTTGACCAGCATGTTAGGAGACTGTTTTAAAAACTTAGGACTTGAGCTACACTTTTGAAGAATACATAGGTGTGGATAGGCAGAGATGATAGATACCTTTTGGGTGGAGCAGAGCATTTCATTTTGGAGTAGCCAGTGATTAAAATTGCAGCCAGATTATAGGTATTCTTCAATGCCCAGCTAGCTCAGGAATCATGTTAACTAGATCCTTTTCATGTTTATCATTAGTCTGTCATGTTGTGTTTACTCTGAGTATTTCGTAATTTTTGTTTTGTGAGTATACACTAATTAGAAGTTTAGATAATATCCTTTTAACATTTTAATTGCTGTTTTTGCACTTTAAAAGTTTATAGTAAGAGCAGATGCTAAATCTAGTTACTATTTTCTCATTGTATTCTACAACATGTATTTATGTTGAATATATTAGTTTGGGCATATTCAGTGCTGCTTGATATGACTTGTCTGTCATCTTGTTCCAGAGTACTACAAATCAATGAGTATGCACAGTACCTGCTATATAAAAGGAACTGTGGAAGAAAAAGCATCAATATAGTTTCAGTCTGTTGGGAATGAGAAAGAAGAAACAAATATGAGACGTTTAAAGGTTATTTATGAGATTTAAATGGATACAAGGCAGAGTTAAACAGATACCACAAGTTGGTCCATGATTAATTTTAATTCATTGCTCATTAATTGTACAAATCTAAATTGTAAGACTTAATGTTGTTATATTTCTAGAGGACTTTTTATATAGATTATTTTAAAAGATTAAGAAAACCACTGGACACAACACAGTGAATGAGTGCTTAGTCCAAGATCCCATTAAATAAAAATTTTGGGGGTTTGTTTTGTCTTGTTGGTTTGTATTACTCCCAATCTGTGGATTCCCCCCCAAAACAAACAGACTTGGATAAACCATTAATTGATGATAACTCTGTTCCAATTTTATGTGGTCAGAGTTAGTTACCCATAGGCAAATCATTTGACAACTTTATGAAATGTCTGATTCTGTGGTAGGTTCATAGAGTATACCAGAGAAGTAAAGACCAGTCCCTCCTTTCTTATGAAATATTGGTGAAACCATGGGTGGCTAATTAAAGGAGCTTTAAATTAGGGAGATTTAAGTCATCCAACCTACACATCCGGAACCAAATCCTCTGTAGGTTAGGAAACATTGAGAGTAAAATCCCCTCCCTTATTCTCATACATATTATTTTAAAAAGTAGTGGATAATACAAGAAAATATAAGTACTGTAGCAGTTGAGAGGTACAGTGGATGGCACTGGAGTTGCTTAATGAAGGAAATGGAACTTAACCTGAACCTTAAAAGGATCTGTGTTTTAGAAAGATTGATTTGGTACTCATTTTTAGGAGGTAATGGAGAGGAATTTATAGTGAGAAAATTATAGGAGATTTTTGTAGTAATCCAAAAAATGAGCCTAAACTAGGGTCATGGTTGTGAAGATGCATAAGTAAGGGATATACTTAGAGAATGTGGATTAAAGAATCATCAAAACTTAGTGATTACATTAACATATAAATAACAGAGAGGGAAATGATACTGACATTAGGTTTTCCAAGCTAGAATGACTTAGCATAGTGAATTAATAGACATTAAGTGAGAAGGGGAAAGGTTCAGTGGCCAATTTTTAGGGTGAGGATAATGAAGTTATTAGCTAGAAGCAGTTTGTGGTGAAAGTTCACATTTAATTGGAAGTGTCCAGTAAACAGGATTGTGGAAATTGATTTGAAATAATTCTCAGCTGAATACATTTTTGGAGGGTTTCTGAATACATATGGTGATTGAAATATTTGAGCCGATGAAGTCTTTGGTGAATGGTAAAGCACAGAATACTGAGAGTTGAAGAAGACCTTCATTTTAAGAAGTAGGAAGCAGAATCAGATTGGATGAAAGATAAGAATCATAGAATAAATGAGTTACCCATCTTGGATCAGATGTCTTCCTGGCCCCCTTCTGTGTGATGAGTAGGGGGATGGGTTGTCGTGTTTGTTGCAGTAATATGGATTCCTGTGCCATTTCCCAAAATGGGCCTTAAATGGGTTGAGCAAGTACCTCAAACATACTAGTGGCAGGCTTTGCTAGAATGGCTTCTCAGGAATACTAGTTGTGGGAGCCACACTCTAAATCTGACAGGGTTAATGAATTAAGGGGGTGTAGTGGGAGTTAAGAAATGGACATAGACTACTAGATGGGAAGTTGTCAATGAAAGGACTGATGAAGAAAACAGGACCATAGAAAGATTGGGCACTTGGTTTAAGTAAAGATTTTTGGTGGAGAAGGGGGGAAAATTACATAATATTTATACTCTTAGAAGAAAAGAAGCTGGACAAGAAGAAGAAATTAAAGTTATTAAAAGGAGGGAACAGTTGAAGAAGGCAAGATTATAGAAGAACCAATCAGAAATTACTAAACAAGTGATGGGAGATTCCTACTGATAATTAGAACACAGTCAGGGTAATTACAGGAGTCAGCAGTTGGCAGGAATTAAATGAGGCAAGAATGCTTAAGTGTAAGAACCTGGCTAGCTAACTTGCTCACACTGAGGGCAAAGAACAGTGAGGAACTCTTAGATCTGAAGGTGGTATTTAAAAAAATAACAAGGGGGAACAGGCTATAGTAACTGTACTCCTGTCAGTTGAATGGTGCCTGGAGTTTTCTAGTTATACCAGCAACAAAAAGATAGTTTCAAGAAAATTAATAAGATGGCTTTGTCCAGCAGTACGTTTTTTGGTTATTATTTTTTTCTTTAAGCTGGGATATAATTGACATATAACATTATTTTCAGGTGTACAATGTAATGATTCAATATTTGTATGTATTGCAGAATGATCTCCACAGTAAGTGTAATTAACATCTATTGCCACACATGGTTACAGATTTTATAACTGAAAGTTTATACCTTCTGATCCTCACCCATTTTGCACCCCCTGCCGCCACCAATCTGTTTTCTGCACCTTGAGTTAGGTTTGTTTTTAGATTCCACATGTAAGTCAGACCGTATGGTATTTGTCTTTCTCTGCCTGACTTATTTCACTTAGCATAATGCCTTCAAGGTTCATCCATGTTGTCACAAATGACAAGACTTCTTTCTTTATGACTGAGTAACATTCGTGTGTGAGTGTGTGTGTGTGTGTGTAGATACACCGACCAACCCACCGACCAATCAACCACATTTTCCTTATCCATTCATCCAACTAAGGACACTTAGGTTGTGTACATATTTAGGCTATTGTAAAGAATGCTGCAGTGAACATTGGGGGGTGCATATATTTTTTTGAGTTAAATGTTTTTGTTTCCTTTAGAAACAAAAGAAGTGAAATTGCTGGAGCATCTGGTAGTTCTGTTTTTAATTTTTTTGAGTAACCCCCAGTACTCTTTTCCGTAATGGCTGCACAAATTTACATTCCCATCAACAGTTCACGAGGCTTCCCTTTTCTCCACCTCCTAGCCAACACTTGTTATTTGTCTTTTTTTTTTTTTAATTTTATTGGGGAATATTGGGGGACAGTGTGTTTCTCCAGGACCCATCAACTCCAAGTCGTTGTCCTCAATCTAGTTGTGGAGGGTGCAGCTCAGCTCCAAGTCCAGTTGCCATTTTCAGTCTTTAGTTGCAGGGGGCGCAGCCCACCATCCCATGCGGGAATTGAACCGGCAACCTTGCCGTTGAGAGCTTGCGCTCTAACCAGCTGAGCCACCTGGCTGCCCCTCTCGCAGCTCGTGGTCTTCAATCTAGTTGTGGAGGGCACAGCTCACTGGCCAATGTGGGAATCGAACTGGCAACCCTGTTGTTCAGAGCTTGCGCTCTAATCAACTGAGCCATCCGGCCGCCTCACGACTGCGCATTTTTAAATTGGATTGTTCGTCTGCTATTGAGTTAAATGAGTTTTTCTAATATATTTTGGATATTAACCTCTTACCAAGATTTGCAGATATTTTCTCCCATTCAGTAGGTTGCTTTTCTGTTTGTTGATGGTCGTTTTTTATGCTGTGCAGAAGCCTTTTAATTTAATGTAGTCTCACTAGTTTATTTTTGCTTTTGGTGGCAAATTCAATAAATCATTGGCAAGACCTATGTCTAGGACCTTACCACCTGTGTTTTTTTCTAGGACTTTTATGGCTTCAGGTCTTTTGCACAAGTCTTTAATCCATTTTGAGTTAATTTCTGTGTGTGATGTAAGACAATGGCCCAGTTTCATTCTTTTGCATGTAGATGTCCAGTTTTCCTAACACTTTTCCCCGTTGTATATTCTTGGCTCTTGTGCCAAATTAATTGACCATATATGTGTGGGTCTATTTCTGGGGTCTCTATTCTGTTCCATTGATCTATGTGTCTGTTTTTATGCCAGTTCCAGTGTTTTGATTACTATAGCTTTATAATATACCATATTTCCCCGAAAATAAGACCTAGCTTGGACCATCATCTCTAATGCGTCTTTTAGAGCAAAAATTAATATAAGACCCGGTCTTATATAATACTATATAATACTTATATAATACTATATAAGACCGGGTCTTATTTTATATTACATAAGACCAGGTATTCAGTCTTATGGTAGATCTCACGCTCTAACCAACTGAGCCAATTTTTGCTCCAAAAGATGTGTTAGAGCTGATAGTCCGGCTAGGTCTTATTTTTCGGGGAAACACGGTACTTTGAAATCGGGAGGCATGATGCCTCTAGCTTTGTTCTTCTTCCTCAACAATGCGTTTTTAAGTAGTGAAAAAATTACTAAATAATGTCTAAATATTTGTTTAATCTTACTTTTGTCCATGTCATTTATATTTTATCAGTGTAAAATACAGTGGGTTTTTTTTTGTATTTGCAAATACAGATTTGGTGGGGTTTTTTAAAATATGTTGTACTTGCAGTTCCAATAGACAGACATTGAGCTACTTTTCAACTCTAAAATTCTATGATTCTCTGAAAAATCTGTTTTTGAAATCTTGCTTGAGGATATTTTTCCCCCCTGCTTTATTGAAGAGGAGATTCTTGTAATTAATGAAAGCCCTGAAAAAGTTTAGAATGTGCCTTGTTGTACAAAAATTTGTTAGAGTCATTATGTTGAGCCCTTAAGTGTTTCATTTGAGTTGCATATTGAGTCAGTCTTTCATTTCTTCCTGACTGTGGCTCTAGATCTCACTTCTTTTTTCTTTTGTTTCTTACAAACTGATGTTTCGCATTCTTTGTTCTTTCCTCTCTGAGAGCATATTTGTTGTGCTTCTATTTCTTCCCTTAATCTTTATTAGGTTACTGTCCTTTTTGAAATTGTTTGCATTAATCCATAGATTTTGCCTTTTTTGTATTGTGGTAAAATAATACATAACATAAAATTTACTGTCTTAATCATTAAATGTACAGTTCTTTAGTGTTAAGTATATTCATAATGTTGTGCAACCAATCTCCAGAATGCTTTAAAATCTTGCAAAATTGAAACTCTATACCCATTAAACAACTCCCCATTTCTCATTTCTCCAGGCTCTGCCAACCACCATTCTACTTTTTGTACCCTATGAGTTTGTCTACTCTGGGTTCCCCATGTAAGTGGAATCATTATAGTGTTTGTCATTCTGTGGCTTATTTCATTCAGCATAATATCTTCAAGGTTTAGCCATTTTGTAGCATGTATCAGAATTTCTTTTTTTTTTTTAAGGAAATATATTTCATTGCTTATACCACATTTTCTTTATCCATCCAACAATGGACACTTGCTTCCATCTTTTGTAAATAATGCTATGAGCATTGGTGTACAAATATTTCTTCAAGACCATGCTTTCAATTCTTTTGGGTATATACCCAGAAGTGGAATTACTGGATCATATGATAGTTCTATTTTTAATTTTTTGAGGGACCACCAAACTTTTTTTCACATCGGCTGCACCATTTTACATTTCTGCTAACAGTGCATAAGGATTCCAATTTATCCACATCCTTGCCAACATTAGTTACTTCCTGTTGTTTGTTTTTATAGTAGCTATCCTAGTAGGTATGTCATTGTGGTTTTCATGTGCATTTTCTAATGATTAGTGATACTGAGCATCTTTTCTTGTGCTTGTTGGCCATTTGTATATGTTCATTGGAGATAATGTCTGTCAGATCGTACATTTTTAAAACAAGCTTTGTTTTTTTGTTTGTTTTTTTAATAGGACTTTATTGGGGAGCAGTGTGTACTTCCAGGACTTTTTTCCAAGTCACGTTGTTGTCCTTTCAGTCTTAGTTGTGGAGGGTGCAGCTCAGCTCCAGGTCCAGTTGCCCTTGCTAGTTGCACGGGGCGCAACCTTGTGGTTGAGAGGACGGACTCCAACCAACTGAGCCATCCGGGAGCTCAGCGGAAGCTCAGCGGAAGCTCAGCTCAAGGTGCCGTGTTCAAGCTTAGTTGCAGGGGGCGCTGCCCACCATCCCTTGCAGGACTCGAGGAGTTGAACCGGCAACCTTGTGGTTGAGAGCCCACTGGCCCATGTGGGAATCGAACCGGCAGCCTTCGGAGTTAGGAGCATGGAGCTCCAACCGCCTGAGCCCTGGGCCGGCCCCCTAAAACAAGTTTTTTTGTTGTTGAGTTGTAGGTGTTCTTTCTGATATTAACCCCTTATCAGATATGACTTGCAAATATTTGTTCCTGTTTGTAGGTTTTCTTTTCACTCTGTTGATTGTGTCCTTTGATGCACAGAAGTTTTTAAAACTTTTGTGTAGTCCAATTTATTTTTAATTTGCTGCATGTTCTTTTGGTGTCATACCCAAAAAAATCATTGCCAAATCAAGTGTTTTGAAGCTTCCCCTCCCACCCCACCCCATTTTCTTCTAAGGGTTTTATAGTTTTAGGTCGTTGATCCATTTTGAGTTGATTTTTGTATATGGTATAAGGTAAGGATCCAACTTCATGCTTACGCATATGGATATTCAGTTTTCCCAACACCATTTATTGAAAAGAGTGTCTTTTCCTCCATTGAATGATCATGGCACCCCTGTCAAATCATTTGAGCATTTATTAGGTTGGTGCAAAAGAAATTGCGGTTTTTGCAGTTGTTTTTAACCCTTTAAACTGTGATTACTTTTGTACCAACCTAGTATGTGGGGGTTTATTTCTGGACTCTCTATACCATTATTCTGTGTCTGTCTTTATGCCAGTACCATGTTGCTTTGATTACTACACCTTTGTAATAAGTTCTGAAATTTTTTTCTTTTTCAAGATTGTTTTGGCTCTTTGGGATCCCTTGAAATTCCATATAAATTATAGGATGGATTTTTGTACTTCTGCAAAAACCCACTCTTGGGATTTTGATAGGGGTTACATAAAATCTGTAGATCATTTTTGGGATTGTAATGACATCTTAATATTAAATCTTTATTCCCGTTTGTAGGGGTTTTTTTTAAAATAGGAGACTTTGTGTAATTGCCTATTTCCCCCCTTCCACCTCCCCCCCCTTCTACCCCCCCTTTTCCACCTCCCCCCCTTCTTCCACCTCCCCCCCTTCCCCCCTCCCCCACTCCTGTCCAAGCCGTTGTTGCTCAGTCTAGTTGTGTAGGACACAGCTCCCCGGCCCATGCTGGTATTAGGAGCCTTGTGCTCCCCCGGCTGAGGCAGTCGGTCGCCAGTCATCAGTCAGCTGCTCTCAGCATATCTTTCCGGCTGATAGCTGCCAGCTACTCACACTGGCCACTGGTCACGAGCACATGGTAGCACTGAGCAGCTCACACTGACCTCCGGCTGCCCACAGCAGCCCAGCTCCAGAGAGAACTGTTATTCACAACCTTAGCTGTAGAGGGCGCACCTCAATGGCCCATGTGGGGATCAAACCGGCGACCTCGGCGTTAGGAGCAGGGCTCTCCAACCACCTGAGCCACCGGGCCGGCCCCAAATCTTTGGATTTTTTGTTTCTACACTTGATCTTAACCAAAGGTTGAGAAATGATGCCTTTTTATTTCTTACATTTTTTTCTTTTAAAAAATTTCTTTGATTTCTTATCTCTAAAGTTAAAATCAGCAACTGTGTATTTCACTGTTGGTATATCAAAAAACAACCATTGTGGTTGAAATAAAGGTACTGTGAGTGATTAAAAAAGAGTTATAGCCACAGATACTATTTTCAAGAAATTTATAGTCTAGTGGGAAAGGTAATATATATATATATATATATATATATATATATATACACACACATACATATATGTATAATACAGGTTATAAACCTAGTGCTGTGTAAGTGGTATAAAGTGCTATAGTTTAGGGAAAGGCAAGATTACCCTCAGCTAGGCTTTATAATACTGTTACCTCAAACATGCAGTTGGACTTCCCTGTATTTATAATGGTCTTAGGCATCTGTGGACATTCACAGTCCTGATGGAAACCAGATAGAAATTTAGGAAGTCTTCTGATTGAGATTGGGTTGTGGATGAAAATTGAGATAGTGTAAACTTTTAATTTTCAACCAGTGGGAGGATATAAGAAAACATTGCTATTGACTGGGGGTGGCTTGCATTTATCTTTTAATGTTTTTAATAAACTACATGTATAATGGAAGAAAAACTGTAACAGCAAATGCTGATTACAGATAACTGGTAAATTGAGTATAATGGTAGTAATAGTCACTTGCCACTTACGCTTTAGGCTTAATTTCCATGAACAATAATAGCAGTTAGATATACAGATAAGAGTCATTCATGGTAGGTTTGTTGTACGTTTTGAATACATATTTATTTCTTGATTTGTATTCAGGCTTCAGCCTTTGTTATTTTCCCCTTCTTGATAGTCTGCTTAACAAAATTAAAGGTAACAGTAAAAATTGCATTAAGCACAACAATTTATATTTTGTTAACGTAAAAAGCAATAATTTACACGAAGTAAGGTTTCTTTTTAGATACTGACCTTAAAGAGTATGAGCATTTAAAATGGTGGAGCCATTTTTCCAAAGACTTGCTGGCATTTAAAATAAAAAGACGTAGGAGAGTGGCATTTAAATCAATGAGTTCCATCTTGTCAGTTCTTTTTAGCTCATTGCTTAAAATGTCAGTAAGCCATGGGTAGCGGACTTCGCTGTAGCTATAGGCCCATGATATACTCAGGTAAGCCTTTCTAACAGTTATTAACAAAAACTGTATGCATTCACATGCTTCTGATTCCCAGATTTCCTATACCATATGGTATGAATTTTTAAAAATACATCATTTAAATTAATCCAGGCACAGAGAGGGCATAGTCTTGAATTTACACAGGAACGGCTCTAAAATATCACACTTCAGTTTTGTATCACACTCCTGAAATCTAGGCCATTTTACTTTTCCTAAGTGAAACTGGTTGTTATTTCTTCTATTTCCTTTCCTGAGGTGTTCCCTCTCATAAATAAAATAATCAGCTATGTAGGCGTCCCCCATTCTTATACCCCAAAACAGCCAGTCTCATATGGTGACAAATACTAGAATTACAAAAGAGGCTGTAAGAAATACTAATCTTTATTTTTTGTTTAAAGAGTATTAACTGTTTATTGCTCTAAGAACTAACTTCTGTGCTGACATAATTTTGTTGCTTTATTCAGTAATTTCCTTGCTATGTCGGACACTAGTGGGGCTACTTTTGTTATAGTTCTTTTTTAAAAAAAAAAGAAGAAGAGATGCCACAGAGGCTGTATGTGGCCTCTATGCAAAGCCTAAAATATTTACTATTTCTTACTGTTTTCATCAGGTTGATGAGATACTAAGAAAAGCTTGAAAGTTGTTAACTTCCATATCCTATTTTATTATTCTCTTTGCTCTTTTTCCTCAAACTGTATCAGAGCAACCCATAACACAAGCAAATACAATTTAATGGAAAGGCAGCTGGGATTACGGAGGGAGATGGTGAGAGAGACAAGGGAGATGTGGCTCTTGGGAGAAAAGTAAGGTTCATCATTTATTTGTCCACCCTGCTTTTTTTAAAAAAACAGTTGACTTTGAAATAATTTCCCATTTACAGAAAAGTTACACACGTAGTACAAAAACTTCTATATACCCTTCACCTAGATTCACCAGTTAACATTTTGCCACATTTGCCTTATTATTCATTCTCATTCTTTCTTACAGATATTACAGCACACACATATTTTCCTGAACCAGTGAGAATAAGTTACAGACATCATCATACTCCTCATACCTCTTTACTCTTAAATATTTCCATGTTTATTTTCCTATGTCCTAAGAATAAGGATGTCCACTTACTTAACTACCCTGTACAGTTAACCAAAAATAAGGAAAAATAACTTTGATATATTATCGAATCTATGAATCTTGTTCAAATTTTACAGTTGTCCCAAAGGCTTTATAGTTTTTTACCGTCTACTTTAGTTCAAAATCCAATTTAGGGTCACTCATTGAATTTGATTTTCACTGCTCTTTAGTCTCCTTTAATCTAGAATAGTTCCTCAGTTTTTTATTTATTTATAATAACATTGACATTTTGGAAGAGTACAAGCCATTTGTTTTGTAGAATACCTCTCAATTTAAGTTTTCTGGTGTTTCTTCATGATTAAATTCAGGTCATGATACTTTAGCAAGAATATTAAATAAATGATGTCATATCCTTGGCAGTGCATCACATCATGAAACACACAGTGTGAATTTAGTAGGTGATATTAACTGTTGGGCAACAGTCAAGCTCCTTACCTTGATTTGTATCTAAGGATATAGCAAAAATAGTGTACTGCCATCGATTTATAGCCACTGACAGTATACCTAACCTATTCAGAATACTATGCAGAGAACTGCATGGCAAGTAAAAGACACTGCTTTTCAACCTAAAAGTATGTTTGGTTGAGGAAAAAGATACGAGATTTTGAACATAAGTGTCACATTTCTTTGTGACTTTGAAAATGTAAGTAAAGATCATTTCTTTGATTTCAAGTGGTTAGTTCAAGAGTTGAAATTCAGTAATATATTTAGTATCTAGTATCTTTAATACCCTGAGACTATTTTTAATGATTTCTTTATTGAGGCAATATTTATATACAATAAAATCCATCCACTTAAGGGTACAGATTAATGGATTTTGGTAAATGTATACACTTTATAACTACCAGTACAGTCAAGGTATGGGACAGTTCCCTCATCCTAAAAAATTTTCTCATGTCCCTTTGTAGTCAGTCCCTTTCCCAAACCCCCCCAGACCCAAGCAATCACTGTAGTTTTACCTTTTCTAGAATTTTGCATAATAGGAATCATTCAGTATGTAGTCTTTTGTATTTGATTTCTGTCACTTAGCATAATATTTTTATATTCATTCTTGTTTTTGTATATAATCTTTTGTTCCTTTTTATTGCTGAATAGGTTCCCTAGCATGGGTTTGCCACTATTTATTCATTTTTTTCTGGATGTTGGCTGTTAGACTTATTCACATATAAGTCTGTGGACATATATTTTCTTTTCTCTGGGATAAATACCTAGGATTGGAATTACTGAGTAATATCGTAATTGTATATTTAACCTTATAAGATACTACCATATGGTTCACCACAGTGACGGACCCATTTTGTATTTCTGTCAGCAATGTATGGGAGTTCCATTGTTCCACATCTTGCCAACATTTGATGTTGGTCTTTTTAACTTTAGTCGTTCTGGTGGATCTTTAGTGGTATCACATTGTGATTTTAATTTTAATTTCCCTGATGATTAATGATGTTGAGCATATTTCAGTATACATACAGTATACATATCCTATGTGAAACATTTGTTTGAATCTTTTGCCCATTTTAAAAAGCTGATTATTAAGCCATAATAGTTTTTATAGATTTTGTATAAAACCCTTTGTCAAGTTTTTCTATTAAAATTCATGTCTTTTATGTTCTGCTTAAGAAATCTTTACCTAATCCAGTGTCAAACACAGAATAAAATTTTATACTCTAGAAATTTAGTAGTATTAACTCATTTTGATATCTGATTCATTTCTAGTTAATTTTTCTCTATGGTGTGGGTTAAGTGTTAAGGTTTATTCTGTAAGATAATCCAGTTGTACTAACACCATTTTTTGAAAAGACCTTCCTTCTCCCCATTGAATTACTTTGTCATCTGTGTTAAGTCAGTTGACCATATTCATGTGGGTGTATTTCAGGACTCTGTTATGTGCCGTTCAACTGTATGTCTATACATACACCAATACCAAAGTGTCTTGATTACTGTATCTTTATATCTGGAAATCAAGGAGTATGAGTCCTCCAACTTTGTTTTTCAAACTTGTTTTGTTAATCTAGATCCTTGACTTTTCTATATAAATTTTTATAAATTAACTTTTAAAAATTAACTTATCAATTCTTCAGAAAGATTTTTAGAATTTTGATTAGGATTGCTTGAATCTATAGATCATTTTGGAGAGAATGGCTGCAAAATTGAGTCTTCCAGTTTATGATCAGGTTTATCTCATGTTTATGTTTTTAAGTTCTCACAGCAGTGTTTTGTAGTGTCATTTCCCTTCAGCCTGAGTAATTTCCTTTAATATTTCTGTTAGTACAGAGAGATAGCTACTTTAAGTTGTAGAGAAAAGTGTTGAGTAAACTCATTTGAAAACATCTTTTGGATATTTGTTTTATTGCTGTTCAAAAAAGTAATAAGGGATGATAAAAAAGTATATTACATGAATTATATAGAGATAACTGAAAACGTAGTAAAGAACTTGAGGATCAAATGTATAGTGATGGAAGGAGAACTGACTGGGTGGTGAACACAGAGTGGGATTTATAGATGATGTAATACAGAATTGTATACCTGAAATCTATGTAATTTTACTAACAATTGTCACCCCAATAAATTAAAAAAAAAAAAAAGAAAAGAACTTGAGGTCTTTTCTGTTGAAGACGATCCCAACCCATTCAGTATTATATCTCCTTTCCTGCTTTGGGTGATGGATCATCACATCACAAAGTATTGGCAGCTTTTGCAGTTTTGTTTTCCTCTCCCTCTCTACCACCATCACAGCTCCTTTAAAAGAAATTAACTGAAAAGAATATTGAAAAAAGAAAAACAATAAAATGCACCTCATCTGTCAAAAAATATATACCTATATTGGAAAATTGACACCAACTGGTGAGGGAGGGTATCAGAGAACATAGCAACTGAAGATAGATGACCTACACTTTTCCCTGAAAGCTGTATGCAAAATTAAGTTTTACACACACACACACACACACACACACACACACACACACACACACACATTTATGCCAGCTCTAGCAATTAGAAAATAAAGGAAACATCTTTTTCATAATGTAAAAATGTAAAAATTTTACAGTAAAAATGTAAAATAATAAATTTATGGGAACTACATAAATAAACAACGGAATTTTAATTGAGATCCATTAAAGCCCACTTGGATAAATATAAAGCAGTTCCTACAAGAGAAGACTGAATATTTTTAAGGATGTTACTTACTCCTGAATTACTTCCTAAGTATAACCTATTTAAATAAGAAACACAGTTTGGGGGCGGGGGCTAGTGGTGGTGGAAACAGAATTGACTAAGTGATTTTAAATATAATCTGAAAGAATAAAGCTAGAGTTGCCAGGACATCTTGGAAAATACAAATAATAGGTGGGGATTACCTTTCTCAAATACTAAGACTTATTGTAGATATAAAACTAATTTTTCCCCCTTTCTTGCGCCGCGCCCACCCGCTCCTCCCTTCAGTCCAAACCGTTGTTTCTCAGTCTAGTTGTGTAGCACACAGCTCCTTGGCCCATGCTGGTATGAGCCTTGCGCTCCCCGGGCTGAAGCAGTCGGTCACCAGTCGTTGGTCAGCCGCTCACGGCAGCTCTCACCGGCTGCCGGCCACTGGCCACTCAGGGCAGCCCACATTAGCTCACTCTGGCCGCCAGCCACTCATGGCAGCTCACAGTAGCCCACGGCAGCTTACGCCAACCTCCGACTGCTCACGGCAGCCCAGCTCCAGGGAGAGCTGTTGTTCACAATCTTATCTGTAGAGGGCGCAGCTCACTGGCTCATGTGGGAATTGAACAGGTGACCTTGGCGTTAGGAGCACGGTGCTCCAACCACCTGAGCCACTGGGCCGGCTTATAAACTAATTTTTAAAGTGTGATACTGGTAATACTTTTTTCAGTTCTTTATTAAGGAAAGAGATTTTTAAAAACATAATGACTATTCTCTACCCCAGAGCTACAGAATTGAAGCTCTGGGAGTATGTTCTAGGTATATATGTTTTTTAAGAAGCTCACAGTAGATTTTGATATGACAGAATCACCTCTGGCTATGAACCAGTCAGTCTAGGTGGACCAATTCCTGAATTCTGAAGGAAACAACTGGGAGATAAAAATTTCAGTTCAAATCGCCAACTTTATTCTTACTTAGTTCTGGGCCAAAAACTTGTTCTTTAATAAGTACAAATAATAGATGAAAAGAACAATTGTTTTTGATTTATAGATGTGTGTGTGTGTCACCTCATTTTATTTTTTGCCATTACCATACATAATTACTCCTTTGGGAATTTATTTTTTATTTTTTAAAACTAAGAACTCTGTTTTATTTTTATTTTTAAAAAATTTTTATCGGGGAACACTGTGTTTCTCCAGGGCCCATCAGCTCCAATTCGTTGTCCTTCAATCTAGTTGTGGAGGGCGCAGCTCAGCTCCAAGTCCAGTTGCCGTTTTCAATCTTTAGTTGCAGGGGCGCAGCCCACCATCCCATGCTGGAATCGAACCGCCAACCTTGTTGTTGAGAGCTCCCCCTCTAACCAAGGGGAGACATCCAGCCGCCCCTCCTCTGGGAATTGAGAGGTGGGGGAGGGGAAATGACATGAATTGTTTCCTTTAACTTCCTATCTCCTAGGGATTTTATTAGCTTTATTAGCTCTATGTAGTATGAACTATTCTTTTTGGTCATTTAATTTTGGTACATGTATGAACAGTGAGGGAGGATGAGCTATATTTTGTTTATATGTCATTGTTAAAAATTTTTAATATGGTGACCAGATGCAGTAGAAAAAAATACAGGATTTTGTGTTATATTTTTATCTTTCGTTATTATTCTGGATAAGAACAAGCAAAAGAACCATTTAACTGGTTGAAATTATTTTAAAACAACAATTTAAACTCTAGAAATAGTTAATGTTAAGGGCATATATAACAAATAGAGAATCATTTATTCAAAAAATCTACTCAGTCTCTGTAAGAACAACAAGAATGTGATATTTGAACCATGATTTACTCTCCACCCTCTCCCTGAGCTCTGCCTGAAGGGAGCTCTACTTTGATTGAGCTTGAGGGGCCAACTGTGGGCATCTCTCATACCTTCCAGCTTCTTGGTGCAAATAATTTCTTCTAGGCAGGTGAGGTCAAAGGCTTGGGGCTCCCTTTCCCCACTCTACCTTTACTAAGAGTGGAAGTCTACTCCAGGCGTAGCAGGCTGAGAATATTGGGTCCCAGTTGCCCTGGGCCACGCCTCATTCGTAAGGCAAAAGTTCCATGCAAGGTGGGGCAAGTCATAGAGCACAGATCTCATTCAGATAAGGGAGACACTGCCCTAGGCCCTAGTTCTTGTGGTCTTGTGCACAAAGATGGTTCTGAAGGGAGAGACACGCTTTAAGAACAGAACTCTACAACTCTCCTAAGGGAACAGACTTTATTTGGAACAGAATTTGCAAAAAGATGTTGAAAATGATAAAGATCTTTGTGGTCGACAATTAAGAGGAGACTGGTAGCTCCACAATACTAGTTCAACAAGTATGAAATGGCGTTAGAAGTTTAACAGAATCAGAAAAAAGAGGCAGCCAAGGAGACACCCCCCCTCCCACACCCCCCCTCCTTGCCCCCCCCCCCCCGTTGGAGCAAGCCTCAAAGACTGGCAGTACCCTGCGCCTACAAAGAGGCCCACTTTTGTTGGATCAGACTGTGGTGCAATTTATGCCCCAGGGTGTGGCAAAAACAGAACAATTAGTAGAGGCTAACAGCTGGGTGTGTGATAAACCACTACTGGCAGATCAACCAGAAGCTGGTAAAGGGGAGACCCGAGAAAAATACTACCAAAGAGAGTCCAGCTGAACCCACAGTCATTCCTGGTGGACAGAGAGGCTGTGCATGTTCAAGACAGCATCCTCTGAGAAGCAATACCAGAGACTGCACACTTCTGGGTAAATAGATTTCAGTGAACTAGAGATAAAGAGGGACATTTTCTAATGATAAAAGGGTTGCTCTATCAGGAAAACATAATTAAATCCTCAACAGAGTCCAAAAATGCATGGAGCAAAGTACAACAGAATTGAAGGGGGAAATAAATAAGACAACCGTAATAGTTGGACACATCAACATCCCACTTTCAACAGTGAATAGAGCATCTAGGCAGAAGAACAACAAAGATGGGAGACTTGAATAACACTGTGAATCACCTACACCTAACAGACATCAGTAGACACACCACCCAACAAGAGCAAGGTTGCTGAATACAACATTCTTTAAAAATTAGTTTTATTTCTGTAAACTAGCAGTGAACAATCTGGATATTAAAATTAAGAAAACAATTCAACCTACAATAGCATCAAAAATAATAAAATACTTAGAAATAAATTTAACAAAAATGTAAGACTTGTACACTGTAAATTATAAAACATTGTTGAAAGAAATTAAAGAAGATCCAAGTAAATGGGAAAATATCCTGTGTTCATGGATTGGAAAACAATATTATGAGGATGGCATTACTCCCCAAAATGATCTGCAGAGTCAATGCGTTCCCATCAAGCCCTAGCTGGCCTCTGCAGAAATTGACAAGATTGATCCTAAAATTCATATGAAAATTCAAGGGACCCTGAATATCCAAACAATCTTATCAAAAAACAACTTGAAATGATTTATACTTTCCAGTTTCAAAACTTAGTACAAAACTACAGTGATCAACACAGTGTGTTACTGGCATAAAGATAGATATATACATCAGTGGAATAGAATTGGATATCCAGAAGTAAAATTTATGGCCAGTGATTTTTCACAAAGGAAGTTGGACCCCTTATACCATATACAGAAATTTACTCAATGGATCATAAACCTAAAAATAAGGCCTAAAACTATAAAACTTTTAGAAGAAAACAGGAATAAACCTTCATGACCTTGGGTTAGCTACTAGTTTTTCGGATACAATTCCAAAAGCACAAATGGCAAAATAAAATATAGATAAATTGAAATTCATTAAAATTAAAAACTGTTGTGCTAACAGTAGCATCAGTGAAATAAGAAACCTCACAGATGGGAGAAAATATTTTCAAATCATATATTTGATAATGGAATTGTATCCAAAATATTTTGAGAATTCTTACAACTCAACAATAAAAAGGTAAATAGTCCAATTAAAAACTGGGCAAAGCATATAAATAGACATTCTCCGAAGAAGGTATTTAAATGACCAATAAGCACATGAAAAGATGATCAGCATCATTAGTATGGAAATGAAACTCTAAGCTGAGATAACCACTTCTTCTGTACCAAGATGGCATAATAAAATAGATAAGTGTTGGGGCCGGCCTAGTGGCTCAGGCTGTTGGAACTCCGTGTTCCTAACTCCAAAGGCTGCCGGTTCGATCCCCACATGGGCCAGTGGGCTCTCAACCACAAGGTTGCCGGTTCAACGCCTCAAGTCCCACAAGGGATGGTGGGCTCCGCCCCTGCAACTAAGATTGAACACGGCACCTTGAGCTGAGCTGCCCCCCGGATGGCTCAGTTGGTTGGAGCACGGGCTCTCAACCACAAGGTTGCCAGTTCGATTCCTCGAGTCCTGCAAGGGATGGTGGGCTGCGCCCCCGGCAACTAGGAATGGGATCTGGACCTGGAGCCGAGCTGCGCCCTCCACAACTAAGATTGAAAGGACAACAACTTGACTTGGAAAAAAGTCCTGGAAGTACATACACATTGTTCCCCAATCAAGTCCTGTTCCCCTTCCCCAATAAAATCTTTTTTAAAAAAAAGATAAGTGTTTGTGAGTATGTGGAGAAAGGAACCCTCATTGCTGTGGAGAATATAAAATAGTGCAGCTCCATGGAAAATGGTTTGGCACTTACTCAAAATGGTAAACATAGTTAACACATGATCCAGAAGTACCACTCTTAAGTATATAGAGAGTGCCAAAGAAATGAATGTATACACATTTTAAGAAAGGAATAAACTATTAAAATTGTAATACTCAATATATACCAATAACAAAAGATGAATGCAAGTCATATTTGACTTCTGCAATTACAAGAGATGCTCAAAGTGGTTACCATCAGCGTAATTTTAATAAAGTGTTTTCCTTTCTTAAAATGTGTATACATTTATTTTGGTACCCTCTAAATTTAAGAGAATTGAAAATATATATCCACACAAAAACTTGTACACAAATATTAAAAGCGGAATTGTTCCTATCAATAGTAGCCAAAAAGTAGAAACAACCCAGATGTGCACCAACTGGTGAATGGATAAAATATGGCATATTCTTACAATCAGATATTATTTGGGAATAAAAAGGAAGTAAGTGCTACATGTTGCAACTTTGGTGAACTTGAAAACATTATTCTAGGAGAAGTCAGTCACCAAAAAAACAAATATTGTATGATTCCATTTATATGAAATGTCCAGAATAAGCAAGTCTATAGAGATAAAAAGTAGTATAGTGGTTGCGTAGTTTTGAAGCAAGTGGGAGAATGGGAAGTGACTGTTAATGGGTAAGGGGTTTTTTTGGAGGGTGTCAGAAAATGTTCTAAAATTAGATCAAGGTGATGGTCCCATACCTCTGAATATACTTTAAAAAAATAATTTTATATTTTAAATGGTTGAATTGTATGGTATGTGTATTATATTTCAGCAACAACTGTTTAAAACAAATAGATGTGACTGTAATTGATATGAACCAACTAAAAGTAATCTGCATATTTCAGTCCAGGTTGATAAAATTGTTTGATTCAAGAAAACATGTAGCACCTGTCTTACTAAATGCTAGGTTAGTTGTTCTGAGTTGATTTAGATTAGAAAGTAGCTTGAATGCTACATGAAATACAGTTTGAGTATAGATATTCTGTTCAAAGTTTGAACTGACTGAATGTAGGACTAAGAAGTTAAGTACAGTTTATGCCGTGTAATATCTGTTTTTTAAAAATCACTAAACAGTGAAATGGCATTAACATATAATGCAGTTGAAGATTTTATTGGACTATTTAATTAATACAGGCATACCTCAGTTTATTGTACTTCACTTTATTATGGTTTATGGATGTTGCGTTTTTTACAAATTGAAGTCAAGGCCCTCCACTAGCAAAAAGATTATGACTCACTTTATTGTGGAACCAAATATCCCCATGGTATGCCTGTACCTGTTTAGATGCTAAATCTGTATCAAAATTAAATTATTTTATTTTTGATTCATTTTTTAAATAATTTATAGAATAATTTATAGAATGTTGTCAAATACAACTATAATAAAGATTTTTGTAATGATTTATAATACTTAAGATATTTTGTTTAAAGAGTTTTAAATAAATTATGTGGCAAACAGTATTTTATGTGGAATTGTTAAGAGATCATTGTTTTAGTTTGAATATGCAGGAGAATTCTTAGTATTTAAACTGTTTGTTTACAATATATAATTGGTGCTAAATTTGTCTTTGGAAAATATATATTTTGGTCGTGCTGGTGACACAATTTGGGTGATAGGGAAATCATAGCTGGTTGCAAATATCACTGGGTGTATTTAAAATCTTTAAGGAAATCCTTTGTGGATTATAACATACCTTCAATATCTGAACTATTGCTATAGTATAGTAAGAGCCAATATATTTGAATGCTCAAGGAAATTTTCCATTCAGTAATTATAGTTTAATTAGAGTTTACTTGTAAATTTTAAACAGAACTCATAATCAAAAAACATGGGTAAAAACCACCCAAAATACATACTCATATTCACTTTGCTTTTACACTTTTGTGGAGATAACTTTTATCCTGATTTGAAGTTTTAAAATGTTTTAATTATATTGAACTGATTTGTCTTATCTGTAACATTTGTCTTTGATTTTGCATCTGTGCTTTTGATACTGAATGGGGAAAGATATTCACCAAATATTTTTGCAGGGACACTTAGTCGGTCTGGATGAACCAGCTTCGGGAGCTGGGCAAGAAGCTCTGCTTAAACAAGAGCAAGCAAAAATCATTCGATTCGAGAGACAAGCAGAAGAGTTCCTCAATGCAGTCTTTTATAGAAAAGGTTGGTTCCAATAAAGAATGACATTTAGCATCTGCTTGTCTTATATTAATTTCAATTTCAATGTCATTTTTCGAAAGTTACTTTTTAAAATATTTTTCTTTATTGATAATATGCTTTTTTTCTTTGGTCAGTTAAATTTGGAATAGGGTAGTGCAACCCCTTTCTTTTTTGCTCTAAAGTGATGGTGCCATGTCAGTTTTATTTAAATAGTTCGTAAAATTATTAAGAAAGTCTGGAAATTGTAAGATCTCAGTATAGTATTAATTAGATTTGCAGGCATTTTTTTTCCTTGATAGTTTTGTTTCACTAAATTTTTTAAATTATTAAAACAAATTCATTATTATAAACCATTTTTCCACATATTTGAGGTAGTATTTAATAGCACCACCTCTTGTGTTTTACGATTTATCTTTCTCCTTGAAACTGTTGTAGGTTTGTTTTACAATTCTCTATCCACAAAGTTTAATTGCTGTCAGCCAAAACCTTCTGGAAGCTTCCATTCATGATCCATTCTAGTGAAGAGTCTACCTTCGAGATAGTCTTTCTAAATGGATTTATAATCTTAGTTATGCCCTTCCTCTAGTTCCAAGATGGAGGCTACTATGATAGGTTCAAAAAAAAGTTTCCTACAAATCCTGATAATCCTGAATATCCTTATTTAATTTTCAGCAGACTCAGTGATTCCATTTTCCTTAATATTTCTTCATATATTCTAGTTTACACCTCTGATTCCTCTGGAAATTCCCTCCGTCCCTCTGAAATTTGAAAGCTGGTGTTTGCCTGTACACTGGTTAAAAGGCTCATAAGTGCTGATTTTAATGGTTTGGTTACAATTGAAGACCAGCTGGGCTTCTGCTTAATGTAATCAGTATTTTCAAAAAGGAGTATGAGTTGAGGTGTATAAAATTAAGGAATGCACAAGATTATTGTTTTTAGTACACATTTTAAAAATTACTTCTGTCAGCTCCCTAGACAACATTAAATCTTCTAGTACATCTTCACTTCTCTTAACATCCTCTTGCAGCTTCTGACCTAAAGCTCCCACAGTCCAAGCTCCCACGCTCACCATATCCCAGTAAAGTCCCTGAATGCCAAAATTATCTTAAAATAGTAATATTCTTGGTTTTATGAACACTTGATTAAACAGTCAATTCACATTTAAAGTGTAAAAATGACTGATAGATCAGTTCTGCCTGTTTATTAACTAAGTAAAATATCTTTACACATCCTCTGCTGCTCCTCTCCTTTAGGTTGTGTACTGAATTACTGGTTTGAGGCTGCAGCAAATGTTATCTGAAAAGAGGAACTCCTCTAATTTCTATGGAGGAACCACTTTTTATCCACTCTCTACTTAGAGGGAGTTAAGATCAATCATAAGCAGATTCCTAAGAGAATTCTAGCCTATTTCTCTACTAGTACCATCCCTTTGTCATTTAGGAATAACTTACATTATAAACTCCTTATAATTTGATTTAGACATTAAACTTTTGGGAGCGTAACCTTTAAGAGAAAAATTCTTTCCTTGGAATCAGTCTTAGAAAAACTTCAAGAGATGAGAATTCTTTGAAATTGTATGTAAAGTTAAGTGTGCATTTCTATACTGGCATATGATGCTCAGGAAAAGAGCTATTACTTTGCAATTGGATGTTCCTCCTAGTTTTACGTAATAGTATTGTTATTTTTAGATATTTTATTAATCCTCTTGGAGATGTCCAAAAGTGAGCGTTAATACTCGTCAAATTAATACCAAAAAATGTTCACTATCCAGAGATATGACAGACAATTTAGTCTGAAGAGAATATTTTGTTTTTAATAAATAATTCAGGTATTTGGATTTGTCTTGTTTCCAAGTATTGCAAATCGTATGTTATAAATAACTGAATATAAAAAAGTTATATATAGGTATATATAGGAGTGATAATGTGTGTGTGTGTACACATACATATACGTGTGTGTATATATATATATATAAACAGATGCAATAAAAATAGGCTTTTTGGTATAGAGTCTATAATAAACTCCAATTCAGGAACAGTATACCTTCTACAACTGTCATATTTCTTTTTAGCTTGTTTTGTCACTTGTTAGAAAATGTGACACTTTTCTAAAAGTTAAATTTGCATTTTAAAACATACAGGCGGCTGTGAGGTAGCATTTACATGTTTTTCTATAGTTTTAATTTTGATCTGATTTGTTGTTACTTGACTCAGTTGTGCATGTTCTAGGTATGGCTAGGTTTATAGATGTGTTTTAAGTAAGTGAAGGAATGAAATGCATTCAAGAACCTTGCAAAAGATGTAAAAATTCAAATGGCAGGGATGTCATCGATTTATAAACATGAATTGTGTTTCATAATTATGTTAGTCATTCAACGAAAAGGCGAAATAATGCTGCATCCATTTAAAGCACAAAGGTGGCAATTTATGGTTTTTATCCTGAAATATTTTTAAATCTCTAATTATATTTATTAATCTAGTTAAACACAGATATTTGATAAATTACTTTATATTGCTTCCAATTTGGAAACTTTTTTCTTTACATATCATATATTCTCCAACTTTCCAGGGGGAAAAAGATACACTAATATTTGAAAATTTGAAACTATATACAGTCTTTCATTTAGAGGATTGTGGGCTATGTAAAAAAAAAAATATGGATCTTAAGTGAAAAAATTAAATGAATATTTAAAAATCCAGTGGGTAGAGAGATTTTAAAAGCAATGTGACTAAAATGTTTATTAAAACATTTAAGGTTATATAAATGTCTAACTACTGTGCTAGTAGTTAGCACAGTAGAGGAAATTTAGGGGTTAGAAATACTTCTTGATAGCAGAAATGTTGCTATTGGTAGAGCAAACCTTGTTAAACTTCAGAGAATTAAATAAATATTCTGATTTTATGACCATCTTTTGGTATTGAATATTGTCCTTCAGGAAATAAAAACTGTTTTTACGAATCCTGTGAGGTTTGGAGAGAGAGGTGTGTGTGTGTGTTGAAGATTTCAGGTTTTAATAATGAGTCAATTTTTTTCTAAATTTATAAATCAACCTATGGTCCTTACAGCTCCAAAATATGAGTAAAATGATTTACCTTCTATAGTTAACCTTTAAAAAATCAAGGGAAGTCAGGTTTTTTTGAGAATCGTCTTCTAAAGCCTCAGAAGTGTGGTGGGGAAGTAAAAATCACGGATGGAACATTAAGTTCAGGGAGAGAGTTTTAATCAAAGGTCTATCATTAACTGTACAGATTTGAAGAGGCCACTTACTCTTTAGATGACTTTTCCTTCATTTGTTTAAAAAAAAAACCTATCTAATGGTAATTGAGTTGATTGATCCATTTATTACTCAGCTAATATGAATGCATACTTTACAGTAGGCAAGATTAGGTGGTGAGTAATCTCTACTCTTGAGAAGCTTAGACTCCCTGATAATGTGGTAATGATAAGAGATGTGATAATAATACAGTTATACAAAATATTTCCCCTTTTATTTTACCCCATTTGACCTCCAAGTTTCCTTCCAGTGCTCAAAGTTTTTTGAAGTAATGAATTCATATGGTCTTTAAAATTAACATTAATTAGAAATTGAAACTTAGATGTTTATTTCATTACTTCACTAGCTAGTGTTTAGTGGTTGACAAAGTGTATTTAAAGAACTGATGTAAATATATATATGATCTTAGGGTTTTGAGATTTGGTATTTAAACTTGTAGCTCAAGGATTCTAAAGTTGTGGTCTTCTGACCAGCAGAATCTGGCAACTTGTTAGAAATGTCTTGAGCTCACCCTAGAACTGCTGAATAAGTAACTCTGAGGATAGGACGCAACAGTCTGTTTTTACAAGCCCTCAAAGTGATTCTGATGAACATTAAAGTGTGAGAATTACTGCTCTGGTCTAATCTTGGAATGCCTTCAGTCTTTAACAGAAAGTAAATTAAGCACTCCTGAACTTGAGTTATCAGTCCATTCTTAGGAAGAAATGGCTAGGGTAAACCAGATGTGATCTATAGGTGGTAAATAGGGGAGTAATTATTTCATAAAAAAGGGTTTGGGGATTTCTGTATCAGGTAAGTGATTCTTGCCCATAAGATATACTATTTGTTATCCCTTTATTTGATTTCATAATGCTGAGGGGGAAGTTTAGAAATAATTTTGTGGATTTTTTTTAAAATCTGCAACTCATACGCTTAGTAGAGACTAAAAGTGTAACTGAGGAAATGCTCTTTTACTATATTGCATTTTAAGAAAAATAAAATGAAATTTTATGTTTGCTTGAAAGCTGTCTTTTTTTTTTTTTTAAGTACATGTCCCACTTTAAAAGTAAATAAATCTTTGTTTACAGACAGTCCCTGGGTCTCCGACCCCAATATTCCCCTAGTGGCCCGTGAGATCATGCAGCGAATGATCCAACAATTTGCTGCTGAATATACCTCAAAAAATAGCTCTACTCAGGACCCCAGCCAGCCCAATAGCACAAAGAACCAAAGCCTGCCGAAAGCATCTCCAGTCGCCACCTCTCCCACGGCTGCAACTACTCAGAACCCTGTGCTCAGCAAGCTTCTCATGGCTGACCAAGACTCACCTCTGGACCTTACTGTCAGAAAGTCTCAGTCAGAACCTAGTGAACAAGGTATGGTTTGGTGTCCAATCAGAATAATTTGGGGAGAAAAAAAATGATTGCTAAGGAGGGCACCAGTAGCAATAATAGGATAAAAATTCACGTAATTCTTAAATTATGGCTCACTATGCAGTGATAGAGAAGAAGTACAAGTATAGTGGCTGCCTTACCCACTGTATTTCATAGATCATAGTCATGATTGATATACTACCAAGGAAAGTTAGGTGGTTACTGTTAAGTTATTTGATGTTTATATAAGCATTTTATGCTCTCCAAAACATTGTCATATCCATTGTTTTTAAAACCCTTGTGAAAAATTATTTTTTTTCCCTTATCCATCAATGTTCTAGGAGTAGCACCTGAGAAATAAATATGTCTTTACTTGTTAGACAGAAGAAGTAATATCTGCAAATGAGATCACAAGGCAAAAACATGTATTTACAGTTTTAAAAAAGAAACTCTTAGGATTGGAAATAACGAGAACACAGAAGACACATATATCAGGTTGTTAGGTGTATTGAGTATTTTATAAACACACAAAAACATACACATTTTCACACATGCACTGTATTGTGAACTAAACTTAGAGTATTTCCAAAAGGTAATTTGTTGGTGAGGATCCTAATTAAGTGAAGAGATTAAGAGGTTCTCAGTTTTTCTTAGGAAACGTTTCTTGAGTTTCTGAAAAATTTGCTCTTTTAAATAGATTAAATATTCCTGTTATGTTATCATCTCGTTTTACCTTTAATTTCACAAAGATGAAGTGAGCGTTTCAACTCTGCCATTGTTGGAATCATTGAAAATTGTAAATTGGTGATGTCTGTAGTAATGAGATTTTATTGTTATAGAAATCTCATAAGAGTATGTAGAAAGGTTATGAAATGTGTGAAGCTATTGGTGAGAAATACATGTTTGTTTTGCAAAGTAAATATGTTTGATTCTTATAAAAACCTCTTTTAAAAGACTTTCTTTTGCTTATTATAAGTAATTTATGATACATACTTAATGGGTGGGCTTCAGTTGCTTATTAAAGAATCTTTTAATAGTTTTCTTTTGCTTTTTTTCTCTCTCCGTGTAGTGAGCAGCAATCAGAATCTCTTAAGTTCTAAGAGATTTCCTAGGAGAACTAGTTGTCCTATGTTCATTCACATTAATCAGTATACCTTTGTTTACCATATTTGCAGTTGTTGTTTTTTATTGAGGATTGTTTTCTTTACTTGATTGGTAGCTTTCATTAAAATTTCTTTGCTCAAAATAATTGCATTAAAATCTTCAGGTTTAGTAGAATGACAGCATAGATGTTGTATTGCAAGTACTAATAAAGGAGCTTAACACATAGAGATACCACCATTTAACTTGTTACAACTAGTGTTATACTTGAGAGGTGTGTTGTTTTGACAGCACGCCCTTAACCAAGAGAAATTTGAACTAGATAATAAGATTATAGTGTACAGATTCCAAATGAAACAAATTTTTATATTTCCTAAATGAATTTTAGTGTTTTCAGCTTATATCACAATGTTTTTCATTGTAGACTTAAAATATGTTGTCTATTGGATTAGATAGACTTAGAAGTCTTTAAATAATACTGTCTTTGGTTGGAACTATTTTAAGCAGTTTATTTGCTTGTTAGATAGCTAATTGGGTTAGATGTCCAATAGGATACTTGCTTCTATACGATTACTATTATATATTTAGAAATATTAATGACTCTAAAGGACAACACTTATTCTGTATGAGTGTGAGCTTTTTTGGTTTATAAACTCAGTAGTATATTTATTTCTAACTGCCTGAAACAGGGAGTTACAATATCTTCAGGCACAAGCCCTAAGTGGGTTCAGTATTGGGGCGGTTTTTCACATAACTAGACAGCAAGGCCTCTCTGCTGGCCGGCTGAAAAATCAGAGGTGCACTGTGTCTTCTCTTTATTTTGGACAGAATGGCATCTTTAAAAATTGTACAGACTTTGAGTTTTCTTTTCTAGACCTGTCTATGGGGGGGGGGGAAGCCTTTATGGGACAAGAACATTCTAATTTTATGTTCATGAGTAACATGAATTTGTGATTTGGTGTAATTTCTGTTGAAAAAAAAAAAGTTAAACCTCTAGGCTCTCATCAGTATCAAGACTTTCATTTTTTTTCTTTCTTTCCTTAAACTTTGCCCACCAATTTATAATAACTTGTTGATTGAAAAACTTTGCCTTTATAAATGTCAGCAAGTGAATTTTGAATCTCCGCAGATTTTTTCCTGAAAGATTGACAACAAATACACAGTTTTTATAGATGTGTCCAAAGAGTAGTTAAGATACATGCACATTATAAACACTTAACAACTGATTCATTTTATAGACTTTATTATATAGTGTATACATGTAATTTAACTACAAAACTTGTATTTTAAAATACCTTTCATATTTAAAATTTCCTAAACCAAATTTTTGTGTATTTTTAATGTTTTAGGTAGACTTAGCTCTTAAGAAATTTAGTTTTATAATTTGTATGACATTGTGGCATTAAAAACTCATATGCTTTGATCAAGATAAATTTAGAAAATGAAGTCCAATAGTTCTGTTGCTGAACCTCGTACTGTACAAACTGCTATTTCTTATATCTCACTGTCTTAACATCTGCGGTGATACACTTTATTTTTTCTTTTGCCCTATTAATAAAATATTTAACACTTGGAGATACTAGATATAACAAGCTTTGCTAAATTTATGTCGCTTCAGGAGGAAGAATATCCTGAATCTATTAATGAATTGATTTCGTAATTCAAATATATAGCCAGTAGTGTATCGGCTTAGTTGAGTAGGCCTACTGCTTTGTCATTTTCAGTCTATTCAGTTCACATTTACTTCGAGTTTTTAATACCCTTAGGTGTTTCTTTGTGTCTCTACAGACGGTGTACTTGATCTATCCACTAAGAAAAGTCCATGTGCTGGCAGCACTTCCCTGAGCCATTCTCCAGGCTGCTCCAGTACTCAAGGGAACGGGTAAGGGAAAATATCTGTAGCCTTCACAGTTTTACAGGGGACAATTTATCAAAGATTGATGCCAGTCTCCCTTGTATATTTTAAAAATTAATCCTTCAGGGTAACACTCTTACAGGTGGGCCTTTAGTAAAATTACTTTCAGTCCATCAGTCAAGTAAAGCACAGTCTGTGAAATCTATAATTGACTAGTGTAGATCAATTTTGCCAGTTTCGTACAAATAGTAAATAATTGGGAATATGGCTTTGGACTGTTTGTTGTTGAATGTGAACCCCAACCTAAATAATTCCAGAGTTCAGATGTAAAGGCAGTATTATGTGTGCTGAAGTTGTTGAATAAAAATTGGGCCCAATATTTAACTTGGTGTCTCTATTGGAGTATGTGGGTGTGTGGGGACTGTTTGTTTTTTTCTTGTATGTTTTGTTTTTGTTTATTGATTTGAACTGCACTTTTAACTCTGTGGCAGTTCAGAAAAACGTGTTTTTTGTTTTTTAAGTAGATAAGACTGATTGTAAACATTGATGGATAACTATCTTATGCTGCCAAGTTTTGATAATTAATGCTTAGTTTTGATAATGTTTAGCAAACCAAAGTGAATTTTCTGAACCTAATTTTACAGTATAAGAATTGTCTAATTCTTCCTCTATGTGTACATAGTAATCATTTAGAAAAGTCAGGAGTTAATAATTTAGATATTTAGGTGCCATATTGGGAAGGCATTTCCATAAAACGGTGTTGTGACCAAAAATCAACTTCTTCTAGATATGAAAAATAACTTCAGTATATTAAATTAGTTAATATTTAGGTTTATTTAACTTTTACAGTATCAACATGGGGAAATTGTTTAAATGGTATAGGAATAAGTAGACACTAAATGGACTAACCCTTTCGGCTTATTCTTAATTACCTTCAAATTGAAGGATTTCTTTACTGACTGACTTCTAAAAATGATCCCTTTACTTTCTTTAAAATTCCATCATTTTCCCTTTTCTGTCCTCCTCTACTCAATCTAAAAATAATTTAATTCATTTTGCATAGCTTACTAATCTTTTTCCTTAAGCCCTTCTTTTCACTATAGTTTTCACTATATATAAGTCATCATGGTCCCAAATCATTAGGTTCCATTTATATATTAAAAACACTTGAGTTGTGTAATTAAGGACACATGTAGGAGAAGCATAAGTATGATTTGTATGCATGAATCCCTTGCTTAAGATTCACTTTAAACTTGGCCACCAAATCTATGTATTATTATATGGTTGAAGTTGTGTTTATCCCTCTGAATGGAAAGAAAGTGTTTTCTATGTGGTATTGTTTTCTGGAATACAGAAACACTGACAGTGTTGCCCATCTTTTAGTTGAATATTCATTATTTTCCTTATTATGTTATTTAGCGATTACAGTACAGAGTCCCTGTAGGCTTTTGGAGAACATAGCTGGTTTATCATTTCTGTAATTTCCACTTTTGTGCCTAGTTAACGTAATTATTCCCCTTGGGCATGCTTTATCAGTTGCCAGTTTGATCATTGGTAATCTTTTTCTATTGTGAAAATGAAAACCTTATGAATTAACTTTGTGTAAATAGTAGACATTTTAAGCATTATGTGAAAGTTATTCACTTGAAATTTAAAAATTAATGTTTGGTATTTTAAGAAGTTTTTTTAACGAAAGAAAACTGCTACAAAATTGATTATATACCTGTGACAATAATTACTTTCACTAGAACTTAAGGAACAAAGTTTTGGGGAAAATAAAGTGCAGTTTCTTTAAAGCTTGGCTTATTTCAAATGGAGAATCTGTGGTAGTCATGTATCTGGAACTAATAGTGTTTTAAAATGAAGAAGTGTGGTAAGTTAATAATGCGATGGGTATTTTGGTTTGGGTTTTTTTTGTTAGTTTGTTTTTTTCCTGTTGGGGCTGGTAGCATTTTTCCCAAGCAGAATAAGAAATGTTATTTGGAGTTGTCTGATTTTTGATAACGAACATCAACTTGTTTGTGGGATAAATGAGCAGTTATCTATGGGTTCCACCAATGTAAATGGTTCCAGTTTTATAGCTGGTTGTCATGAATGTTGGATGTGTTGTGTTAAAATAAATAATTTGGCTTACTCTTTTATTACTGTACTTGTTTAGTGGTAACGTCACATTGGTAACACAATTGTGTGTAGATCTATGGAGACTTGATGATTACTTTGTAATTAATAATTAAGGTGCTATTTTCAGACAGTTGCGCGAAACTTTTTCTCCGAAAATTTGTGAACCCAACCAGAGACCAGCTGACAGGTTTAATTTTTCTTTGCCCAAAAAGCTCCTGGTTTTTTTCTTTTTTCCTTTTTGTTTTTTTGTGAACACATTTTAAAACTAACTGCTGAGACCATTTTTTTTTTTAATTTTAGAGAAAAATAAATAAATAACACAAACACAAAGTGATGTTACCCAAGCAAGGCCTTCTAATAAAGGAGTGGTCCCCTCACCCATCCCTCCCTACCTGTGCAAGTCCTGCTCACATCAGTTTCCTTCCATCCAATTAGGCGACCTGGGAGACCCAGCCAGTACCGCCCAGACGGACTTCGGAGTGGTGATGGGGTACCTCCAAGAAGCTTACAGGATGGAACCAGGGAAGGTTTTGGACACTCCACATCACTCAAAGTTCCATTGGCTCGATCCCTGCAGATTAGTGAAGAACTACTGAGCAGAAACCAATTGTCCACAGCTGCCAGCCTTGGGCCATCTGGATTACAGAATCATGGACAACACTTAATATTATCCAGGGAAGCCTCTTGGGCAAAACCACATTATGAGTTCAACCTCAGCCGTATGAAGTTCAGGGGAAATGGTGCACTCAGCAACATCAGTGACCTTCCTTTTCTTGCAGAAAACTCTGCCTTTCCAAAAATGGCACTTCAAACAAAACAAGATGGAAAAAAGGATGTGAGCCATTCATCTCCTGTAGATTTAAAGATACCACAAGTTCGAGGAATGGATCTTTCTTGGGAGTCTCGCACTGGTGATCAGTACAGCTATAGCTCTTTGGTAATGGGTTCACAAACGGAGAGCGCGCTTAGTAAAAAATTGAGGGCTATTCTTCCAAAACAAAATAGAAAAAGCATGTTAGATGCTGGACCCGATTCTTGGGGCTCAGATGCTGAGCAGTCTACCTCTGGACAGCCATATCCCACCTCGGATCAAGAAGGAGACCCTGGCTCCAAGCAGCCTCGGAAGAAAAGAGGGCGTTACAGACAGTACAACAGTGAGATACTGGAGGAAGCAATCTCAGTGGTTATGAGTGGAAAAATGAGTGTTTCCAAAGCTCAGAGTATTTATGGGATTCCCCACAGTACACTGGAGTACAAAGTGAAGGAGAGGCTGGGCACTTTGAAAAACCCTCCAAAGAAAAAGATGAAATTAATGAGGTCGGAGGGGCCAGATGTTTCTGTAAAGATTGAATTAGATCCCCAGGGAGAGGCAGCACAAAGTGCAAATGAATCAAAAAATGAGTAGGAATACTGTAGAGTGCCAATTACTGTACAAACTGGGTGAGCACTACTGCTGTCATTGCTTGCACCTGACTTCATTTACTGTGACACTTGTTTCTTTGCAGAATTTGCATTGACTTGTGTGTACAGAGGTGAAAAGTGCATTCTGAATGTTGCATATTTTAAATTTTTCATGTGCTGTATGGCTCGGGATATTGTTTGGCCTTTTGCATGTTTCTCTACAAGAGAATTGAGTTACCTCACAGAGAACAGATAACATGGAAGTGGACTCCTTGCCTGTAGAGCCTGCATGCTTTTCTTTCCTTTTTTTTTTTTTTTTTTAAGTTATATTTACCTTTCTTTAAAAGGAAAAAAAAGCCCCCTTTTAGAAACCACCTCTGTCATACTGGGAGCTTTTTCATTGCAATTGGAAAGCCATCTTATAAAATTATTCATATTTTCTTCTACAATTCAACTAATTGAAGGATTAAACTAAAGAAAAAAACTCTTTAAGAACACTGAACTTTAGAATGTAAGGAATTTCGTAATTCGATGATAAAGAATTATTTGGGTCAAATCACATTTTAGGATTTTTTTTTCTCACTGTTAAATTTACTTAACAAGTTAGCAATCTATTTAGTGCTCACCCAGAGGGGAAGGAGGTGGGAAATGTGCACACACTACCTTCAGAAATGCTATGGTTAATTACTTTGTAACACTACCTTTGCTGTAATTTCGTTTGGGATTTTCTAAGGGTAGAATTTGGTCTCACCAACAAGTGAGGATATAGCCTTATTTCATAGAGGACGAGCTCCGTTCTTACTCAGGAGCAGTCAGGGTACATTACATAAAACAGGAGAGGATGCCTCATTTTAGCAAACTAAGTTTCTTTATATTCTTAAATCCTTTTACGAATTTGATCATGTTCTAACGACTGAATGTTGTTGCAGCAACTAGTAAAAAATATACGAGATCTGTTTATTGGGGAATGGGAGAAATGGGAAAAGAAATGAGTGTAAGTAATTATAATATTGTGAAAGTGGTATCTAGAATTTACAGCCTCAGTAGTCTGCCCAAATATCCATATGAATGAAGGATCCATGTTTGTGGTGAGAGAAAAAAACACAACCTCAAGGTAACCTAATATGATTTAGGTTGCATTTCAATTCTAATAATAATTCAATCAATAATCAAGATCATTAGTTTCTTTTTTAACTAATCCAGATACTAGTACAGGAGGGGACGAGTTGATGGTTTTTTAGTTTTTATTTAATTCATTGCTTTGAGTCTTTTTCTTTTTGGCATCCTATCTACATAATATCCCCTTTGTAACTTTCTGATATTTGCTTATTTTTTATGGTTGTGTAGCACACAGTTCAGGACCTTTCAGATCATGTTTGTATAAGCACTCCTTGAAGAACATCTAAGCTTTTTTTTGATATGGGCTTTTAAAATCATAGTAATTAAGTTGGGAACATTTATTTTCTACAGTTTTTGGCAAAAAGAACTGATAAAGCCTATGAAATTTAATTTTGCATTGTAACCAAATTAAAATTACTGTTTGTGTAAAACAAAATCCATACAACATACACCCTATATTCTAATCTACTGAGAAAGATGGTCTGGACCTTCTAAATGCTTAACCGAAAACAAAAAAAATCATAGTGTTTGTATAAAATGAAATCAAACTTGGAGTATTAAATTGAGGCTGATGATTTCAGGTGAATGCTAACAGTTTAAAGAGAAGTAGGTCCAGATATTCCCAAGGCATAAATTCTTGACTGGAAACATTGGAGCAGTTAATTAGGTTATGGATAGTTTTCCCTCAGCAACTTATGTGTTCAAAGGTTAGGCACACCATTGCTGTTATTAAAATACATGCACTGCTCATTCTTGATGTAGCCTGGGCTTGGGTTCCTCTTTTGATTTGGTTATTTTGTGTAGCAGTTTAATCAGTAGATGACTGAGCCTGTTTTCTCTTAGCTCTCTAGACTTCTCAACAGAAAAAGCAGTTTTGTGTTCAGAGGAGTATATGACTCTGCAGTATTTTCTAGCCTAGCTGGAAGTTGCAATAAAAATACTCTATGAAATGTATGGTTTTCATCTGCAGTTGAAGGAAGTTAAAAGTTTGCTGAAAGCAAAGGGCTAAGCTTATGAAGAAATGCCTCCTTTGTTCCACACTCAATAATTTGTCACACACAATTAATTGTAGTCATGGTGCCTTTTTGCATGATTCTTGGGGTACTCAGTAGCCCAAGATTGCTACAAAAAGGTCCTTTGAGCAATTAATTTGTGCTTGCTTTTTATCCCCTCTCAGAAAGGTTTCATTAAAGGCCCATTTAAAAATTTGGCCCTAAAAGTTCAACTTTTGTAGAGTTTTACTGTTCAGAGAGGTTTAATCCTGTGTGGTAGTCTATAAAGTGACGTATAAGTTGAGTTATGTAAATTTTGTCATTGTAGTGTACATGGAGTGATCTCATTTTACTAACATAAATATTTTCTATGTGTGTTTCAGTGGATGACAATCGAGCAGCAGAAGAATGGTGTGCCTACCCTTTAATGCTGCAGTTTAAATAAGAGAATTTGTATTGTGTCATTTCAGATTGTAGGCTGAGAGTTGTAAATAGTGAAAATTTGAGTACTTCTATTATTTGTTTTGGTTAGAAAGTGAATTTAAAAAACAAACCAAACTCTAAACTTTCTCAGATTAAAAGTCCTGAGACCTGAAGATTGTAATATTCATGTCTGTGAAGCTTTTAAACATTACACTTGAGATCAGTCATGACTTGATATTCAGGTAAATTTTCTTTTCCAAGAAGCTTTGAATAAGCATATTTCCTCCAAAGGTCTCTCTCTCGCTCTTTCTCTCTCTTTCTCTCTCTCTCTCTGTCTCTGTCTCTCTCTTTCTCTGTTTCTTTTTTTAAAGTGTAGATTATTTTAAAGCACTAATTGCATTACTTTGGTAACTGCAATATAAAATAGCCATTATTGTTTTGTGAAGCATGGTTGAAATTAGATAGTGGTCCCTTTTAAACTCCATGAGCCTCTCAAAAAAAAAAAAAAACCTTTAAAAAAAATACGGAAAGCTGCTGAATATTTCAAAAGATATATATTTTACCTTATTGTAGGTTTTGTAAAGTTAGTTTGTAATATTCAGGTGCACTTTTAATGTTAAATTTTGTGTTCAGAGTTCCATTATACCATGTATTTCTTGGAGGTGGCTCATCACATGGCTGGCTGTCAGTCTTGGTGCCGCAGTGATCCCTCAATATTTGATTTCTCTCTTGATTTGCCACTATTCTGTATTGGCACTTTCAGTGTAGATATTCTAGTTTGGGGATGTCCTCATAAGTGTGTAATAGAGATTGGTCTATTCGCATGCTTAATTTCTGCTAATCAGAGTTTTGCATGGCCAAAACAACAGTTGACCATTTTTATGGTATGGGAAAGTATAGTTCACAACTGTTTTTGTCACAAAAGCCTTTTCTCCTCTCATTTTTCAGTAGGCGGATGATGACATACTCAAACTATATGATATTACTCAAACTAGTGTTTGAGGAGACATTATTCAAAATCAGTTCTTGGCATTTTTTATGAGAGAACATTGACATTATAGATAGATAAGCTATGGCACTATAAAATAAAAAACACTAATTCTGTGGAAGGATACCTAATTGGTATTTTTATCATTAGCTTTCTCATTTCTGAGACAGTAGAGTCATCAAGGTTGACAGTAATGTATTATATTGCTTTGTTCAGTAGGCTTACAAGTGACTCTGAACTATGTGATGAGCTGTACACTTATTTTTGTTCCCCAAATACCATGAAGGACAAGGTCTCTCTTTCAGGAAAAATAATTTATATTTGTGTGTAATACTTTTTACTATTAAGTTTGTTGTTGTTCTGAAGTTTAGGTGTTGCTTGATGAACCTTTACTGCAGCAGATCATGGATATGAGTAAGGCTTTGTGTGGTAATAGGGGTCCTTATGTGAAAGTAATTACTATTCAGTTCTGGTGAGCAAGCTCAACAAGTGTGAAATGTGTATTAGCTTGATTTGGTACACTTTTACTTTACAATATTGAAGTGCTTTTAGAATTCTGGTTATCTTATATAAACCATTACCTCAACCAATTGGCATTTCCATTCTCCAACATTTTACCTGAGCTGTAATATGAGCTATATGGGATCAGATAATAAAACAATAAGGCACAATGAGAAGTTTAGTTCCCAATTTTCTGGAGAGAACTCTAAATTAGACTAAAAGTAACTACCTGCAAAGGCCCACATCATAACTACCTTCTCTCATTAGGCAGTACACAGCAGCCTGGGAGCGGCTAGTGAGCTGTGTTCTCCCTCTGCCCTGAGTAAGCACATGGTGCAAGGCCTGTTCTAAGCCTTCGTGATTCTCTTACATTTCATTGACCCAGAATAGTGAAGTTTAGGTTCAGTTAGGTATTTTTATAAAACAAATTAATGAGTCAGCCCAATGTCAGAACCTGAAATTTTGAGTAGTTCTAACAGATATATGACAGCCGGTGTCATCATCTCTGTCTGACAGCTATTACCCCTGTAGATTTAATTTTGAAACCACGTATTTTTGCTTTTGTAATTACTCTTTAAATTCCAGAGGTTGTTTTCATATGAACCACCCTTTTCTATATATTCAGGTTGCTGTCATTGGTAATAGAATATGGCAATAGACTGAATTGCTCCACTTAATCTTTTATAGGAGACATTGAAAGTTATAGGTTCAATTTTGATGTTCATGAAGATATCAAAGATTGTTTTCCTTGTTACCTTTCCATTACATTTAGGTCTTCATTAATGCTATGGTCAGGCCAGTGTTATTAAAAACTTAATGGCTTTAGCCAAACAGCCCATTTAGGAGACTATTAAACTATATGAGGATTTTTAAAAAATCTAATTGCTTTCAAACTACTGAAAAGGAAAAAAGTATAATTGTGGTAAAAGGAATGCAGACCTCCAAAGTCGTCTTGGTTGTTTTTGGGGGTTGGGTGGGGGGATTCATTCTGTCCTTGAGACTTGAGTAGGATTTGTGAACATGGTGACTGAAGAGAAAATAGAGGAAATTCTTTGCATATCCTCTGTCTCTTATTCCCAGATAATCTCACAGTTGCCTTTTAAAGGAGCAGATATTAGCCCTGTAGCTGTGTGCCCTAAGTGTTATGAAGGAGATTGGGAGAGAGGGGTGGAAAGTAGGATGGGCAAGTATGAAGACTTGAGAAAAGCCTAAAGATATTCTGTCCTACAATACGAAAAATGAGTCGCAGGATAGATAATGTAGTAAAGTTGGGCCATCTTCATGTGATAGTCAGAAAAATCTTTCAGATTGTTTGAAAGTGAGAATCAAGGCTAATGGTGATTTGACAAACAATAATGTGAGTTAATTCTGCAACTACTGGGGGTAATTTTTAAGGTTTCCAGTTCATTTAAAGCTATATCAGTAAAAGCCGAAAGGCAAGCACTTTTAGTTAATCATAGATTTATTGGATGTTGCAGATATTATAATCATACTATTTAATTTTTATTGTTTGAATATGGAAATGAACTCTTTACCCCATCTTGAACTGTCATTGAACAGACTCAAGATGATCTTTTCAACACTGGAAATGACCCTACACACATACCAAAAAAAAAATCGAAAGCAGTAAGACATATTTGAAGATCCATACCTCTTAGACTTTTTAGATTTGGGAAAGAATTTATAAACCTATAACCAGTATTAGTACAGTCTTAGGTTCCTTGTTCTGCATAATTGCACCCTTTCTCAGGTATGTCCTGAAAACAAATTTTAAAATAATCTCTTTAGAGATTAGAGTCTCAGTGGATAGTGTGTAAGGGGACTGGGGGCGGGGGGTTGGACACAGGACACTGACACAGGAGAGCAGGGATTTTTAACATTCAATAGCCAAATAGATTTTCAGTCTAGACTATTTTTACCCCCTCAGAATGAGTGAAACAACATCTGTTAACATCTTATGTGGTAAATACCTGGTGCTACACTCCTAAAAGTTTTCTTTTATTCCAGGTGACATTTTTTTTCCTGCTTGGTGGAAGGGTATATAGTAAACTTTACTGTCACTAGAAAAGCACTTGTTTGAAATGTTTTAAGTACTAGAAAAGGGATAATTCAGCACTTTTTCTGTTACAACACTAAAGTCTTAATTTATCTTCAGAGTCTTAGGTACTGTAAGTTTTAGGGTGATTACTTAAAAATATAAAACATACTACATAATATGGAGTCAAATCACATTTATATACATCTTGTCTTATTAAAAAAAAGACTAATATTTTGTACCTTTAAAGCAATTCCAAGTGATTGCTTCATTTTTTTCCCATTTCATTAAGTATATCAGGCTTAAGAATTGGAATTTGAGAGGAGGTGAGGGGATGATCCCCCAAAATGAAAAATTGTGTCAGACCATTTTAGAAAAAGTAAATTGCTGGGAAATTGGGTAGGGATTCTCTCTCCCTTTAAGTCTTCAGGGAATGAGCAGTATTTAGAATCTTTGGCTGAAATTCAAGCCTTTTTACTGTGTAAATTTTTAATATTAATTCACTGACATGCTTTTTACATCAGAGGACTGAAAATGGATCTTAATGTTTTTAAGTTGTGGAAGGGTATATTTCTAAAATGAGGGGGGCATAATTAACTAGGTTAGTATACCAGCATTAGTAAGTTTAAGGAATTTTAGTATGTAATAGCAAAGTGTTTGATTAAAAGTCTAATCCTATATTGCTAGTCGAAATTAGTTACATTCTGATCTAGGAAAGATATAGTCATTGATATGCTGTGCTGTCAGAAAACCAGACTAAGAAACCTTTATCTGACTCCCACATGTTGCTTGTTCTGATGGGATGTATACTTTTACCGCAGCTTACTGCTGCTTTGAGAAGAAACGTATAAACTATAACATTTGGAGTGTTTGCATATAATTCGTTATAACCTCCACTTTAAACTGTCAGACTTTGGTATTTTATCAGTCCACACTGTTAAATAAAACTAATGTTCTTAGGAATCCAACTTGTACACACTGTTTAAAAACCCTCAGGGACAGTTTACACACTATTCTCACTCAATTCAGGTACTTTGATGCTATTCTTAAACCTTAACAGTGACTTCTATTTTTCTGTTTTGCTTTTATTTCGACGTGCTGGTAGCACATCCTTGATGAATGTCAACTTAAAAACTCAGTTCAGGTATCCAGGTATAACTCAGCCAAACAGATTTTAAAGCTGCATATAACTCTCCAGCACACGGTGCCTCACACTCTTATAGTGGCATTCTATATATTCAGTTATTACTACTGAGCAGATAATATGGGGGTTCCTGTTAACAGTGTATTTAAAAAACAATGTGCATAAATGTATAGCTAGCACGTGCAACACACACACACTTAGACTATATTTTTAAATGCCACTAATAGCCAGCACAATTAAACAACATTCCTTGCTGCTTCTGAAGAATACAGATGCGGTCCCTTTTTGATGTGGCTCTTGCTTCTTCACCATACTACTACTAAATTCAAGCACTGGTCCTTGGGTGTCTGACCTCTACATTCTAGTTTATGCAATGTCTTTAGAAAATTCTGTGCACTGGCCACTGTGATGGAACCATTGGGCCAGGAGTGCTCTGAGTTTATTAGTAGTGATTCTGCCAAAGTTGGTGTTGTAACACGAGTATGTAAATGTCAAAACATTAGCAGAGGTCTGGGTCTGTATATCAGCAGACAATTTTGTCAGTATATTTTGTAGCCTTGAAGTCCTCGGTGACAAGTTTCTTCTGATGCGAAGTTCTAATTCGAGTATTTTAGCCCTTTGCATCTTTAATGTTAATACTTGTCTACTAGAGGTCTTTATTCATTAATATTCCTTTTGTTTTCTACAGTACTATCTGTGGTTAACAAAATAGATTATTCCTCTGCTTTAATATTTGATATCTTACATCTAAAAAGGAATTCTCCATATATAAAACCCATAGCCTTTGACAATATGGAAAATGGCATTCAGATTTTTAGAAGTTCAAGTGTCATGCGACAAAACAGGAACCCCCTTTACTCTTATGGACCTCATTTCAATATACTGTTTACAGTTTAACGGAATTGTATAATTTAATATTTCTCTTGTACTGTAGTTTATATTTATTTACAGATTTTTTTTGTACTGTGTGATTTGAACTTTTGTTCCTTGCTATGATCAATGTTTATGTAGTAGAGCACTTATGATCACAAATTAAGTTTTTTGGTTTGATTGCACTACATTAAATTTTTAATGCAGTTCTGATTTTTGACTGGACTAAAATAAGCTGTGTCTTAATGTATGTGATGAGTACTTAAAACTTTAATCCATGTGGTTCCCCTTTTTGTTTTTTTTGCATTGTATGTCAAAAGCGCTAGTTCTTTCGTGCATGTGTAAGATTTAATGGTTCCATTGTATTATTTGACCATGACATTTTGGAGAAACATTCCCAGCTGTAATGTTGTGTATGGTAGTTCTCACTGGATGCTAGACTTTTCAAAACCACTATTCTTCTAATAAATTTTGTTGTGAAAAACTGTTTTAAATGCTTGGTATCTACTTTTTAACATTTTAAATCCACAAACGGGGTAGAATTTTGGAGTGTACTATAAATGCACATGATAATCAAAATTGGTTATTTTTTATGATACTTGCCAGATGAAATCTCTTAGATAACTCTCTAGATAACTAGAAGTTGTGGCTTCAAAATTGTGCTTCAGTTTTTGGATGCAGTACTGCCTTGTAACTCTTTGCCTTTACTAATCTGATACTCCCCTGCCTCAGTTTTCTTCATTGGATTATTACCTATAAAAAAATATTTTCAACTAAATAAGATATGTTTATATTTTCATAATACCTGCTTTCTAGACTTAGTTTTTCATAATTGTTTGAGAGTAAAACTGTATGCTGAGAGTACTTTCTAAAAAGAAGAATGATTTAGTCATTTTTGTTTGCTCTTTTCTTGAGACGTAAGTGTGAAAGCAACACTGTCAGTCAATGAAGGTTATTATAGTAGTTCGGATTCTGGGAAGGATGTTGGTATTTCCTTTTTCTGGACAAAGAAAGAACAGCATATATGTTGCTCAACATTCATACTGTGGTCTTTAGAAACTAGGTGTATAAAGAAATTTTGTATTATAAAGTGATTCCTGTTGTAAAGTGTTTGAGGAACAGCAGGATTATAATGATACAGGTTAGAAATGATATGAGCAATATATTTTAGACTGCTGCCTTTTTAAGCTCATATATATGTAATTAATGTAGGCTGATTAAAACAATTTCTGATCATTTATAATGGCATTTTATGTTTAAAATGTTATTCTTAGTAGTTGGTCTAGATTATCTTTTAATTTTTTTCTTATTTCTTTGGCTGTCAAGCTATTTCTGCCTTTTGGGCTGATGTTTATAAAATTGGAAATGTTTGTTGGTAAAGTCTTGTTCATTGGCTTCATTTGTTCCCTTAGTTATATCACATTTTTGTAGAACATTTTTCTGAAAACCTAATTATTTCTTTGTAAATTTCAAAGCTGTAGTTTGTTTCTTGTCATTATCCATTCTAAAATGGTGGCTAGATCAGTGTAGTAAGATTATAATCTATCGTCTTGAATATATTTTAGTGATCCTGTCTTCAAGTTGATATTTAGCCCTTCAGTTGTTATGACCCTATTTTTTTAAAGGAGTTATTCTAATCCATAATTTTCTTCTTTGATTCTGCGGATTCTTTGGAATTTATTCAGGGACCCTTATGTCTTAACAAGGTGTAGGAATCAGGGAAATTGCATAAGGGAAATGGAGTGGAAAAAATGGAAAATGGTACAGTTTCCTTCCATTTTCTGAGTTGTGGAGTTATTTTTTCCCCAAGGACTGTGAATTCTTCTCACCAGACATTTGTATTAAAGTGTAAAAGCATAAACCCAAGTCATATGATGTTAGACTTTGTAGCTGAAATATGTGAAAAAATCCATTTTTTTAAGTATTAAATCTTAAATCTGGAGCTTTTTAGAGGCATGTAAGAATACTATTGTTTTTTGACTAGTAGTTTTACAGTGTTAATTGTACTCTTGCCAACTTGATTTGATCAGCAATATGGAGTGATAAGGGATTATTTGGCACTTTAAATTTCTTTCAACTTGGTATATACTGGAAATATCATTCTTATTTCTCTTTATCTGTAAAGTGAGGATGTTGGTCTGAAAGCCCTTTAGACCTCTTTTCAACCCTGTGTATTAAAAATGCAAGTTTCTTATTGAATGTGAGACAAATACACTAATTATATCTGAACATTGAGAAATATGGTAACAACCCTTTATTGAATAATAAGGCCCTAAAAACCTTAGGTCTCAATTTTGCATTGTAGCATTTTCTAAAGGAAAAAGAACTGGTTGTCATTTTAAATGCCTTTTATTTAAAACAAGTCCATTTTGTTAAGTTTTTATTATGAACTATATGAACGTGATGATACTTTTGCAAAGATGGGCTTGAGCAGTTACTTTTATTCTGACTAATTTCAGAGTATATTATTTCTGTTGTGTGCGGGCTTGTTCTACCATGAACAAGTTAGAGCACAAAGAGTTCTGGGGCTCATTGTCAGTCTCAGTCAGAACCAACCTTTCAAGAATACAAATGCCTGGGTCCTGCACCAGAAATACTGAATGAATCCATTAATAAGAGTGAGGCTTGTGCATACTATATATTTTCAAAATGTAACACAGGAGGGTTTTTTTGGCTTGGAGTTTTTTAATTTTATTTTTTTATTTTTCTTGCATTTTAAAGTTCATTTGTTCAAATCTTTTTTTTTTTTTGATTGTGGCAAAAGACATTACATAAAATTTACCATCTTAACCATTTTTAAGTGTCCAGTTCTGTAGTGTTAAGGACATTCACACTGAACATAGGAGGTTTTGATTAACCCACTGATTAAACACTGTTGGTCCCATTGTAATCTTTCATTTTTAAAATGAAAAACGTGGAAATGGGGGAGTTTAAGAGACTTGGCCCTCCTTATATAATGAGCTGTCCTAATCCTCATGATTCCAAACCATTATACTGAACCTCTATACCACTTCGTTACTCTTGACTCAACCTAGAATTAGAATGAATGAGGGGTTTTATCTAATAATTTTCTTTTCAGTTGAAACTTTCTGACTTAATTAAATCCCAGCTGTTAATTTAGTTTTACTCATTGCTTTTTAGGAAAAGAAATCTATATTATGATATTATCAGTAAAAAAATTACATTTGAAGTGGATAAACCTTCATTGTTAAATAGAAGTCCTTGTTGACTCAGGGCTGGAGGATGTGAATCCGGAAGAGTAGGGAAGGCACAGAGAGAGAGAATATCCCACATTTTAAGAGGCAGAATTTGATGGGCCTGGTTTAAAGCTTGAATAAGTTATTGAACCTTTTTGATCCTCAGTTTTCTTATCTGTAAAAGGGGGCTTATACTACCTACCGCAGAGATTTACTATGAGGCATAAATAAGATTTTGTATGTAGAACACTTAGCACTGCCAGGCTCTTTGCGAGTGCTCAATAGGTGAAAGCTAGGAGTGAAAGCACCTGATTGGAGTTACTGTAGTGTGAGGAATAGGGACAGAGGGAGAAAATCAGATTGGGAGCTGTGGAGGAAGCTTTTCATATAGATTAGAACTTTGAAAGCCAGGCAGATGAGTGTATATTAGACGGGGCCGTTGGGCAGCCAATCTTATTTTACTCTTCAGTCAGACATTAAGATGTTAGAACTACAGTTGAAATCTGGAATGCAGCTTTTTTGCATGTCTTGGTCCTGTTTCAGGGGAATTATTAAACTATTATTCTTTGTAAAGTAAATGGAATAAAAGTTGTTTTGAAAGTAGATGTTTAAAAATTACAGTTACGTAGAGTTTCTATTTCTCATTGTATACAGGGATTTTTGTATATTCAAGATTGAGAATTTACAAGCTTTGAATCTGTAGCTTTCTCTTTATGTGGTGGTAGAGTATGAATAACAATGTTAAAAACTGAATGTGGGAGTGGGAATTTGTGCATGCATGGTGGTTAATCATCAAAACTTTAGTTTTCCAATGAAAGGAGTTGGGGGAATCTTCTGCCTATTTAATGTGATTTTAGTTACACTCTTAACAAATGGGAACTCTGCACATTTCAAACGGATAATTCATATCCTAGTTAGCACAGTTTAGAGGTGTTCATTCCAATGTCTATTTGTCTTGAGACAGTTTGCCAGGAAAGCCTAGCAGTGTAACTTTCGCTACTGTGTTTCCCTGAAAATAAGACCTAGCGGGACAGTCAGCTGTAATGCGTCTTTTGGAGCAAAAATTAAGACTGGTTCTTATATTAATTTTTAATTTTTGCTCCAAAAGACGCATTAGAGCTGACTGTCCGGCTAGGTCTTATTTTTTGGGGAAACACGGTAGAGATGGGTTAAGAAAACCAGAATAGCAGATTTTTATGAGGTGCTAGGAACTGGTGAGTCTGTGTAGACCAGTTTTTCAAACTGGATCAACCAGTTGTGACAATTATTAGGTTGTAAGATCAATTTACTGGGTCCTAACCAACACTTTAAAAAGAAAAGGGAGAGAATCAGCATACTAGCATATAATAAGGATTAATACTATTTTATTGAAACTTGTGTGTCATCCTACACATACAAACAGGGATGTGTGCTAGGTTACTTAGTAAAAAGTATTTCTGGTTCTGGGTTGCAGTCAAAAACAAATGGCTTTTGAAAGCCGATATGTAAGCCGTATCTTTCATCCCAGTTTTTGTGGTACCTTGGAGAGCACCCTAGCAACCTCGTCCTGTGTGCTTACAGTTAGGAGCCCACACTCTTTACTGTGTGACATTCAAAATTTCCTTCTTCCTCTCGCTGCTGCGTTTATTTGAATTCTTTTTAATTGACAGTTTTGTGTTTTTCCTGCTTCTGTGTCGTTTCCTCTTCCCTTTTCAATTCCCTTGAAAAACATCTTAGGAAAATTATTTTCATTCTGTAGTAATTTATTGGGTTAATTTATTCATTACTTATGCTTGAAATGAAGTTTTAGGCAGTGAAGCTACCAAGTTAAAAAAGACAACGTCCTGGACATAGAGAAGCTTCACAGTCCAGTGGAGGAGAGAGCCAAGTCAAGCGTTACCATGCAGCAGAAGTGTTATTTAATAAAAGATAGAAACAAACCATGAGAATAGAGTAAGAATATGTAACATGGCCCCCAGGGAGAAGGTGCTAAGGAGCATAGAGTGTGAGCAGTGGGAAGCTGACAGAAGTTTTATACAAAAAAAAGTGATAAGATCAGATTTCATGCTTTAAGAAGGTGACAGTTCTGCATAATGTGACGCAAACTCTAAAATGAAGGGAAACTGGTAGCACGGAGCTTATACACAGTATTCTCCAAGGGAAGTTGAATCAGTGTCGTTGAACTGGATAGTGGACTGAAAGCAAGAGAAGTCATGGAAGTAGGGATAAGATTGACGTAGCATAAAGACTGAAGTTGTGTGTATGTGTGTGCGAGTGCAGTGTGTATGCATTTGGTTACATTTTGTCTTCCAATATTCCTGAGTAAAAACTTGAATATACAGATGTTTCTGAGTTCACCCCACTCCAGTACGTTCCCAACAGTATTTCCAGGGAGAGGTGGGTGGGGATGGTTTTAAAGGACTACCGTGTTTCCCCAAAAATAAGACGGGGTCTTATATTAATTTTTGCTCCAAAAGACGCATTAGGGCTTATATTCAGGGAATGTCATCCTGAAAAATCATGCTAGGGCTTATTTTCGGTTAGGTCTTATTTTCGGGGAAACATGGTATTCCAAGAGCACCCTAGAGAGAATGGTAGATATAGGAGTACTTTGCTTATCTCTACTTTAAATTTTTAAATATATATAGCTCCTCCAACATTCATGAGGTGAACAAGTGAGAAATGACATTAAATCTTGTATAAGCTATCTTAGGAATTCTTTTTTAATGTTTTACATTTTACAAAGTAGTCTAGGTCCTTGAAATAATTAGTTACGTATTTCTTTGGTGTGCCATGATTGTGTTAATTTTAAGTGATTTACTATATGACGACAAAGTAGAATTTGCCATGTTTAAGGATCGTACCACAGATTTGTATGGTGTCAAGAATGGAGTTTAAGAACCTCGAGAACATGGGAAAAGTTAGGATATAGAAGATCTCATAAAAATCATGAAAAACTCAGGATGCTGTCAGATATCTGCTTATTTAGATATGTAATATGCTAGTCTCTCTTCCTTTCACCCAAAAAGAAACTAGGAATATTTGTCAAAAAAATATCACCTTATTTCATGAGAGGAAAAACATTTGTATGGCTGGGATCTGTCCTGTGAACTATTAAATGTCTTTTTGTGTGTTTGTGTCAGCTCCCCACGCCTCCCTTAGATCCCCCCTCCACATACACACTGCCCTGCACGGTCGTGGTGGGGGGTTTTGTTTAGTTCATTGTTACTATTACAAAAGAAGCGTCTTCCCATTGTAATGGGAATCTTGTCTGGACTCTGATTTCTCAGTCCCACTCCAAGGAAAGGGTACACAGTCCTTGGCCGCTATGGGGCCTTGACAAATGTTCCTTTCCCCTCACCCTCTCACCCAGCCCCTCCTTTCAAACAGCATCATGATGTGGTGCACTTCCTCGGGGGGGGGTGAGCGCCTCTGTATTCTGCTTAAGCAGCGGTATTACTTTAGTCCATCATTGTCCTGGTCATTTAAATTGGGAATTAAAGGGCAATTTCCCCCCAAAGAACAACATAGATTTTGATCCCTTATCTGACAAATGCAAAAACAAACAAAAAGAAATAGGCCAGTCTCACTAGCTTCTCATGAGCTCTCATGTAATCCTGACCTTATAAAATGTCAGTTATGCCTTTAACATTCAGATTTCTAGTCTGGTTTCACTAACACAATGAGGCTAGTGATAGACACTCGTTTTCAATTCAAATCAGCCCTGGGCAGAGGTCTATCCTCTGTCTGAAATCACTGTATCATTTCCTAAAGTCTGTTTCAACGTTCTTCTTAGTTATCATGCTCATTCGATTAATTTAGGTTTGTGCTCTCACCAAGTAAGTATTTAGTTACATCACTTGGGGATATTTCTACCCCCACTTTCAGGAACTATCATTTAAAAAATTTTTGCCATCCAGTCCAAAGTCCCGTGTCTTTCACAGCCTCTGAACCCTCCCTCCTTTTGTTTAACACCATATGTCATGTATTTGGTCTTGCACACATACTCTTACCTGGAATGATAGAAATAAAAATTAATTTGGTGGAAACAAAACTTCAGAAGTATATCGTTTGACAGAAATGTCTGTTTTGTGATCCTATTACATTCCTAGAGAGGATGTGGAAGTGTTGCTTTATGACCTTTGCTCTAACTTCCTACTCACCAAGTAACTTTCTGATACTATTTTGGCTTCCTCTATACACTTACCTGTAGGGTACAAATACGTGAAAGAGTGAACATGAGAATCTCCTTGATCATTATATTTAATTGTAATTTAATAAATTTGACAATCTAGTTAAGTTGAAGAGAAATAGCTATAATACTCAAGCCTTAAACTGCTTCTATCATATTTAAATCCACTCTGAATAATAATAGCCTTTTATGAGGGATGTGGAAGGTACGCAGACGTGAACTAGCCGAGGGTAGATGGATTTCCCAGTGTAGAGAGAGCAGGGACTTGTCAGCAGACTTATCCAGGCCCTTGAACATACTTACATTTTTGGTATTTCCAGGACCAGAAGGAAGAAATTAGGGAACATAATTTCAGAATATTGTCTGACAAGCAATAGCAACAACTCTTATTACCTTGAAGAGGGGTGCTGACAATGCATTTTTGTGTTTTCTTGTATTTAAAGAGAATCAAGACATGAATTTACAGCTCTTAACTATTTGGTCTACTCTGTCTAAAGTGTTCTCTGACTTTCCCGTTTGGTTTTCCTGGGGCTACCTTTTTCTGCCAGTAATTAGCTCCCATCCAGACATCATTCACTGTCCCTGCTGATCTTGACTGACAAGTCAAGAATATGTTTTGGTTATCAGTGATGTTGAATTTGCCACCAAGCAGTTTTACTGGTAGAGAGCATATATTGGAGAGACTACCTGAATATCAATTCCAAATTCTAGACTCTTAAAATTGTCATTTCAGCTTTCTGCCACATCTTTATTTGCTCTGTCTTTTACTCTAAGATAACATAAGCATTGACCAGTCACCATTTATAGTACCCACAGGAATGCTTTCCTTCAGGAATTTAAGTAGTACAGTATTGACAAAGTACGTGAGTTCTGCTGTGTGTAAGCTCTGTTCTAGAAAACCGTCGTTGAGTAAATCATGAAAGATAGGGTTGTGAAATAACACATCATTCTTAAACTATGCCTTTCCAAGATTTTTTGGATATTATCCTTTTACCACAACCTTAAGAATTAGGCATTGAACTGAGGCTAGAAAGACAAAGCAGTCAAGGTCATGCAGGCCATTTCTCACCAAGGAGAGAAACGCAAAACTTGTCCAGGTAGCTGGAAGTCAAGTTTCCCTCTCCTACAGCCCTTCCTCCCATTAACCAGTCCTTAGGATCTGAGTGCTCTATTAGTGGTGGCAGTGAAGTATTTCTGATGGATAAATTGATTCACTCAGCTGTTACAGAGTGTCCTGTTGTTGAGCAGAATAAGCATGAAATCAAACAAGCAGTTCCAAAATATGTGATGAATTAGTTTTTATAAAGCTCTTTTGAAAATTAAATATTCAAATGATAGAAAATTAAAATTCATCTAAAACTTAGGTCCAATTGAGAAAATTTCTAGAGAAAATCAAACAAGGTTAAGAAGCTAAATAATGTAGACGCACAGTCAAAAGTGATTTTATTACTGTAGTTATAAAGTTAGCTATTATAGCAGGGCCATTTAATGACACCTGGACAAAGGTTAGTATTAATGTAAAGGATCTCAGATCCAAGTGAAACTACTGGTGGGCTCATGCCTCTGTGACCAGTTACCTACCACACAGCACAGATTCAGAATCTTAAAAACACTTCAACTCTATGTGTACAGAACTCACCAGATACATACATGCCCCAGCAGTCATCAGCCACCAGCTTCAGCGCCTGTGTTCCTAGCTCGGTAAATAATCCTGCCCAGGAAGCATCCTTGATGCTCCCTTTCTCTTCCCTCTTTCTTGCTAAGAGAAAACAGAAAAATATGAAATGTGGTCCCTACCTACAGTCAAAAGCTTACATTTGCTTGGAAAGCTAAGACAAATTAAGTCAGTAAAAGATAAACATTATAGAATAAATATACCAGACCCCTTATAATTGCCAATGAATTTTAGAAGCGTTATGGCCTAGGATTTCAGAAACACAGAGCCACTCCCGTGGGGATAATTTTGAGGTGGCTGTAACCGATAATAAGCACCCTGTTTCTTGCTCTGATGACCTGTAGTTCACAGCACATTGTCCCTTGTCCTTTTTACCAGGAAAATCTCACAACCAAGCGACCCTGCGTTGATGTCTGTTTTTCTCAAGCAAGGTTGACATCGGCAGTTTTAATCTTTTCATCTCCCGAGCTTCCCCAAACCACCGTTATCTATGCCTCTTAAGGCTGGTGTAGCCAGTCTGCGCCTCTTGGCTGCTGTCTTTCGGTATCTAAATGCTGTACTGCGTTGCTCAAGCTTAGAGTTCAGTGGATACTAGCAATGTTTCTTTAACGTGCCATAGGTGTGAGATCACCACCACCACCCCCCTACCATGATGCCGTGAAGTAGATACATACCCTATTTCACCGAAAATAAGAGCCGGACAATCGGTCTAATGCATCTTTTAGAGCAAAAATTAATATAAGATCGGTCTTATATAAGACCTGGTCTTATATTGTAGTAAAATAAGACCTGATATTGTATAAATTTTTGTTCCAAAAGACGCATTATAGCAGATTGTCCGGCTAGGTCTTATTTTCGGGGAAACACACGGTACCTACCTGTGGTTGTCGGCTCTGTCCTTGTGGACTATTTGAGCCATATTGCCACAGTCATTGCTTCGGAGTTGGTTGCATGGACCTTTGGAAAATTTTACATTAGTTACGAATAACTAAAATACTGAAGCACTATTAAATTACTGAAATGTGGGACAGCAGCAAATCCAAGTCTTACAACTACAAAGGAAGTTAGATATCACCTGAGGATTAGTTATTATTCAGTTTTTCGTTCTATGTGAGCATCACATTAGAAGAAAGTGCTTCCTCCGTTTCCTTCAGAGCACTTTGCCCTCTTACTGGGCACACACCTTGATTCCATTAATCTCCAGGCACTTGTTAATTCCAAACATTAAAGCCTACTTCCAGAGCACAGCCTCGGGCAGGAAGCAGTGTCTCAAAGGTTTTCACAGACTTCGGTGATGGTTATGCTTCTTGAGTTGGGGAGAACCATTTATCTCTTCAGATTTTTCTTACAATCAGATTCCAGGATATTTCTTAATCTCTCTCATAGACCATTGTCAAGCAACCTTTTTGCCTTTGTTTGTGTATTGCTAAAATGCATTTAGAATGTAATCTTTGATGCTTCAAATTGGCAGTAATATCCCACTTATTTGTTGGCGCATATCTCAGAAACATCAGAAATATATCCAAGAAGCAAAAACTGAGGAACAAAGGCCTCTGAGAAATTGAAGTTTTTGTTAGAAAATTCATGTACTCTACTCATCAAACTATTCCCAAGCCTTCATTCAGAGCCTGTTTATTTTTGCTTAAAGTGAACAGAAGTTCTCTGGTAAAGGTAAAAGGGGAACTCCTAAACACAGCTTATATTTGGAAGCCAATAAGAAGAAAGATTTTCATAAAATGCAGACTGCCACTGGCTTTTTTGTATTTAGGCAGACAAATTTACTTAATTGAGTAGCCCCAAAAACTATCATTCTGTTTCAGTTTAGTATAATAAAAATAATGCCTAACTTCAATAATAGTGCACATGGTAATGACCCTGAGTCACTAAGATAGAACAAATTGAGTTCAGAGAAGGATATAGTTTTTAAAAGACTTCCATCAGAACTATTTTAAAATTTTAAAATGTTTGGTACTTGGAGGGAAAGCTTTAGTTATCTAGAACATTTGTTTTTTTTAGCTTGTAAGAAAATATTAATGTACATTCCTGATCTCTGAGTTATTTTTATTGAAGCATATTTAATGTGATTGGCTGGCAATGATGGTAACTGATATTTGTATAAACGTGGTCGGTTTTCCTTTGCAGCAGTTCTGCGTGGTAAAGGGGCAGGTGCTCTACTAAGACCCAAAATGGATAAGTGTTTTGGTCAAAGTCACAACTAGTAAGTGACAGACTGCTTACTCTCCACTGCTTCCCGGTACAGGCCCTGGAACACATACAGCCGCCATACCTCGTTTGATTGCGCTCTGCTTTGTTGTGCTTCACAGATGTGGCATTCTTTTTACAAATTGAGGGCAAGACCCTCCACCAACAAAAAGACTAGGATTTGCTCTGTTGTGATCCTCTCTTTATTGTGGTGGTCTGAATCGCAGTATCTCCGAGGTATGCCTGTATTATGCCAATGGATAGAGCCACCAGTTCCTCCTGGGGGAGGTCCTTCAGCAGAGCCTCCTGAGTTCTCCTTGAGCTGCAAAGTCTGCAGCGGCATGAAGTTCATTGTGCACACCTCGCTGAGTCCTAGAATTGGAAATGACGTAACAGTCCCTTACCTAAGGGTGTCACTGGTGTCTCCCCTCTTCTGAAGGAGGGCAGTAATATTTGCTGTTCTCACACAGCAGGAGTAACTTTTTCCTGTTGCCCTTCCATATGTTGCCTTTTTAAACCTTTTTCCTGAAGGACAGTATACAGACAGAAAAATACACGTATCATAAGTGTACTGTTCAATGAGCTTTTTTCTAGTTGCTTTGGTCTTTCCTTCTTTTTATTATGTTTTTGCCCCATTGCCAGCTTACTTGAAAGTTCACCATCCCCTACACCTGTTATAATATTTCTGTAATCATCCTTTTTCTTGGTTTATTCATAGTGCAGTGATCAGTTTCAAATTTAAGATAGGCATTTTCTAAGACAAATCTGTCTAATCCGTAACCTAATGTAGACCCTTTCAGATATTCCTGGCACCGCTGATTAAAACTGCTCTCTTGCTGGTTGGGGAAATAAAAACGGTTTATTTGTAAAGCAGTTTAACAACAGACTTCACTAATAATTTCTTGGTTTTATTTTATTTTGTATTTAGACATGTTTCAGCAACTTCATTCACCAGTTGGTCTTAAAAATCTCCCGGAGTCAGGAACAGAGAAACTAAAATTGAGCACCTGCTGTTTTGTGCTCTATGCACATGAGTTAATATCTTAACAACAGTCCTTTGAAATAATGATATTCAGTTCCAACTTACAGGTGACGAAACCAAGGTTCAGAGAGGTTAAGTAATTTGCCTTAAATCCTGTAGATAGTAAATGTCAGAGCAAGAAGCAGAATGTAGGTTTTTCATATTCCACAATCTGTGCTCTTTCCACTAAACACGCTGCTTCAGAAAACAGGAGTGTGGAGAGGTAGGAGGCTGGCGTAGGCTGTCTAGGGTGAGCTTTCCTGTAAGGCACTTCATGGGTAGGAGATAAAGTCACAGATTGACGAAAAGAAGAATTAGCTGGAAGATATTATCAAACAATGTCTGTTCAACACACATGTATTGAACTGCCCTCAATGCTCTGCCTTGTTACAGACAGAGTCAGATAATAGTCTCCTGAGGAATTACAATCCAGAGAGAGAGAGATTCAGAAGTTGTTCAGAAAATTGAGACACTCCAACTGCACGTGGGCTTAGTAAAACCCAGACATCCAAAAAAACGCAAAACAGCTCCTAAAACATTTGACTGTCTAAGCAGGAATTCCCTTTATCCTGTTGTGAATCTAGTATCATCCTTGCCCATCACCGCTACTGTCCAGGTGAAACCTTAAGAGTTGTCCTGGATAACTTATGGAAATGGTTGGAGAGGGTTCTTCAGTGTGGAATGACTTCCTGTGGGTTGTTGTAAAATGTTTATTGAAGGTCTAAGAGAATGTAACAAGTGGGGCGTGACTGAAGGCATAACGCTGCCTAGCACCTTACACGACAGAGCCTTACAGTTTGCAATGCCGTTTCATGCCTGTTCCCTTACCTAGAGGCTGGGAATCAGAAATTGCTTGTCGTTCCATTTTTCAGTGTGTCTGAAATGTGAAATTATTGATCTCTATTCCTCCGTGCCCCAGGAAAAAGGTAGAATTCCTGTATCCCTGTTTGCAGGATTATACAGTGCAGCCAATTAGTCATGCTAAGAACCCATGTTAAAACCGTACTTTCTCTAAGTATTTATAAACCCAAGATTTGTAATATAGTGTCTGAATTTTTGTCAGTGTTGTGGACTTACAAACCAATAATTATTTAACAGGAATACCTACGCCTAAAACAAAGTGCATGTTGACCAACTTGAGTTAATAATGTGGCCAAAATTTTAGTTGTTGAAAAAAATTTCTTTTCAGTATTTCTTCTCTATAAGATAAAAATTATTTGTAAATGATCATTTTAAAAGTGTGAAGGATGTTGTCACTAAAAATTAGGACTATAACAGCCTTACATTTTAATCAGGTAAATATTCGTTGACTTAAAAGTATACGGGCATTTCGCAGCCGTCTTGGTCACAGTGTCCGCCCTCTTTACAACACGAGTAACATCTGGTGAATATCATAATATAAAATTGGTTCTTTGGAAAATGACCATACTAATTCCTTCTTTCTCTTTGTCTGTCTAGTGAGAACGCAGCAGAGGCAATAGCAGTAGATTCTAACAATCAGTCGAAGTCCCCCCTGGAGAAGTTTATGGTCAAACTGTGCACTCATCATCAGAAGCAGTTCATTCGTGTTCTGAACGATCTGTACACTGAATCTCAGCCAAGCACCGAGGACCTGCGACCTTCTGATTCTGGAGCAATGGATTCATCCGCTTGCAATGCTGGCTGTGCCCAGCTAGGCACCAAACATAAGGAAAACGATGCTATGTGTCTCGATACAAAGTCTCCTTCTTCTGTAGATTTGTTAGTAGACTCATCGGGCTCTCACAGCCCTCTACGCTTTGCAGAAAAGGTCCTAAAGGAGCCTCCTCCGGAGACAAACTTTGTAGACGGAAGAGAGAATGCCTTGACTATTGTCCAGAAAGATTCCTCTGAACTTCCGACCACTAAACCTAATTCTGGGAGTTCAATGGACAGTTCCACTCTGGGATACCTCACTGCATCTAATTCTTCCTCGTTCAACTTCCACCACATCTCTAAGAGCTTGGAGGGGCAAACCACTGGACAGGAGCAAGACGCAAATGTGAAAATATGTGAGGATGGTAAAGACCACATGCAGAGTTCAGCTTTAGTAGAAAGTCTAATTGCAGTAAAAGTGGCAGCTGAGAATAGTGAGGAGAGCAACAACTGTATTGTTTCTCAAAGAAATTCATTCAAAGCTTTATCAGAAGAGGCTTGGGACTCAGGGTTTGTGGGGAATTCACCTAGAACTGCTGACAAAGAGAATACATTACAGTGTAGCTCCAAAACACCTTTGTGCCAGGATTTAGAGGCAAGTGAACAAGATTCAAGGCCAAAGCAAGAGAACCATCTTCACTCACTAGGAAGAAATAAGGTGGGTTACCATTTACATCCCAGTGATAAGGGCCAGTTTGATCATTCCAAAGATGGTTGGTTAGCCCCCAGCCCCATGCCTGCTGTACACAAAGCATCTAATGGACAGTCACGAACCAAGATGTTATCAACCTCCATTAAGACAGCTCGGAAAAGTAAAAGGGCATCAGGGCTGAGGATAAATGACTATGATAACCAGTGTGATGTCGTTTATATCAGTCAGCCAATAACAGAATGCCACTTTGAGAATCAAAGATCAATATTATCTTCTCGGAAAACAGCCAGAAAGAGCACTCGAGGTTACTTTTTCAATGGTGATTGTTGTGAGCTGCCAACTGTTCGCACACTGGCCAGAAATTTATACTCCCAAGAAAAAGCAAGCTGCTCAACACTGGCGTCAGAGGCAGTGGTCACTCCCAAGCAGACCCTTATAATTTCAGCCCCAAAACCTACGGTAGAAGCGGAGCTTCCCAGAGAAGACAACTCTGAAGAGCCTAGTAAAGAAGTAACTGCCCTCAAGGAAGGAGACGAAGATGCTTCATCTGAAAAGGAATCTCAAGAGCCTGAGGTTTGCCCCACGATGAGTAAACTGAATCCAAGCAGCTCCCCTAGGTCAGAGGAAACCACAGCTTCCAACCTGGTATTGCCTCTCCCTGCTCACCTTCCTGAAGAGGATAAGCCAGAAGGCAGCTCTGTGGCCTCAGCTCCCACAGCAAGTGGGATATCTTCTCCTGAACAAGACCAACAACCAGTTGAACTGCTGGATACAAAGGAGATGAGTGAACCCCAAGACTGTCACCTGGTTCCCTCTACTGAGAGCATTTCTGAGGAAGGTCACGAAGATGTTTCTAGGCCTCATTCTTCTCCTGAAACAGTCAGTAGAGTGGAAAGTCCTCTGTGCTCAGAAAATCAAAGTCCTGCAGTGAGCGTGGAGCCTCCCATGAGCCTGGGAAAGGCTGAGGACGATCAAAGCATCAGTACTGAGACCGAGACGGAAGAGTCTCGGGAGCTAGACACAGACCCACTCTTGAAGGAAAGCAGCACTTTTACTAAGGAAAACCCCAGTGAAATTGAGGAAAGTGGGGCAGCAGGTGATACAAGAAAATCAGAAGGAGAAGCCAGTGATGTAAAACATCCTTCAGAAAAAGACATGTGCGAACAAAACATTGATTCACCTGAAGAGAACTCGGACAAGAAGAAAAAAGGTAAAAAATTCCCTGAGGCCTCTGATAGGTGCCTAAGAAGTCAACTTTTAGATTCTTCCTTTGCCGAGAGGTGCCTAAGAAGTCAAAGTTCAGATTCTTCCTCTGCTTGTCCTGAGATCAAGGTTTCTAAAACTCCTGTTGCAAAACGTCCTAAAAAAGAAGGGTACTCTGGTAGGACAACACCTGAAGACTTTCTGACCGATGGTCTTCATACAAAAGTTCCAGAGGATACTGAAAACTCAAATGTCAATGAAAATCCATCTGAGAAGGATGCTGAACAGGAGGGCAACACAGGTGGGATCATCACCAAGCAGACGTTTAAAAACTTGCTGGCAAAAGAGGTCAAAGGGGAAGAAGGAGATATTTTTCCCAGCAGTGATCCTATAACCACAGTTGGCCAGCCCCTACCTGGAGAGAGACTGGAAATCTATGTCCAGTCTAAGTTAGGTGAGAAAGATGCCCATGACCCCTTAGAAAGTGTTCCTTGTACTTTCCCAGAACAATTGGAAGAGAAGCCAGGACTTGTTCCTGCACGAGATGTGGAGGAGGTTGTCAGCGAGCTAGACAATGCAAACACCCAGCAGAAAGACGACGATAGTGACGGGCCCTCCAGTGCACTTAGGTTGTCACGTAGTGGAAGTGGTGATGCTGCCAGACCCCCAAAGTGGGTACCAAGGCTCACGAGACTGACCTCTTCTACCTACAACCTAAGACGTGCTCATTCTCTGGACTCCTTGGCTACTACAAAAGTGACTTCAGAAAAGGAAGCGGCACAAGGAAACCCAACGCCAAAGGACAGTGAAGCTTCCGAGAGTGGAGATCCCTTCGACGAGGACGATGCAGACACCATGGTTGACGACCAGCCAAAGTTTGTGGAATGGTGTGCTGAGGAGGAGAACCAAGAGCTTATCGCCAACTTCAATGCCCACTACATGAAAGTTCAGAAGGGCTGGATCCAGTTGGAGAAGGAAGCCCAGCCAACACCAAGAGCAAGGAACAAGTCAGATAAACTGAAGGAGATTTGGAAAAGCAAGAAAAGGTCACGGAAATGTAGGGGTTCATTGGAAGCTCAGAAGCTTTCTCCTGTTCAGATGCTGTTTATGACAAACTTTAAATTATCTAATGTTTGTAAATGGTTCTTAGAGACAACTGAAACCCGGTCTCTGGTCATCGTAAAGAAGCTCAATACTCGTCTTCCAGGAGACATCCCCCCTGTCAAGCATCCTCTTCAGAAGTACTCTCCTTCCAGCCTGTACCCCAGTTCACTACAGGCTGAACGCTTGAAAAAACACTTGAAGAAATTTCCTGGAGCTACTCCCGCTAGGAACAACTTGAAAACGCAGAAGCTCTGGGCTAAATTTCGAGAGAATCCTGACCAAGTGGAGCCAGAGGAAGGCAGCGACGTCAGCCTCGGCCCCAGTTCTGAAGAGAGTGTAGAGGAAGTCAAAGAAAGTAGAAATAGCCATCCTCCCACAAACTCGCCTACTCCAGCCAGTACCCGGATCCTGAGGAAATATTCCAATATTCGAGGAAAGCTCAGAGCCCAGCAACGCTTGATCAAGAACGAGAAAATGGAAAGCGCACTTGGCTTGGCTGTGGAAAGTAAACAGGGTTGTAAGAGTGTATGCATCAATCCTCTGATGTCCCCCAAGCATGCCCTGCAAGTGGGTGCCGATGGGTTTCCTGTTAAGCCCAAGAGTGCTGATGGAGTGAAGGGAAGGAAGGGGAAGCCCACCTCTGAAATCTTGCCCAAAGCAGAAGTTCAGAATAAACGCAAGAGAACCGAAGGTGGCAGCACTCAGGACAGGAAGGACAAGGGACCTGCGATGAAAGCCAGCAAAGAAAAGCATATTGATGGATCCACCAAAACCCCTGCTGCGAGGAAGCCAGCTGCAAGGGACAGAGTCAGCCAACTGCCCAGAAAGGCATCTTTGAAAGAGAATAAAGTGAAGATCCCTAAAAAGTCCTCTGGGAAGAGCTGCCCTCCCTCCAGGAAAGAAAAAGAGAATACAAACAAAAGACCTGCCCAGCCTGCAGCCTCAGAAACAGTGAGGAAACCTGCAAAGCAAAAAGGGGCAGGTGGATCCTCTTCCAGGCCACAGAAAGCCGCAAACAGGAAGCAGAGCAGTGGAAAGGCTCGGGCCAGACCCTTGACCAAAACCCCAGAGAACAGTGCAGCCCAGAGAAAGCGAAAGCTGAAGGCAAAGCTGGACTCTTCCCATAGCAAACGGAGGCGGCTGGATACAAAGTGATTGGAAGGGTTGTAGCCACAAGTAAAACTGTTCTGTAGAAGTAACCCTTTATTTTGCATTAACTAAATCTGCTTTTATAAGCTTATCAAGCCTTTCAAATCTGCAGTTCATGGAGAACACCACAATCTAAGATGTCAGAAAATGTGTCTCAGATGGAGAAGGGAACTTGCCGAGTCTTTCTCTGAGGCTGAGTAAGGGAAGTTATATATTATATTCTGGTTGTTCCTTGGGTTTTAAACTTGGAACCAAGCAGTTTTAGTTTCTAAAAGTACAGTGCCTTATTTATCCTTTTTGTTTTTTAAATTTACAAAAGCTAAAAAGCTGATCTATGTGATAAAGGCTTGTATTTTATACTTGATGCACAAGCACTTGTACTGTAGCCGAGAAGACCACCACCATGTACATAACAGTAGCTTCCCAGACGCGTCCTGCAGGGCCCATACGTGAGCAGGTGCTCCTCTTTGCAAACCCCAGCAGTAAACTTCCCTCTGTCTTGTTGGTTTGTTTAAATGATATTTGAAAGCTAAACCAAATCAATTTTATGGTATGTGGAAAATGCAGAGGGAATATATAATTATTGTAAAAGATTAGTATTTCTGTTACCCCTTTTTCAAAACTCACAGTAATTGTTGGTCACTCCTCTTACCTTTGATCTTTTGTCATTTGAAAAAAGAAATGGATTCTAAATTATGTGCCCAAGGGACAAAAGGTAGGTAGGTCACCAGGTGTTAAGAATTGGTTTATGACCTCTAACAATTATTTGCATTATTGATTCTTACCATCCTTTTCATTTTTTGGCCTTGTAAGCTTGCTAGCACTCTAACAAGGTTTTCATCCTACTTTGGGGGAAAACATCTAGGATTTTTTCTTTTTTCCTGTCTGTAGCTGTGATTTGTCAATTAGGACGAGAGTGACTGTTCTAATTTTCTTTCTTACCCTGAATACTTCCATATTCAAAGAAAGCCAAAATGTTATTTCCAGTAGTAGAAAAGTTTAAGAGTATGTGTGTGCATGTGCATTTGGGGGCATTTGCCTATGGCTGTCGGCCACAAATGTCTCCCACCCCCAGTTCTACAGTAAAATTCTTTTTCCCCGTGCATTGTGCATTGTGCTAGGGGGGTCATGAGCTGGGTGATCAGCACAGACCAGATGGTTTCAATGTGGCCCAGGGTCTCTATGAGCATCCTGCAAACTACTTTGGCATCAGACTCAGAAAGGTCAAAGCAGCACAGTTATGTAAAGGTCACAGCAAGCTTGCAGTTGGAAGAAGCAGCTCTCGCGTCTCTTGGGGGCCCCCAGGCCCCACCCCGGAGCTGATGTTCATGTGGATGTACATGTTTAGAGTGAGTGTCCATTCTGATTGGTTATCACCATACTCCCACTTCCTGCTTGTGGTATCACTCCTGCCTCTGCCATGTCAGGCTCCGTTCCATGGCTCAAAAGTGAGAGCTGCTGTATTTGTAACTAATGTTTGCCTTTCCCGAGTAAAGCCTGAGATGGGTGCATTGGCTTTACCTTGGTGCCTATAACATTGCTCCATTATAATACAGTGTGTACTTGACATTTTCGTTGGGCCACTCTTCAAAAAAGGCTTGGTTATTAAAGCCTCAATAGACAGGGTTATTAACATGCCCTGTCACCAAAATAGGCTTGTCTGGACAGCTGCCACTCTGTCCTTTCTATTAAAAATTTTTCCATTTAGATTGTTTCAGATCAGTTTAGATAAACCCAGGGGGACTTTTTTTCATGCATTAGTTCATTTAGATCATGATAAAATAGGCCTTCTACCCATTCTGTTAAAAGGTTTGCTGTTTATATACAATGAAAGCTTCTGATGATTGGGTAGGACTGGAGAAAAGCATTTGATTCATGGAAAATTCAGAATTGTGTTGAATTTCATAGATAGTGAAGCTTACTATCTTCAGTGATGCTGATGCTCCCCCCTAACGTCTCCCCTATCCTCCGAGTCTCTTGTTCTTCTTTGTAATATCTTTGTGCCCATTCAAGAGCTACCTATGTTAGTGAAACTGCTGAGTGTGTATGTTGGCAGCCCTTTCTCAGCATTAAGTTGCACAGAAGCATTAATATGTTTTAAGTAGGTTCATTTAATCTTTGAAAAGTGGTTTTAAGGTTTAAAAAAATGTTTTCATATAGTCGTCACTGGATATTGTTTTTGTGGTGACTTAAACAGCTGAGGTTTGCTGATGTCAGGTGTGTTCATTCCTGCACATACGTTCAAGGTGCCCCCTTAGCTGCATATCAACTACCTTGGAAGGGTGCTTGCGTTGGGAGAGGTGTGAGGCTGTACGTGGATGGAACTCTTCCAGTTCCGGGTTTATAATTCATTCCATGACTTTTTTCAGTTCTTTTTCATTTGTAAAAGCTCATGTCAAGATAATAGCCTTCTCTCCCATTCTAGAAAGTATTTGAGAAAAGTTATCAATGTGTATGCATTTATTTTATATACCTAACAATGCAATGGATCATCTTTAAAATCAACTTACACTTTATAGGAGAGACTACGTTTCAATAGACTGGGATTCTACATAATTAGGAGATTAAAAGTTTAGAATTATTTTTGTATTTGTTTAATCTTATGTTTGCTGATTCAGTTAATTTTGCTAATGGGAAAAAGAGAAAAACAACACTTGAGGGCCCACTCTGGAAGGCCTTTTTCCACTTATAGCTGATGCTGTCACCCAGATACCTCTAAGCCCAGGCCTGGTATTGGCTCGAGTCTCCCCTTGTTTTCCCTCCCTTGCAAAGACCCACCTCCTGTAGCCATATTCACAGTGTGGCTTGCCACCGGATGCAAAGACAGTCTGTCCCACGTTCTGGACTCTAAATCAGCAAGGAACTCTGCTTTGGGGCCCATGCTCAGTGAAGTGACTGTCCCAATGTTGGAGCAGAAGTTGATGACCAGAGAGCACTGGTATTACCTCTGAGCTTCTGGAGTTGCTGGAAGATGCCTGGGAAGCAGTCACTGAAGCTCCACGAGAGCTCCCCAGAGCTGGGCCCTCTTCAAGAGACCCATTTTCTCTCCCCCAAGGCTCCCTGGGTTTGGGAGGACAGCGTGGAGCCTGCCCCCAGTCGGGCCCAGAGCCTCTTCCCAGCACTTCCTCACACATGTAGCAGTCTTGCGGCACAGCAGGAACGCCAAAAACCTTTGTGCTGCTCTTGAGGCTTCCTATGTAAGAATGTTATTGGCGTCTGTGAATCTGCAATTGCTAGTCCCTTGGGTCCCTTAGGTGGGCCAGTTCCATTGTCTGTGTTGCATTAAGGACTTCTACACAAGCCTTATCTAACAATAACATCAGGCTGTGGATTTCGTGCCTCGTTCCTGTAGTAGTATGGACAGAAGAGGGCAGTTAGTCATCCCTTCACGTATGTGGTGCTTCTGATGGGATCCTTCATGCATCACGTGCCCAGGTGAATTTCTCACTGTTTAGATAGATAATCAGTGAAACTTTCAGGCAGTTACTTTGAATTAAAGTTTGGTGTCTTTCCTGCCTTGGGATGGATTCTGTGGTGAGGGCAGAAGCTGTCACTCTCATTTATGGGCAACATTTCTGTTGATGAGTGGACTTAAGAACCAAGTAGGAAAGGACAACATGCTATGTGATACAAGCTGGAGAGATTGTTGTGTCACCATCAACAAGTCTGGTGTCTTGTCATTGCATCTAGGACTGGGCTGGAATTTCCCGAAGTGCTGGCCCAGGCAGCCACACGCAGTCCTCTTGGGTTTAGGTCAGCTCATGCAGGCTCTCTTTGGGCTTGGAAATGATCTATCAACGGTCTGCAGACTGTGGGCTGGTCGCTCTTTTATAAATAAAAGTTTGTTGGAACAAAGTTACGTCCATTGGTGTATGGATTATCTGTGGCTGCTTTTCAGCAGAGTTGAGTAGCTGCGACAGAGGACGTGTGGCCCACAAAGCCTAAAGTATTTACTGTCTGGACCTTTAAGACAAAGTTTGCTGACCCTCGCTTGAGAAAATAATCTATTTTCAGGAACAGAAATCTTCCCTGAGATATCTTTTTTCCCTCTGCCTCTTTTCCTCTCTGTCCTTTTCTGCTCCTTCCTCTTTATCTTACCTCAGTTTTGTTGTTCTTTTATGTTTCTTTATTTCTTCTTGCTACAAAAGAGACATATTGCTACAGCACATCAAAGTACTATCTCCGGAAACTTGAGCTACCTTCGCTTCACATCTTCCTTCTTAGAATCACCCATCACAGTAGCCACAATGAGCCCTTCTTTAGTGATAGAGTCAGAACCCATGAGCAAATGGGAATTCAGAGTTCCAAAATGAGGTGGCCTGAGCCTCATTGTTTTCATCATAGACCTGACTCCAGCTTCATTTCTTGCTTATTTCTAAACTAAGCCAAGATTTTGTTTCTTTCAAAATTAGTTGAGACTACTTTGGTTGGATGTTCAGTTTTCTGAACCCCACTTTTAGATACGGCAAAAGGCTTCACAGAGGGGAAGCAAAGTCCCATCACAAACCCAAAGCATTGTTTATTATTTTTGGCCAGCTCCTAGGAAAATAAAACTCTTTTGGCACTGTTACTTTCTCAGTCCCATACTCCTCTTTCAAAATAATTTTATTAAAGGCAAGCCAACAAAAAATAGATGCTTGAAGTGCGTTAGAAAAGAATAATAGAAACTGAAACCTATTGTAGTCTGAGTCTGACTGAGAAATTATGGTTTACATCTTTAGATCAAATCCAGTCAACTTCAAGTCTTCCTCCTCCCCAAAAAAATTACGGATGAGTTTCTATGCTGTTTTTCAAAATTCAGTTTTCAAAGTTGAATGTCATGTTGGTGAAAAGCTTTTTGTTAGTGGCCCCCAAACGTGACTTTCACTTGTTTTGAAACAGATAGACTGCTACCATTTTGCATTCTTAGCTGTACATTGGCGTCGTCTTACGGCTTGCTACCCACTACAGTACTGAGACCCGCTCTGTGTATACGGTATCAGCAAGACCCTACTCACATCCCGGCAGCGTGCTCTGCTTTGCGCTTGTCTTCAGGGGAAAAAGAAAAGAAAAATATTATTGTATTTAAAGCATGCAGAAGTACGGGAAGCCTTTGAGGCAGCCTTCAATATAATTCATCCCTTAAAACCCCAGAACAAACTATTCTATTCTACAGTGGGTGGATTGGAAGACGTGAAGGTCTAACCTCTTTAAAATAAATCCTACTCAGGCTAAACCCAGAGCTCTCTGATGCTACCCCCAGCTCAGGGCGGGGGCGGGGGGGTCCAGGGCACTTGGTGGAGGGTATCCCTGCTCGTGCTTTTGCCCTTGGAATTGAGCTAAAGCCGGTCAGTTCCTTCCATTACCTCCCCTCTGTCAGCTTCCTCTTCTCAGAGCTGGTGGTTGATGCTCAGGAGCCATCTTTTGCTCCGTCCTTCAAAGGGGCCGTTGTGCAGTTATGGTCACCTGGTGAGCACAGTGACACAGGCTTTCTCACCTACCTGGGACCATTCCATTTAATGCGAGGTCCTTGGTAGGCGAACCACGTGAAAGTATAGCTTGCCTCTCCCCCGAAAAAACCCCAGGTGCTCATGGTTTTCATAATATGCCAGAGGTTGAAGGAATGCATTTTACCATTTTTTCAAAGGGTTATGTTAAAAAGTAACAGAGATACGTGGCCTACACAGCCTAAATATAAAATATTTACTACCTGGCCCTTTACAGAAAGCGTTTATTGACCCTTGCAATATGTCATTCAAGATAAATTGTATGGACAGTTGGGCACAAACATTTTTCACATCCAGCATTGCAACATTTCTTTCCTTTTTGATTTTAGGGTATCGTGTGTTCATCTCAGCACACCGCTGCCGTTGCATGTTTAACCCTGAGTAGTGCTTATGCATTAAAGAACAAGCAAATATCCCCTCCTGTGTTGATCGAATATACATTGAATCATGGTCATGAAATCTTATCTACTAAGTAGTTAAAAGTCAAAGTACAAAGTCCTTTACACTGAAAGTATTACAGTCTTTGGCATGTTTATGAATCAGAGTGAACTTGACTCTTGGAGAAACATTCCTCTATGGCCGTGCTCAACACAAACAGAATTACTAATGAACTTAGAGCCTAGAATAGTGCCTCAGGGCCAGACACAGCAAGTTAGCTTTACCCCCTGAAGTCCCTCTTTTCTTTCTCGGATGTAGTATATTTGCAAACTTACCACTCCCCAAGCTTTGGTCAGTGGACCTGAATGGCTGGTCTTCGCCTATTGGAACCTCAAATCTAGACCACCCATTCTCAGCTCTTAAAACTACCAGCATGTCCATGGCACCTTGTTGGAACACCAGCAGCTTTAGACTGACGTTCAGAGCTCTCTGGATGGCCAGTGAAGCCCCACCCGGCCAGGCTTAACTCACCTCATTTTGAGGAGCCACCACCCCACGTTTGCCTCTTCACTCTTCTGCTTATGCCGCCAGCCCCTTTCAGGAGGCATCTTCTGGGAAGTCTCCCACCTCCTAAGTGCTTCACTAAACACATACATGTCGTATTACAAACATTTTCCTTCTAATATTTAGACATTGGGTCCAAAAACTATTCAATTTATCAGCTTTTCCACCCCCCATTGTTTTCTGTAATCTACACCTCTCGTAGCTGAAGCTATAGTATTTGGGAGCTAATTTGTGGGAAAAATGCTATACTTAACATCTGCATAATTTTGTATATACCACAGGTAAGGATTAGTTTTAGAGCCACTATAGCTTAAGGTTATTAGTTTCACCAGTGGTTTCTGCATTCTTAATCGTTCTAGGAGACTGTTAGAGACTACAGTTTCAAATACATATATATAATACATATTTATTCACACCACTGGGGAGTTTATTTCACTGTAAATAGTGGTATTTTTCTGTTTAAATGCTTCTATAGAAAGTATTTATTTTAACAAATTAACTGTCAAAAGGGCTTTCCACAAAAGTGTTCTGTCACCCATCCTTCCCAGCTACCATGCCCAGCCATTGGACCCCCAAACAACACAGTGAAGGCAGAAGGATGGGGCCTTGAAACCCGCACTGTTCTGGGGCAGATAGAAGGTGGATTGGAAACCTAGGCCCCCACTGTCACCCCAGCCCAGAACAAAATGGGTCTCCCACCATCGGTATGGCTATGCCAGGCATGGCATCAGGACTTGCCTCAAGCAGCCCACTTTTCGCATATGTACACAGTTGGTACATTCAGTTGTGCGCTTCAGCAGCCTGTGCAGGGAAGTGAGCCTTAGTTGTAACCCCAAGGAAATCCAAACCCATACTTGTGAGATACGGAGAAACCACTGGTTGCCTCAAGAAAGCATCAAGTTGTATTTTGTAGTCTTTCTCGTGTTTGTAAAAGACACCTCTTCCCATTCGCATTAAGCATGGGAGATACATGAAGGCACGTTTCCTTCCACACCTCGGCAGTTCTCATGAGCATCTCCCCTCCTCCTCCTCTTCTTCCTCCTCGTCCTCCTCCCCACCTCAGCAACATCTGTGCAGATGTGGGCCAGCCCTACCTGTAACCGGTGGTTACAGGACAAGACCATCTGTTCTAAGATGTGTGCAGCTTCTCAGGAGTCCTGGTCTGCAATTCAGAGCACCCCTATGCTTTCCGGTCGTGTTCCTCTTCTCTGTGCCTCATTCCTGGGCGCCCCTGCCTGAGTCGTGCATCTCATTCTGCCCGGTTGGTTCGCCTGAGGACTGCAGAGAGCTTGGGACCGGACCCACGGGGGTTTTGTCATCCATTTGCATCATACCCGCATATTTACTTAACGGCTTCCCTTTATCTTTTCTAAAGAAATGAGGACACTTGAACAGTAATGCTGGAGAATGTTGTTTTTCTAAGATACTATTTGTAAGCAAATCTGATTTTAAGATGAAATGTGAATGGGTAATCAGGTGCCAGGGAATTTAGCACTGAACTAGACAGTCAAAACTTTTTTAACCTTTGCAGAAAGAAAGAAATTTTGCTCACATTAAGTGTTCACAAGAAGTAATGTTGTAAATAGTTTTTAAAAAATATTTATTATATGTGCTGTATACAGATTCACGTTTGAGTGATGTTGGTTTGCATTGTAGTGTTGTAGAAGATTATATTTTGAGCAGTGGACTTCCTTTCATAACACACATGGAGAAAGAACAAAAACCAGCAGGTTGAGAGCTGTTTGGGGCATTTGATCTGTGATGTTACATCAAATCCAAGCTTTAATTGCCCCTCGTCTCATCTGGTTATGTTATATATTATATATATATATAGTATATATGCGTGTGTATGATAAACTGGTCAGTGGTCAGTCCCCAGGTCTGCAGAGCAGATTTCCAGGTGTTCTTTCTGATGTGTTGCCATAAGCAATAAGATCCTAGGTAATAACATTTATTCCGGGCTCCGCGTGGGTCCTTGTCTCAGAGGATAGGGTGGGGGTAGAACAGCTCTTGCTAAGACCTCTTGCCTTTGCCAGAGAGGTTGCTGTACTTGAATTTTTGCTTCTGTTTGTCTGCACGCTCCTTCCAGTCATACAGCTCTAGCAATGGATGTGAACTCGGCCAGCACCAGACACATCAAGAATTGGGCCTAGAGATTGAAAACAAATGACCAACTTTCCATGAATTTGTAAGGCTTCCAGAATCTGGTTGAGGCAAAGCTCATTTGACTAGAGAGTAGATGTAAGAACGTTTTACGTTAGAAATGTAAATGACCAATTTGAAGTCCTTGGACGATATCTGCCCTACCTTTAAAAGCTAGCCTCTTTTCCTGGAATCCTCCGCTGTACCTGGGTTTGCAATCTCTGAAGCCCTCTTCGTGTCTGGGGCTAAAACATTTAGGTCAGTGCAAAGAGTGCAGTCACTCCAAGTCGCCCAGCGTGTCCAGTTCAGCAGGTTTCTAACCTGTTGAGCAGCCTCTCCTTGTGCCCGTCCTAAACTTTACAAAAAATACCCCACACCCAAATAACCATGAATAGAATAATGTAGTTTTTTAGGCTTTTGGAATATGTCTTCTCTTTTGTATTTATGATGGTGTTTGGAGATTTTCACTAGTGTTTTTTTAGATTGAAGTGGGTGCATTAGGGTAAAACTTTCCATTGCTGAGCCTGAAAGCAAGCAAGAGGAAAGAAACTGACCTATGTTGTATCTTTGGGAAGGTGACTACTTCTTGTGGGAGGGCAGGGAGGGGGCATTGTAAATTATGTGGGGGTAAAATAGAATTCTGGCCTGAGGCGCCCCAAGTCTTATTACCTTGTACTAATAATCCCTTTATTAGCCTCACTTGATAGAAGCCTGCTGTTTACCCTCAGGGAACAAGTAGTTTTCAAAATCGAGCTCCTCCAAGGTTATTGGCCAGTGCCTGTGTGCAGGCGTTGGTTGTCTTTGTGAACTCACGGCATTATTTTCCCAGATGCATTATGATATTAAGAAATTCATCCCCCACCTGTATGAAAAGCACAGCCCAGGGTCCTCCTTTAGGCCAGAGTTAATGCCTTTGGGGCACCCAGGGGTCCTAGGAGGCCCATGCAATTTAACTGAAGCTCAGGTGCCATGTTGGGTTTTTATTTTTAGTCCACAACCCTGCAGAATGAGTTTAGGGCAAGGGCTGCTGATCTGGCTGTGGATCCAGGGAGCTCTAAGATGAATCTCTACCGTTCCTTTCAAGGCCCTTCTGGTTCCTCCCAGTGTGTCATAGCCAAGGTCAATCTCGTAGTTGTTCAGGTGTGCTCCTTTTTGCCGTCTTGTGAGTCTTAGCCCGTGATCCAGGTGCCCAAGGAGAGAGTCTCTGGAGGGCCCAGCCCCTTCCTGGCACCAAGTGTGTGCCCCTGACCTGTGCGAAGGTGGTCTTTCCGAAAGCAGTGAAATGAGAAATTCTGCAAATGGTTATCAGATAAACAGCATGTAACTCTTGGGCCTGGATTTCCGCTATGTTAGTGAGTGTAGGAAAATACTGTGTCGTTAATGGATGAAAATGTAATGTATGCTGTGAATTTGTTGGTTTGAAACATTGAAAATTTTTCATTAGACAATGTTTACATACCTCACCTGAAGAACCTTTGAGAGTGTATATATGAAATTTAAAAAATATATTAAGTTGCTTTAAAACAATATGTACAGCTATAAAAGTTGGAGTTATTTTAACTTTGAATATGTACCAAGTCTCTTACCTATTGAAATCTTGTGGACTTTTTTGTGCTTCTGTGTTTTCCTTTCCTATTAGGCCATGTAGGAAACTGTGTTCTTGTTATTGGTAAAGGGGCCTCGCTGAAATCCAAGCTTGAAGGATTTCCTTTGTTGTTTCAGATTTTCTTGTTTGGTTTTGAGGGATGGGGGTACGGAGCTAGAGGATGTGTGGGAGGGATTTCTCTAACATTGACATCTATTCCATGAGCTTTTTCTAGGCGCTTATTTTATTGCAGCGTATTAAACTTCTTTGATATTAAAGTGTGTTTGTGTAGTCACTGGAGAGGGGACCGGATGCATCAAAGCCCAGCATTCAATTTGTAGCCTATAGCAAAGTTGGTAAGCCGCCAGAAGGAACCAAAAAGCAATGCCTGCTCATACTCATCCTCCTGCCTCATCCCCGGTAGCAGGACTTAAAGGAACACTGTTTGCTGGATTAACAGCCATTTTGTGAGTTACGCCTCAAATTCAGGGAAGAGACAACACAGTGGGTGAATCCTTGGGAATTCCCACGGCAGAGTTGGAAAAGTGCCAGCGCTTCATCCTGAGGGTCAGGGAGCAATTGAATTCTTCACGCTCCTGACTTCAGGTGAGCCCCTGTTCAAGGAAGGAGGTGGTACACACAGCCACCAGGGAGGGCCACCCCGCTCTTTGGAGCCCATGTTGGGGTGTGGCTGAAAGGTGCAGTCCTTCCAGATACTTGCCTCATGACCTGTTTCATTGTATTCTTCCGACTCTACTTGAGATGGCTCTGTTTAAGGACCCAGGGGGCCTGTGAAGTCAGCAGTGATTTCATGAACAAGTTTATCTGACACTGGCCATCAACATGCAGAACTACACCCAGTGCAAATGACCCCTTAGCTGGCAGTCGGGTCACCTCTGCTCAGTTTGAATTTGGAGTATTAGCTTGTTCCAGATGAGGACTTTTCGTTGTTAAAATAGACCTCTTTCCCTCCAATCTCCAATATTCATCCTTGGTAGAATAACTAGAATATGACCTGAGAGGTGCGGACTGGCTAAGAGTGAGGGATAACCTCTAAAATTAACTCTGAGGCTCAGGGTGCAGGGACGATAGAGATGCATAATCACCAAGCTCAGGAAAACTCGGGCAACTCGGAAGCCTGGGCGTTCCTGCTGCCTCCATCCCCTCAACCAAGCCCGGGGCTGCCTCTGACCTTGGCTGGAGATTTCTGTTTCACTGTTAATGAAATTTGCCACTTTTACTTTTCATTCAGAGGTTGCAAACCGGTGGCTTACAGATGTGTTTTATTTTTAACCCCTTGTTTGTGCTTTTAAAGATATTTAAAAACGGATGTTTGCATAAAGATTGATTTCTGGCTCTTACAAAAAAAGATACTGAAGATCTGACTGAATTCATGCATGGTAAGAATCAGCTGGAGCTCAGTAGCTCAGTAGATTAGAAAATGTCCCTAACTGCCAGTTGCCGTTTGTCCCCCCTCTTTGTTTTACAGTAAGGAACTAGGTCTCTTCTGCTTTGTCAGAAGTGGCAGTACAAAGGATGGGCCAGAAGGGTGTGTGCCCGCTTACTTAGGCAACCTGCTGGCTGCTCACTCCAGACCCTCGAGTTTACAACCCTGTTTTAACCCATTTGCTCTCATGTACCTCGTTCACTGTATTTCCTCCAGAATCCCTAATTGCTTTAAAAGCACTGCAGTTACTATGCCTGCCCACTTGCAAGGTGGCCATGTAAGTTAAGGCCACTGTCACCTCCACCCCGTCTTCTAGTGGGAAGTCAGTCTGTGGTCCTGGCACAGAGGAAGGCCAGCCGGGTTCCCGTAGTGTCAGGGGCCTTTCCAGCCTGACTGCCACGGCCCGGCCTCCCTTAACTGCTCATCCTACAGAACTCCTGTGTGCAATTTTGTGTGTCTGAAATTGTAGCAGAACCCCCTCAGAGTCTGTTTGCCTGCCTTCTCCACTGGTCCCTGAGAACCACTGTCCAGGCGACAGGCACGTTAACCATACAGGACAGGCTGAGAAGCCACACTGCTTTCTAATCTGTTGCCCCTGGTTAAACATGGGTGTGGCGCTGTACAAACTTACAGAAGGCGAGTGGAACAGCAGACACTTGACGAGAAATGAGGATGCGCAGGCTCCCGGATCTCCGTGTGCTGTGCAGTGCCAGGCTCTGCCCTCACTGACATTTCCAGGGAGCGATAACCCAGCCGTCCCCCAGACCCCCCCTCCCTTCTGCAAGAGGAACAGACCGCCTTTGCCACTTAAGGAAGACCAGAGAGTTCCATGGGTAGACGTCCTACGTGTGCTGCCTCTGGGAGCCCAGTTGTGGCTGGTGTGTGGGCAGCCCAGAAACGCTCGAACCAGAAAGGGTGCATGTCAGCGGCCCTGGCTCACCATCAGTGCAGAAAAAGAGACCAACAAGGCAGAACCTGAGTGAATCGATGTCATGTTCACATGGAAGACAACAGACAATATCCAACATGTTCTAAAACAACACTTCTAGGCAAAGGGCAAGTGTGGCTCCCTCACGGGCCTGTTCTAAACCAGTCTCTCTAAAGAGTGACCCAAACAAGGCTACAGAAACCCCCAAACAGAATATCACAACCACAGAGCATCTGAAAATCAAACAAGACACTGGATGTTGACTTTAACATATAAAAATACTATAACAAAATGAAATACAAATATATATTAGAATCTGTTAAGTATTCTGTATAAAGAGATACTTTCATGGTTAGGCTAACAGCAGGCAAAGAGGAGACAAAGTCCGGCCTTTTCCATCTCCTGACGTCTTCACAGGGAGCCCAGGCCACTGTCGCCTGCAGTGCTGCCGGAGCAGCAGCAACCTCAGGACTCGCCTACTTGTGTCTCAGTGCGTGTTTAATGGAAAGAGCCAATGGCAACGTCAAAGTGAACTGAAGGTCTTCACCAAAGGGGTGGCAAGGTGTGGAGATGACTTGACAGACAGATGATTTCATGGTAGCCTTTTGGGACTCCACGGGCCCCAATGTGAGCAGGCAAGGTGAGTGGTGATCCAGGTCCTTAGCAACTTGCAGGTTGGTGGCTAAGTTGAGGGAAAGTTGGTCCTGGGGCACATGGTGCTCTCGGCCCCTTGATGCCCTCACACCCTGTGGCTCTCAATTTTCCAGCTCCACCGAGGGTGGGTATGGAGCTGGGTTGAGACATGGGGCGTTGTGGAGGGGCAAGCGGGGCCAGAGGCAAGCTCTCAGGTGCTCCCTGTAGACACGCCATCCTCTGCCTACCCTCCCCACCCCATGGCCGTGGGGCTGCAGGACTCCTGGCTGCCATCACCTGTCTGCAGGTGCCCTTCCCACTTCCTGTGAAGAGGCCCCTGCCAGTCAGGGCCCCTCATGCCCAGGGAGCTGCTGCTTAGGGCAGTGGGAATGGGAGTGGCTAGGGGGAAGGTACATTTCTCAGGGTTGGTGGGTCCCAGAACACCTCTCTGCCATGGAATGGACAAACTGGCTGCACTTGAGCTTTCCTGTCTGTCCAGCCTGGTGCTAGCTGTTCTCCAGGGTCCCTCAGTGGCCCAGACACTACAGGTAAGAGCGCAGGCTGCTGTCCACGAGGGAGGGGCACTGTGGCCTTGCTCAGAGTTACAAGAAAATAGAGCCCAGTCCCTGGTGAGGGGCGATCCAGCCATGAGAGCACCTCCCCAATTGGGCAGGGCAGGGTCCTCATCCCATTACAGGGGCCCAGGACTCAAACTCACTGGCCTGAGTCCGGTGTAATGGAACATGCCAGGGTCCGAGTCACAGGAGGCTCAAGCCCTCGCCTACTCAGTGTCAAAGCGTCCCCTCGCTGCCACCGTGGCTGAGAACACAAGCACAATGCCACCCAACCCCATCCCCCCCACGCTCCCCCAATGCTGCCTCCTGTCTGCAGATGGAAGGAGCCAAGAAAAGGGTGTGCTCACCCCTCTACCTACCAGGATCCCCAGGGGCACACTCGGGAAGACATCTGGGACAAGAGAATGTGACCTGTTTTACAACCAGCTCGCTATTTAGGCTCAAAGATAATCTTTCTACTTTTTGATTCTGCATGGAAGAGAAGCATGTATAGCCCCATTGTCATGTATTCAGTGACTTCTCAAACACTGAGTCCTTCCTTGCGAACACCTCGGGTCAGCAGCTCCAGCCCGGGCAGTGTCTGTGGTTGGAGCCCCCACTTGACTCCACTCTCTTCCCGGGCATCCCGGTGGCTCCTGTGCTGTGCTGTGATTAGTTGGCATCTATCCAGGAGAGCAGAACACCCACAGTATCCAGCCCCAGTCAGGCACATAAACACTTGTTGATGCGATGAATGAAAACGGATCTTGTTACTCCTGCAGCCTCCCTCCTGGAGCCACAGTGGGAGGGTCTCCATTGCCAAAGCCATCCCACCTCCCTACTGGGGAGGAGGCCCAGGCCCACGAGGAAGTTTGCCCAGAGTGACAGAGCCAGCAGGTTTCCTGACGCCTGGACCACTGCTCCCTACCGGTCTGTAGTGTGAGGGGATCTGAACCCCATCTCCTCCAGAAGGGACCCCTCCGTGAAGCCTAGCCCAAGCTCCCTACACCCTGTCCCTCTGCCAATGGCTTGCCAGCCACTGCTGGCTGGGGAAACCCAGGACCAATGCCCGCCCATTCATTGGCTAGTGTCCGGAAGTGACGTTGTTCACCTAGAACCAAGAACGCCCCTGTCATCTTTGGTGGGATCCCCCCACCCCAAGCAGTCCCGGTGACCATTTCCTCCACATGATCCCTTTCCTTGAAGTTGCAATGGTCATCCTATAACTTTAGGATTCAGAGGTCAGGTCCTAAGACCCACCTCCATCCCCTGCATTGTTCCTGAGGGAGCAGTGGCTGCACAGCCAATTGGCCCAGGGGCAAGGGTCAGTCCCTTCCTGGCCAGCAGGAGGGAGCCCTTCCCCTCTGCAGCCTGGCCTACTGCCTGAAGACGCTGTGCAGCTGGAGCTGAGAGCCAGGCTGGCTGCCCCTGGGCAGGCTGTGAGTCCTTCAAGGTTATCTGCAGGGGGCAGGGGCTCTGGCGCCAGCAAGGGCCTCAGACAAGAGGGAAAGGCTGGTTTGGGAAGGGGCTAGTCCCCTCTTCAGACCCAGGTAGCAGGCAAGGAGGGAGTGTGTCACCATGCTGCACTTCGTGGCCTGACCTCACGCACACATTCATTCAACAAATATTTATTAAGCGCCTATTTGTGCAAGGCACTTCCGGAGAGGGCGGTCTGCAGCCAGGCCTCACCCACCTGCTCAGCCCCCAGCTGCCAGCGGTTGGCTCAAGAAAGGCTGCCCAGCTCCTGGGAGGTCGGCCCGGCCCACCGGAGAGGGTCCAGCCACCCAGGAGCCACCCTGGTGATGGCTCGACCCCAGCCCAGGTCTCCCCGTGGCCGTGCCCCCCACTGGCCCTCCCCCCTCCCGCCGGCGCTGGGCGCTACGCGCAGAGGGCACAGCCGCACTTGGTGGGCTTCTCCACCTCCTCCGCAAAGGAGGTCCCGTCGCTGCACTCAAAGGCGAGCTTCCTCCGCTTCAGCCGCAGGCCCTGGCAGCAGCCCTGGCCCGGGCACGAGCCCCGGCACTCCACCCACGACAGTGGTCGCGTGGTCTGGCAGATGGCATAGCCCCTCTGGACCTGGTGAAAGTCCCGGACAGGGTCCCCCCGGCACTCGGACTCTGGATGGGACAGACACCAAGAGAAAGCCTCAGGGCACACCCATGGGCCGGCTGCCCCGGGGAGGCAGAAGGAGGAGGAGCAGGGAGAGGGCAGGGGGCGGAGAGAGGAGAGGAGGAGGGCAGCATACTTGGACGGGGTCCTCTAGCAACCAGACCCCACTTTGTCCCATCCTCCCTGCCCAGCATGCACATGCACACGCTTCCTCCTGGGCCCACAGTGCAGTCAGTGGGAAGGTAGAACTTTCTAGCTGCCAGCGCCCTCCAGGGCAAGGTGGGCTCCCCATTGCTAGAGGAGCACAGGAAGAGGCTGGAGGCCGGGAGGCATAATGTTAGAGGAGGAATTGGTGCTGGGAGGGTGTGGCCTAGGAGACCCTAAGGTGACTGAGTTCTGGATTTCTCACGGCGTCCCCTGCCCCCCTCAGCAATCTCCATTCCAGCAGAAGCATCTTGGTTATTTGGACCAGGGAGGGCCTGGGAAGGAGTCCCCAACCTTTAGACTTCCTGCTGCTCTCTGGTCCCGAGGTGATGGGGCCAACATGCAGAGGTTTGAGCGGAAGCTGTGACCCAGATGATCTCTTCTATAAGGAGAGACCCCAGCCAACAGGGGGCTGCAGGACAAGGTAGGCCAGGGATAAAGGGGGGCCCTATCTGGGGGTGGGACTCAGAGCCCAGAGCGTGGGGGGCACTAAAGCCAGATAGCAGCCTAAGGTGCAGGAGCAGGGCAGGGGCACAGAGGGGTTGCTGAGGTTGGGAGGAAGAAATTAACAAGTTGCTAGAACCAATTGTGGGGAGGGACCCTGGAGAGGGCATGTCAGGAGGGCGTTCCCTGACCTTGCTCACATAGCTCGCCCGAAAAGCCAGGATCACACACACAGTGTGCCCCCTTGGTGGCCAAGGCCTGGCAGTGGCCATGCAGGCACTGCAGGCCCACACACGGGTCTGCAGGTACCCCGGCCTGGTTGCACAGGGCCCCCGAGTACCCATCCTGGCACTGGCAGCTGTAGGAAAGAGCATCGAGGGGCACACATTTCCCGTGGACACACCTGGAGGAGACAGAGAAAAAGCACTATGAGGAAAGGCCAGAGCCAATCTGAGGCCCACCCAAAGGTACCCCACATCCCCAGCCATGGTATCATGGGATATCTCCTATTTCCACGATTGAAACCCTGGGAGCAAAATGTGAGTCTGTTTTTCCCTAAGGACCCTTCCTCTTAATAAAAACTGAAAGCCAGGAAAAAAAAAACAACCCTGTGTTAGGCCGCATATTCCGATTTGGGGTTTTAAAAGTACAGTGTGTCTTTACCACAGGGAAGGGGTACTTGCAAGGAAAGGAAGGGAACCTGCAGGTGGGTAGAGGGTGAGGGCTCACTTGTGGCCATGGCAGGGGCCATCCGCTGGCTGGTCGCAGTGCAGGCCCCCCCAGCCGGCCTCACAATGGCACACGGGCCCCGGGGTGGCGTTGGGCTGGCAGATGCCATGCAGGCAGTAGAGCTTCCGGCAGGGCTCGCAGCCTGGCACCACGCCTGGCTTCATCCTCGTCTTAGTGAAGTCCTGCAGCTCATTGTTGATGTACAGGTTTCGGATGCAACCGTGGAAACTGGTGCCATTGAGGATCTGCCACAGGCGGAAGGCAGCCGAGTTCACATCCACTGGCATCCCTGGGGCAGCAGGGAGGGGAGCAGAGCTGGGCTGAGTCAGGCACCCACCTCTGAGGTCCACTGGGCATCTCCATAGAGTTCCCTCTTGCCCTCAGCCTCTGTCCTTCTGTCTCTGCAACCTGAGCCAAGGTCCTCCACCGTCTTAGAGAGCCCAGACTTCTTTCCCAGAAGAAATGGGAAAGCTATTTCCTCTGTGATCAGAGCCCAGGGTGCCAGGCCTGGCAGCAGCCAGCCGATAAGTGAGGCTCTGGGTGCCTGCGTCTAGCTGCCCTTGCCCAGGTCTCCTTCCTTTCCTCTGAGACACCAGCTTTTACCTCCTGGAGACTCCAGAAGCAGCAAAGGACTGGGGCCTAGAACTCAAGTGTATGTTACTTTGTCACCCACGTTTGTGGTCACCACTTCACAGCAACCCTCTGAGGTAGGAGTTGCTAAACTCCATTGGATGCTCAGTGACTTGCCCCAAACTGCATAACTAGTAAATAGCAGAGCTGGGATTAGAACCCAGGTTCTCCATCCCTCACACCTGCCCTACGTCTAGGCAATGCCCTCCACAGCGCTGAGACAGCCCCGCTGTATCTGGGAACCTGCCTCATCCAGACCTCGAAATGTGCACAGGTGGTGGACAGGGCTATTTAGCCGCAAAGCCTATAAGGCCAGCTGTGCAGTCCCCAGCTAATGCAGGGACTCCGTGACTGGGCCTCATGCAGTGGGCCTGCGAGGATTCCAAGAGTGGGAATGGACGCTGAACAAATGAGAAGCCCCTTCTGGCCTAAAGACAAAAGGAAAGATGCCCACAGGGCAGAAGACAGCTGGGAAGCTCCCAGCCCCACCCCACACCGACCCCTTCCGGCCAGGCCTCAAGCCCACCTCAGGTACTCATCCTCCTTGATTAGTCTGGGCTGGGCGGACAAGAGCCTGGCTCCAGGGAGGGGAGAACAATCCACCAGCATCTTAGCCATGCACTAGGAACCTCCCCCAGCACCTGGACTAACCCCCACACTCCAGTGCCCTGAGCACCAGCTCTCCTGGCAAGCCTCAGGCCCGAGAGCAACAGATGCCCCTCCTGGAATGGCTATCACCATCACCTGATGGAGAGGCCAGGGGCAGGGCAGGTCCTCACCTCCCACATAGAGGGGGGCCTCGCTGTTTAGTGTGTAGTGTTTGCCGAAGTTGTCCATGGTCATGGGACTGCCGCCATCGATGGAAAGATTCACCATCTGGTCAAAGGTGACCAGCTCAACAGTGTGGAACTGCCCGTCATTGATCGTCTCAGCACTGGAAGAAGATGGGGTCCCCCACACAAGGAATGGGCTTCAGTTTGGCCCATCCCTACCATCCCCTGAAAGGTCACTGGTCCAGCAGCTGATTCCCAAGGGACCACATCTCTTAGGGAGGAGTCTATGGGGACTTGGTGGTCTACGGCCTAGTCCCTCCTGCTCTCCTTCTCGGGACACCCTGGAGACAGCTGAGAAGTTTGGGGCAGGGGTTTCCAACTTAATCAGTCTTCCCCGCCCCCTCAGGAGCCCCCTGTGAGGTAGTGGTGGGATGGGAAGGATGGGACCACTGCCCAGGCCTCAGAGAGCCTCAGACGCAAGCTGGGCTGCACTCACTGGTTCAAACGCCCTTTCCACTTGGGCAGCCCAGGTTCTGGCGGACCCAGGAATGACCTGCTCTTGGCCCAGGAGACCCCTGACAGTGGCTGGTGGGCATGAGGAAGCCCTACCTGTAGATGGCAGAGCTGGGGTAACTGCCCGGGTCGTAGCTGACACGCACGTGGCCCTGGTACAGCTCCACTGCGATGTGGTCATTGTCCCCGTTGTACAGCAGGATCCCATTGTCCTCTGCCGTTGAGACCTAATGGGCAATGGCGTTTTCTCTCCCACCCCGTCCAATGCGGCAGCACAGGCTGGTAGGTGGAGCAGACAGGGAACTTCACAAGGAAGAGATGCTGTGTGCAGAACTGTCCCCTACTGCCTGCCCAGGTGACATGCCCCCGAGGGGCCCTGACAAAAGCTGTTTCTCCTCATCCCCTCCCTGCCCCCATTCAAATTCTATTCCTTGATAGTGTGGCCAGAGCTGGGCAGCAGAGGGCAGATGGACTAGCTGAGGCCTGGAAACTATGTTTCCAGGTAAGAGCCCTTCGGACCACCTGCCCTAAGAGGAAAGTTATCCTCAGCGAGCTGCCTTGGAGCCAGAGTAGGACCTACAGAGAGGACAAGATCAGGAAGGCTCTCTGACAGGCCAGTGCCACCAAAACCTAGAAGGAGCCACTCAGGAGGTAGGGCCCATTGCTGGGGCCGCACAGGCAGCCGGAGTTGTGCTTTGGGCGGGAGATCCCTCTATGATGCTGTTGGAGCTACGATCTTTTCTTCCTGCCAATTCCTCTTCCTCTCTTTCTTCTGATAAAGACCTTGCCCCTCTTGTCTGCAGAGCTGGCATATGGCCCAGGCTGGGCCAATCACAGCAGCCCATCTCGTTGGACTCGGTGGTTGGTCCAGGGATGGGCATGTGACTGAAGACAGGCCAATCAGAGGTCTTCCCTGAGATTGTTAATTGTTGTCCAACTAGGGCTGGCAAGAAAGAGCCAATGAGAGGGATAGTGGGAAAAACTGAGCCTCTCTAAGGATATCCCTGAGGCAATGGCTGGGTAAGGCTTGGGTGAATTTTTTGGCGGGGAGCAGTTAGGCTAGCTGTGGTCTTGCCATGTGGACCATGTAAATGGACAGGATTTGGGAGAGGTGATGATGGGGAGAAGAGCAGAGTGAGCATGTTTGAGAGGCTGAAGGGTTCTGAGAAAAAGGAGAAGAGGGCAAAAGAAAAGAGAGAGAACGATGTGGCATTTGGGGTAGGCAATGGAATTTGGGGAAAAGAGAGAGATGACTAAAGAGGTGTTTTAAATATTTTATCATGTGCCATGCAACATAATCTACTCTCTTCTTCCTCCCCAAGAAATATTTAGCAAATCCTCTGTATTATCCATCAACGCTATTGAAGTGGGGCTTGCTTTTTTTCCCTCAACATGATGTTCTGAGATGGAATTCTAGACATGAAACAGCAAAATAAGGGACCGCAGGGACTTTTAGTTAAAGATATAAGCCCAGGCCTAGTCCTGGCCCTGCTCCAGCCACGCGGAGAAAGCCTGTCTCCAGCATTGGAGGAGGAAGCTGAGGAGTGGATGAGACAAGAGATGGTGGGAGAGGACCCTGGGAAGTTGGTTTTCTGCATCCAGTCACCCACAAGACCACCCTTCTCTGTGATTTGTTTTGTGACCCAATAACCTTTCCAACTGTGTGTAAACTAGCTCAAGCTGAGATGCTGACGTGCACATCCAGAGATTTTGACCAACACAGGGGTCTCCCCATTGTCCTGGGCAAGGATGCGTCTTGATGTTCTGACCTGAGACCAAGATCCCCCTGGTCTGACTCCCCTCTGTGCCCAGCGCCCTCGGCACGCACCTGCAGCGTGATGTTGGCCCTCGGCCAGTTCTGCAGGTCAGTGAACTGCAGGTAAGTGTCCCGGTCCACAAAGTTGACACTGAGCAACTTCTCACACTCGGGGCCACCAAAGCCCGGGAGGCACTGGCACACGGGCCGGCTGCCCTGGTCCACACAGTTGGCCCCGTTCTGGCACTCGGTCCCCTCACAAGGGCTCCTGGGGGCAGGGGGGTGGGCAGGGGTCTCACAGAGCTGCCCACTGGGAGGGAAAGGACACAGGTCAGACAAGGCAGGTGAAGGGGCATCGTCTTCCTCCCCCCAGGTCCTGGAGAAAAAAATCACTAAACATCCTGGGAAACTGGATCCGTAAGGCGACAGAAGATGCTCCTAACGAATACTTTTCTCCAGAGAACTAAGAGCCAGAAGGATACTGAGAAACAAGGTTAGAAACAAGTGTGTTCCCTGGACCAGCACCAGCGATGTCACTTAAGCACTTGTCAGAAGTGGGAAACCTACTGAATCTGTTTTTTAACAAGGTACCAGGTGACTCGTGTGCACATTAAAATTGAAGAATCACTCACTGCTCATGTCCCATTTTATAGGAAAAAAAAACAATAAAAAAACAACTGAGACTTAAGACACAAGCAAAAGAGAAAGGACTCAAATTACTAAAGTAAAGAAATTAAAGACGGGACAGTACAACAAACAGGCAGTTCTGATACATGCTGTGACAGCCTGCGGCATCGGCATTCACATGAGCCAAAAAGTGGCAACAACCCATCAACTGATGAATGGATAAACAAATGTGCACATCCATACGTGGACCATTGTTCAGCCAGAAAAAGGAGTGACGTTCTGATACATGAACCACATGGATGAACCTTGAAAACATGAGGCTAAGTGAAAGCCAGTCACAAAGGACCACAGAGTGTATGCTTCCATTTGTATGATGTATCCAGAATAAGCAAATCTATAGATACAGATATTAGTAGATGAGTGGTTGCCTAGCGCTGGGATGGAGGGGGATTCGGATGACAGATAAGAAATGTGGACTTTCTTTCTGTAGTAATGAAAATGTTCTAAAATTGCAGTAATCGATGTACAAGTCTGGAAATATAATAAAAGCCATTAAATTGTACCCTTTAACTGGGGGACTTGTATGGTCTATAAATTATATATCAATAAAACTATAAAAAATGAAAAAAAAAAAAAGACCCAAGCAAAGCATGGGAGGTGGGTGGCCAGAAGGAGGGCAGGTGCCTTCCCCTCCCAACCTCCCAAAAGAGGCCAGATACAAAGGCAAATAAATGACCTTTATGGCAGGATGTGTCTTCAGAAGTTCCAGGGCAGGCAAGAAATGGGGCACTACTTACAAATCTGTACCCACCTTCTGCTCCCTCCACCAAACAGGTAATGGACTCTCTGCCTATGCTCTGAGTGGTTAAGAAACTTTCCCAAAGCCACACAGCTGTGACTGGCACAGCCATAGTTCAAACCCCAAGACAAAACTCCCAGGCTATAACCCTTACTTCTTCCCGCTAGTTATGCCTGGGGGCTCCTGCCAGCCCAGGGGCTGACAGCTAGGAGGAGTCAGTCCCTGGAGGTGCATCCAGGGCGGCTCACCTGTAGCCCTCAGCACAGAGGCAGGAGTAGCTGTTGACTTCATCCACGCACTGGGCCCCATTCTGGCAGCGGTGATCTCTGCACTCATCCTGCTTCTCACTGCAGTTGTCACCTGTATAACCTGGTGCACACTCACACCTGGGGATGGGCAGGGGGTGGTGGGTGATCAGCCAGGGGCCCGTGGGGCCCAGGGGCTCTGTGTGTGACAGGGACTCGCAAGGTCCTGTGGGTCGATGGGGACCCCAGGAGGTCAAAGAGAGCCCTGAATATAAAGATGCCCCTAGCCCATCCTGGGACCCTTTTCTAGGACAAAAAGAGAGTTTGTGTGGGCTCGAGTGGGCTCTGGGCTGGGAGGGTGGACACGCAGTGTCAGGAGGATATGGGAATTTGTCAGGGAGGACCCAGTCTCACCACCACCAGCACGTCCAGGGCTAAACTTCAGCCCCTTCTTGACCCGCCCAGCTGCTCTCCAGCACACAGCCCTGCGTCGTGGGGCTCATTCAGCCCTCTTCCCCAGCCGTCTCAGCTCCACCAGCCCAGACTCCTGGCCCAGCAGGGCTCGTGCCTGCCGCTCTGTGAGTCCCCATCTTCTCAGCTCATACTGTGCTTCACTGCTTCCGTGAAAATCCATTTCAACCCACCATTTGCCTATCAAATAAAGGGCACAGTCCTCCACCCCCTTTTCAGTCACAGCCTTGCAAGATGCTCGCGGTCCTGCTCCTCCCACATCAGGCCCACCCGGTAGTCAGACCTATCTCCACTGGCGCAACCCCCATCCCACTGGCACTTCCCTGCTTTCACTCCTGTTGATTCTGGATTCCCCTCTCCTCTCTCCCTGCCTTGGCCCAGCCAGGCCAAGACCTCACCGCCTCCGGGAAGCCGCTGGCGAACACCCCAGCCATCACTCAGAAACCCTTGCAGGAAACCTTTCCATACTGCAAACTGCAAATTGCAAACTCCACAACCTGGCAGGTGGGTGCTCCTGCCTGGATTTTTTACTCATTACCAGTGTTTTTCAAGCTGTAAGAAATCCCTTTTTATCCAGTGCACGCGCGCACACACACACACACCTGAATCCAGTTTCATGCCATCGTACTATATAAAATGGCAATGATGTCCTCTGATATTTTATGTAATCTTGACCCACCCAACTGATCACCAAGACACTATTGGATCTTGAGCAGCAGTCTGAAAAATGTTTTAGTAGCTAAGCAACCACCTACTCCTTCATTTCATTCATTCATTCATTCATTCATTCATTCATTCATTCGTCGAATGTGCTGAATACTTGCTGGGTTCCAGGTACAGTACCAGGCACAGCTGAGTGTCTGTTAATTCCATCTTTCCAAGACAGGAAGTGGAGACAACATGCACCCTACGCCCAGTGTGTGCAGGGTGACCCCAGCACCGTGTGCGGGACAATGTGCAGCCCTGCTTTATTCCCCTTTCTGAGGTCCAGTCTCGCTGAGGAGTAGGCATGCCATTTGATCTGCCAGCCCCACCCAGCAGCTCACCCAGGAGGGCCCCTCTGTCCACCACTTGGATGGAGGCTCCCTCGATCTCGAGTCTGGGCCTCCACAATCCCTGACTCTCCTGGGGCCCATGGGCCTCGGTGGCTCCTGCTGGACCAGGGGTTCCCTGCTGTCCCCACCTCCCACTTGGCCTGAGTGGCTGGTGTTGGGTCCCTCAGCCACAGACCTCAAGGAGCCCTGCCCTGATCACCCGTGGAACAGGGATCCCAGAAACGACACTATGTTTGCAAAACGGCAGATGGGAGTAAACTCTTAAAAGCCCATGACCTTCAGATCACAGTCTTCAGGTGACAAAGTGCTTCCATATGTGCCAGTAGCAACAATGGTGACAATAGTCAAGAACATCTTATCCAAACTTCCTAGGAAAACCAGATAGTTTTCCGAACTCAGAGTTTTTTGGATTTTGGAAAGGTAATATAGTGCCTATAACTGTATAACAGGCCAGGGGTATCTGGGGCAGCCCCTAAATCAAACATGTTCACATTTCCACAGCAAAATTCCATTTATTCCTACACATGGATGAATAGTGACTGTAAATAACCCCATATCTCTGCAGGTTAGCTTTTATTACCAAACACGTTCAGGACAGATCCAATAATGCTATCAAACTGGCTTTTGGTTTTCAGAATTTGGGGGATTTTGTAAGTGGGGATGAGAAATTATAAGTCTGAAATGATAATAGCTATTTATGGAGCGTTTATCAGATGTCAGACTCGGAACTAAGTGCTTTCTATGCATTGGCTCAGCCAATCCTTACAACCACCCCAGGAGGAAGCTTTCGGCGTGTCCAGTCTGCAGATGAGAAAACTGAGGCTCAGAGTGATCAAGCCATGCATTCAGGGTCATACTGTGACCCCAGGTCTGTCTGACCACAAAACTGTCCTCATATCCACCCCCCACACTGACTCACAGGAACCCTGTACAGCTGAGACCAAACCCACTTGACAGGTGAAATAAGCTACGGAAGGGGAGGGAGTGGAGGGGAGGTGACTTGGCAGCCTGTGCCCTTCCCTGGCCCTGGAAACGGGCAACACTCACCTGGGCCCATCCGGGGTACCCACACACTGGGCCTCGTGCTGACACGGGTTCAAATCTGGAGAACAGAAGTCCACCAGCTGCTCACAGGCCCTTCCTGGGTAAAAAAATGAGGGAGAGACAGGAGAGAGGCTGCCCCCACCGTGCTCTGACAGCCAGCTGGCCCAGGAGAAAGCTCCTGTAGACACTGAGGTGGGGCCCCAGCCCTTCTGCCCACGGGAATTGGGCTCAGGGCGTGTGCGCCAGTGCTCACTGCCCCACAGACACTCGAATCCCACATACCTGCATACTGCAGGGGGCACTGGCAGGTGTAGTTGCCCACACCATCCACACAGGTGCCCCCATTGGCACACGCATGCTCCACACAGTCGTCTGTGTTCACCCAACAGGTAGGTCCTTCAAAGCCGGTGGGACAGGAGCACCTGTGGACGCAGGGGAAGAGGGACAAGGGGGTGGGCCCACGGCCAGGGTGGCAGGCTTCCTGAGACACTGGTGGCCTGTGGCGACCAGTCAGCATCATCGTCCCAGAGTTTTGGTCCCTATTCTGGACCAGGCCCTTCCTAGGTGCTGGAGTTAGAGGTGAACAAGACCTGCCCTGTACTCAAGGGACTCAAGTCAAGTGAGGGAGACGATGTGGAGACAGGTGGCCAGGAGAGCAGCCGTTAGTATCAGGGTGTCGCAGCCCTGAGGCTGGAAAGGGTAGACAAGCGGGCAGAGAACACCGAGGTCATCCTTGGCGAGGAGTGCTCAGGGCAGGCTTGAGTTAGCCAAGGACCCTCACAGGGGAGAGCAGGAAGGAAAGGGAAGACTGCGGGGAGGGGGGGACAGAGGCGTGTGCAAAAGCCTGGAGGACACCCTACAGTCAGTCCTCTGGGAGGAGTCCTGCTCATCCCAATAGTTCAGGCCTCCGGGAGCACAGACGTTGGGGATCGGGTAAGAACGGGGCTAGGAGGTAAGCGAGAGCACATTGTGGAGGGTCCTGGAGGTCAGCCATCTTCAAACCAGGTATTCCTTCCCTTCCCCTGGTGTCCCAGGGTTTTCCAACGGATGTGTGGGTCAAAGAGGTCTGAGAAATTAATTTCCAGATCTTCAAATTCTACATGAACTCTTCTCTAGACTGACCTGCCCCAGAGCTCCAGAAAGGTGTACACACCTGTCCCAGCCCAAGTCCAAGGTGGGACATATCCGGCCCTGAAATCTTCAGGCCCAAATAAAGGGACAATTAGGAATATTGATGTTTTAAAAGTGAATGAACAAATGGCTTTTGCAAGTCCAGAGGTTTCCCGTTGCCTGTGTTAAAAATAATTGAAGGAAGACCTCACATTAAAAATAATGTGATAGAGCATTAAAAATAATTTTTGATGACAGATCACTCTGGGTTTTTGGCATTTAAAGTCAGAAGGGTTTCAAAGACTTGAGTGGCATGGCTATAATAAAACTCCTAATCCTGTGGGTTTATTTTTGTGAACCAACTTTCTCAGCATTTATAGTTATATACTCATATAAATATGGAATAGATTAACTGCTGAGCCCTCTCTCCTTCTGTAAGATTCACCCACAGACATATAAACCAACTAAGATAAGAAAAGAACACACACACAAAAAAAACAAAAACAAAAACAAAAAACTCCATTTATCTCATTAAGAGATATATCTAATAAAATTTTACTTTTATGTGTACTAATTATCAATCAAATTTTGTATACAGTAATGTTGTTTTGATCAATGTATATTATTGATAATTGTAATGGTAACCCAATGTAAAAGAGACTTTTAATCAGAGGCTTGTGGTCACAAAAATAAGAAAAAACTTTAAATTTAAACATACGTACCCACGTTGGTGCCAGAGAAGTATGGCAGTGTGCTCAAGAAAAAAACTCTAGCATAAAAACAGATTGCACTAGGTGGAAAAATGAGGGAGTGGCATGGGGAGGAAAATGGAAATACTCGTTCAAGAAGAAAAAAAAGAATGAGGTAAACGTTTAAACTGTAAAAGGAGATTCTGTAATTTTTAAATGGTATCAAACTGCTGTGCTATTCAGAGAACATTGGAGAATGATAAAAGAGTGATTTACAGAGTGATAATTTTATTTTTAAATGTTAATAATATTTACAATACCCTGAAAATTACGTCCTTTGCAACAAAAAATTAAACTTACAATGAAAAATTTTAGCTGTCACTCTAAGAATGTGTAAGTGGGTGTGTAGTTTTAAATTTCTGTTTTGGGGGGCTATGTGAGCAAAAACATTTGAAGCCCACTGTTGTGTGGCATGTCCTGGAATTTAATTTTTCCCCAATAAGACTGGGAAGGGGGTGCAGCAACAGAGAGGTTTTAAGCAGGCTGAGGGATTAGCTTGCATTTCAGAAAGTCCCCATGGATTGGGGAAAATAGAGGAAGCCCTTGTAAGCCTCAGGGTTGAGGGGTAACTCAGGGAGGGACCTCCCTTCTACCTAGAGAGCCCACCTGACAGCCCCCAATCTGTAGGGCTGCTAGGTGGGAAGGGGGCTACCCAGAGCTGCACCCCCTCTCTGCCCAGCAGGGGGAGTTTTGGGAGGTGTCCTCTCAGCCTGCCATTCTCCATAGACACCATCCCCCACCACCCCACCGCCCCAATCCAGGGACTGAGCAGGGGTCTTTGATGGAGCTGCTGTCCAAGCCCACAGGGAGACAAAGCCTATTGTAAAGACACCGTTTCCAAGGTGACAAAGGGGGGTGGGAGGAATGGGGGGGTAGCCATTTAGTGTTTTCTTTTTTTATATCTGGTAGTTTGGCTTTGCAAAGACAGGTTTGGCCTTTCTGCCAACAGATACAACATCATTGTCTGAAGAGCCAGTTTGTTCGACTGGCAATTTATTTTCAACTAAATATCAAGTATTCCTCAGAAAAGCTCTGGGTCCAGGAGAGCACTAGGAATTGGGGGGGGTCCCAGAGGTGTCCTGTGGGAGCAGGGTCAGTGAGGGGATGTGCATGATGACGTCAGCACCGGGAGGAACTGAGAGAGGAGTCCTGAGGGCCGGCCCTTCACTGCGCGGTGGGAAACTGGCTGCTTTTGGGGGAGCAGGGGGACCATGAGATGACAGGGGTGGGAGGGAGGCCCCGGAGGTTGTGACCAGGACTTGCTGCCACTTCCGGGCAGGCCTCCCCACCCCTGTCTAGGGGCTTGGGGGGGTGACTTGATAGGAAGGAGCTGGCAAAGGGCCCTGCCTTCAGGCAACATTGGCACAACGAGCAGATGTTTGACTTGGATTAGAGGCTCAGGTTAGTGGAGATTATAGGGGTTTAAAATGGCCCCCAAGCTGCCCCTTGGCACTGCCACTGCGTATGCCCTTGGCCATGGATTCTCAGTGCCATCAAAAGACCGTCCTGGCACATGGGAAGCTCAGAAGGAGGCCTGGATCAGCGGTGGGCAGCTCAGCTCCCAGCCCAGCCCCACGCTGCCTATGGTGTGACTCCAGCAGCCCCTCATCGCTGGGCGCTTTCATTGCCTCTGGGCAACAGGGGCTTTGGCTGGGTGGGTGTGGAGAGGCTCCTAGTGAGTGTCTGCTCCCTCTGAGCCCATCTCCATCTCCTCCCAAAGCAAAGGGGTGGGGGCCTGGCCATCCATTTGGAGGAGGAGGGCACTGAGGCTTGGGTGCCGGCCCCCATCCGCATCCTGCCCACCCGGTCTGGCCCTTCCAGGCAACTCACGTGAAGTTGGCCTCCTTGCCTTCCTGTGCCTGGCAGCTTCCGCCATTTCCACAGGGGCTACTGGAACAGCTGTCCAGGGACACCTCACAGTCTCGGCCCTAGGGAGGAAGTCAGTGAGGGGGATCCCAGGGAGAATCGGGGTAGCGTGAGCAACAGAGACAGCCAGTCCCTCAGCAGCTTGGCGGCCTGCCCCAGGTGTTACTTGTTGATTAATTCATTAATTCATTAATTCATTCATTCATATGTTGGGTCACTGATTAAACATTTACTCAAGCACCTGCTCTGGACCACGCACTGCTCTCAGGGCACTGGGGGCAGAGTGGGGAACAAGACAGACCCAGCTCTGCCGTCCGCACACTTGAGCAGCCCCCCTCCTTCCCCTTCAGTCTCCACTCACCTTATAGCCACTGGGGCAGGCACACCTGTATACCTCAAGGGGGTCGTTATGGCAGGTGCCCTGGTTCTGGCACGGGCTGGACAAGCAGGGATCACATTTGGCCTGGACAGCCAGGGTGGGAGGACCTGAGGCAAGGGGGACGGGTTAGGACAGGGAGGAGGGGACTGGGCACAGAGCCCCTCACCTCGCCAACTTCAGCATCCATCCAGCTCTTTAGAAATGGGTGGTCAGAAGCTCTTTCCCCAAGGGGATGTTTGCCACTCCCTGTATTTCCTCCTGGTTGTGTTCACCTTCCTTTCCTAGTCCTTCTCTCCAGCCTTCGGACCCTCCTCTATCAAAGGAGGTGGGAACAGCCTCCGCCTCACAGGGCCATAGGATTAAATTCGCTAATCCACAAAACGTGCTTCATGGGCTGGTGCCGGGCACCTCAGCAGCCCCTGCACAGGGGTCAGGGCAGCACCTTCAGTGTGAGGTCACCAGAGTCGCTATTACTGAAGGCAGCTCACCTTTTCTCAATCCCCTCACACCCTTCTGAGGACACTACCCCCAGTCCTGCCACCCACTGACCAGGATAACAAGGGTATTCACCTTGGCAGAGAGGAGACACAGCTCTGCGAGGAGGCCACACGTAGGAGGAAGAAGTCCATTTGCCTTAAAGTTGTTTCTCTCCAAAGCTGAACAGGGACGGACCCTTTCCTGTCACCTCTCTGGCTACAAGCAGGACCTTCTCCAGGCACTCTGGGACTCACCTGTCATCTTTCCCTGAACTCGGAGGTGGACAAGGAGCTAGCAGCCAGGCTCCCTGGGCACCTCCTACGTGGGGCATTAGGACCTCACAAGGATAAACAGTAAGAGCGGCCAGCTCACTTAGTTTTCCACTAAGCCTCCTTCTAGATGTGGAGAAATATTGGTTCTGCTGAAGGGGCGTGAGTATGAATAGACACAGAAACACTTTTCAGTAATAACTGGAATGAAGTGTGAGGGGACTTCCTGAGTACAGGTGGGATTCTGCTTCTCGTTACTTGTGTGCATTCAGTTTGTGAAAATTCAGCAAGCCATTCCCTTACGATCTGCGTACTTTTCTGTCATGGGTGTTATATTTCAATAAAAAGTAAAAAAAACAAACAAAAACCAAAAAAACTTCTCACCAGTACCAACCCCACCTGATTAAATAAATCCCGAGGAAATGTTTCAACATAAATTGGCTGGCTCCCAACAGCCGACAGCCAAACTACAGATCGGGGCCCCTTTGAACTGTTACTCCCGTGACAGCATCCTGCACACAGGGTGGCCTGGGGCCTCCTCATTAACCTATGGCTGTCAGTTTCATTTCCGTTGGTGGTCTATGAGCGTGCAGAGGGCAGGGGCCATGCCCCACGGCCTCTAGTGAGCGCCCCCAGTTGTCCCCCAGCACACAAAGCTGGGCCTGGGGCAGCCACCTCCCTCTGCTCAGCAGGGCTCCCGGGGCTTGCGCTGTCAGTCAATCAGTCAATCTGAACAAGCATTTATAGATGCCCAGGGTGAGGTGCCTTCAGAGCAAAGCCAGACAAGCCTCCAATCACACACTCTGGCCCGGTATTTCTGCAAATGTCAGGAGAGTGGCAGGTGGGTCCAGTGGCTCAGGGGTTTAAGCTAATTGCTGAGCACAATTCCACCAAAGGGAGGTCTGAGTGCTCGCACTGATGAGAGGCTTGGAGCTTCCAGAAATGCTGCTGCTATTTTTATTTTCCTTACATAACCCCAGGGAGGGATTAAAGCCTGAGATTTTCTGCCTGGCTTTTTTCGTTCATTGTTATGTCAAGACTAGAAGGCAGCCATGCTAATAAACCGCAGGTGCCTCATTCCTGCCACCTGACCTCCCCACCCCCCCGCCAGTCACCACAGGGATGCAGGAGTATCTGGACGGCACAGCCAGGGTTGTACAGGTCCTGTGAGCCAGCAGCAGTGCAAGGAAGGGACACAACCCAGTACCCGCCACCCCTCTCTCATGTTCCTGGGCTCACCTTGGCATTCAAACTTCTTGGCAGGAGTGGTAAGGAGCAGCTTGCCCTCCATGTCTGGGGGCCCAGCGCAACGGGCAATGCCCGGTTCCTTGTAGCCTGTCTTCACCCAGCCAGATAGCCAGCGGAGGTGGCAGTCACAGTACAGGGGGTTTGCACCGATGGCCCTGGGTCAAAGAGCAGAGAGAAGCAGGCATTATCGCTTTATGGGGTCCTTCACCACTAGGCACCTAGGATGCAGGGCACTATGCCAGGGGCTGGCAAAAATCCTAACAGCCCCCATTTCACGAGCATGCACTGTGGTTTCAAGCACGGTTTCGAGCCCTTCATATGTGTTACCTTACTTAGTCCTCAATACACCCTATTATCCCCATTTTACATGTTGAAACTGAGGCTCAAAAAGATGAAGGCATGGCGGACGGTGGCTCAGTTGGTTAGAATGCGGGCTCTGGGCAACAGGGCTGCAGGTTCGATTCCCACATGGGCCAGCGAGCTGCGCCCTCCGCAACTAGAATGAAGTCAATGAACTGCTGCTGAGCTCCCAGATGGCTCAGTTGTTTGGAGCGCAGGCTCTGAACCACAAGGTTGCCAGTTTGACTCCCGTAAGGGATGTTGGGCTGCAACTAACAATGGCGACTGGACCAGGAGCTGAGCTGCGCCCTCCACAACTAAGATTGAAAGGACAACAACTTGACTTGGATGGAGCTGATGAGAGTCTGGAGAAAAATACACCATTGTTCCCCAATAAAAATGTTTTTTAAAAATTCCTGGAAATACACACTGCTCCCCAATAAAGTCCTGTTCCCCTTCCCCAATAAAATCTTTAAAAAAAAAAAAAAAGATGAAGGCACTTGCCTAGGATTGCAAAGAGAAACTGAGGAAGTGGGCTTTGAATTCATCATGCTATTAGGGCAGGGCCTATGAATGCACTGCCTCCAGAGTGCACAGGGGAGAAAGGAATCAGCACAAACCTCTGCCCTGAACCAGCTGCTTTTCCTACGGTAGTGCATCGAACCCTCTCCTCAGCCCCGCAGTGTAAGTTTTTTCTCCATCTTAGAGATGTGGGAACTGAGTCTCTCGTGGAATAAGTCATTTCCCTGAGGTCACACAACTAGTGAAGGGCCACCCCTGGATCCACATGCAGAGTTTTACGACTCTGAAGCCCACACTCTTTAATTTTTCTTTTCATTTTTAATTAAACAAGGAGCATACAAATACATTCTCATCGTAAACTACTTTCAAGCATTTCACACCAAAGTCTCCACCTCACACAACATCGTGTAGGTACTAAATGCCGCTGAATTGTACACATTAAAATGGTTAATTTTATATTATGTGAATTTTACTTCAATTTTTTTAAAGGCACATTCCTTTGTCACTGATGGTAGTGCAAATTGAAATAACTCCGATGGAGGGGAATTTTGTGGTATCTATCAAATTAGCAGTGCAGTTGCTTTTTGACCCACCAATTCTGTTTCTGGGAGTTTATCTCACAGATATACCTGGATGAGCACAAAAAGACTTCTGTGCAATGGACTGATTGCAGCATTTCTTTTAATCGGAACACTGGAACCAGGGGGTAATCAATGGGGGAGTGGTTAAATAAACTATGATACACTCACATTACAAAAAAAAATCTATAGCCACTGTCGTTGCCAAACTCAGGATGCATGGTCACCATGCTTAGGCATGTGGCCTTCCAGTCCTTCCCCAAATGTACACATATGGCTCTTCCTTACAAATCAAATCTATCCACGACATATGATTACCGAGCAGCTTGCTTTTTGTCACTAAACAACACATCTTGGAGATCTTTCCAGGGCTGCATACATGGATTCACCCACCATTTTGTCAAACTGCTTCACGATATCACAAAGAAGAGATGCCTCATAGCTTACTGAGCAATTTCTCTGTTGCCAGACATTCCGGGCATTTCCAATGGCAGTCAACACTCTTGGATGTGCCTCTCTGTGAGGTGTGAGCATTTTTCTAGAACAGATGCCTAGAAGTAGGGTTCAGGTTGCAGAGGAAGTACGTGTAAAAAATATGTTAACAGCTGCCCTCCAAAAAAGGTGGTGGGGACTTACACTCGCCAGCTGTGTAAGGCCATGCCAGCTGCCCCACATCCCCACCCCAGCACTGCGTACAGCCAACCTCTTAATGTTTTACGCATCTGGTGGGCAAGCTCTTAATCTCCTCACCAAACAACAGTGAGAGACTTGGAGACAAACAAGACATGGATTTCAGGGCATGAAGGAGCCAGAGTTCGGTGATCCAGCAAATAGAAAAATCAGAGCTTTTTTCCTGAGGTTCTTTTATATCAACACTATTTTGAAAATATAAGGCTGTATAAGGTTGATGAGCATAAGCACATTCATTGAGTAACCAATGGATACACTGCCATTTTCTACCTGTTTCTGGGTAATACAGAGGAAGTGGTCCCCCTTGAGATGTGTGCAGTCTGATGAAAGCAGCAGCGACTCTGAGCAGGAATTCCCCAAAATAGTACAGCTGATGACTGCGATCTTATAAAGGAGGCTGAACAAGACTTGGACTCTGGCCCCCACGCAGCTGCTCACTGCCCGGGTGACCTTGAGCGGCTCACTTTACATCTCTGGGGCTCACTTTATGATTGGATAAAAGGCCTGCAATCTGGAGGTGGGGGAGAGACAAGCACATATAACCTAAAATGGGCACTGAGGGAATAATTCAGCTTGGAAAAGAAAGCCAGTGCAACCTCGACATGTATTTAGTTTTTTTATGTCCTGATTTGCTGACAGCATCCATCCTGGCTAATGGGACAGGAGACACTTTCTTCTTTCCACGGAACAGAACCAGGGCTTCCCAGAGGTCGAGGAAGCTCAGACAGACGCTTTGAATCTTGGAAGCTCCAGTGTGTTAAAAAAACAAAGACTTTTTAAATTAACAGGAGCACAAAAACTGTGGTATATTTTAAATGATTACATTTACCGAATTAATACTGTCTCCCCGAAAATAAGACCTAGCCGGACCATCAGCTCTAATGCGTCTTTTGGAGCAAAAATTAATATAAGACCCGGTCTTATATAATATTAACCTGGTATAATATAATATAATAATATAATATAAGACTGGGTCTTATATTAATTTTTGCTCCAAAAGACGCATTAGAGCTGATGGTCCGGCTCGGTCCTATTTTCGGGGAAACGGGGTAGTATGTTGAACATACAAGTGCAAGGTAATGTAATTATGTTATTCGTAAGATAAATACAGAATGTATTTCAAAATATTTTGGGTAGTGCACTACGGGGGTGTGGTCTGGTAATGAGACACGAGTTTAAAGTTTATTATGAACGGCTGCTTCTTTCAGTCCTGTCGCGCATTTACAGAAAATGCCAAAAGGATTAACTCTGAGGCTGTAGTGAATGTGGAGGCCCCTGACATGTCGTAGGATCTTCCCAATTCCCACGTACATTCCCTCCATAAATGGCAGCAAAGTTGCACCTCAAATGTAAGTGTTCCTTTCTGACTCTTACTATAAAAAATAATAAAGAATAATAAAAACTACCAAAGGCAATATGAAGCTGTTCAAAACTCTTAAATTCTGGCCTCACCAACACGTGCTTTCCTTGTTTCTGTATAGAGCAGACTCTGAGCCATACCTGAATTCAATATTTCAAGCTTTAATTTATCCAAAGGCCAAGTTCTTGTGGCTATTTCAGTTAGTATACTTTCACCTGGGAACCATTTCTCTCCAAAAAATAACTGAATGTGGAGTGGAGAGCCACAGGCCCAGCTGAGACCCAGCGGTGGGGACGGCAGCCAGGCTGCTCTTCAATCCAAAAGGACTGTGGCTTCAGTCCCCAAAAAGCATAAATAACCCTGTGTTGTTGATCTTTGGTGTAACTTGTAAATAGTTGAAACAGTAGATATTAGGTGTGTTTATGCCAAGACCCTATGCCAGCCTTCTACTAATGTAACTGGGATTGAAATAGCTTTCCTGGGGCTGCTTCACAGAGGGGCCGATTATAGAGTTTAGCATAGACTAACACTTCACAATCTCCTTCACCTGAGTTACACCTCCTCTGCCCATCGTCCTCCCAGGCAGTCTATTTGTATGCATCACTACCTCCTTGTACTGGACCAAAGCTTCTGGAGAGCAGGAACCATAAACCCTCATGCCGCTCCCGACACTGACAGGCATACATAGATGTTTGCTGAATGAACGCCTGCCTAAAAGCAAAAGTAATCACAAACCTCGGTATGAAAGCAAAGCAAATTCAAAAAGAAAAGAATCATCTATCATCCCACAAATGTAACTAATGTAATTTTCTTATATTCTCTTCCAGTTCTTGTGTTCATATATGTACATCTTTGAAATCAGAGTGTGCCATCTTCCTTATTCTGTATTTTCATCAGTAATAAATGTGTCATAATTATAATTAACTACTGCTATTCTGTCATATGGGCATGGTTTACTTACTCATTCCATATTTACTTTCACACCGAATTCTTAATGAACTTAGAAATCTAGCTTTCCAGCAGGTAGCAGATTAGAGGCAACAAAATGCCAGACTACAGACATGAAGAACAATGTTGGGGAACCTTGGCACAGGATCTGGTGCATAGTAAAGATTTCCTATGGATGGATGGACAAATGGACGAAAGATGAGCTAACTGCCAAGTAAGCATAAAGGCAAACACAGGCAGAGCTGTGTGCAGAGTACTGAAGCCCAGAGCAGTGACGAGCACTCACAATCGTTAGGGCATTTTAAAACCACAGCGGACACTAGAAATAACCTTCGTACGGGCAAGGAAAAAGGCCTGAAGAGATGAATGAATCGTCTGAGATCCCACTGCCAGTTGAAGGCAGAACAAGGACCTGATTCCTTTTCTAGAGTTCAAGGGACTTAAAAATGGCAGACCTCACCCTCCACCACACCCTTGGCCCACCCACCCCTCCTTCACACTGCCGGTGAAGATCAGAGCCAGAGTCACAGCAGGAACAGAGGGTGCTTCCAGGAAACAAAACAGGAACACTGGATACTAACTCTTGGGCAAACCTGACGTGTTATAGAGCCATGAGCACATACCTCCCTTCAGAGTGCACGTGGCCTTTGTGAAGCTCAGAGTGAATACTAATGTATTCAGTGAGTCTACACCATCCTTTTACCATTCCTCGACTCCTTGTAAGTGCTCAAAAAATCCTTCCGGAATACATGTGTGCACATATATTTTGCCAGTATTGCATGTGCGCACACCTGAATACAAGTACATTTCCCAGGCTACTGCCGAGTTCCGTTTAAAACTCTGGTATAAAGGGCAGAGTTTATTCACAAGGTTGCTTCGTAATAATAGCAGCTTTCTTTCACATAGATGCTGTCTTGTAGACAAATGGGGCTTAGATGCAATTAACAAACACATCTAATCAGTAATGCTAATGCCCTGTTCTATAATTACTGCTTAATCTTTACTTATCGGTTTATTTCTTACAAAGTTGATCTGGCTTCTGGCCTGATGTCACTGTTTGTCTAAGAAAGTCTGCGTTTATCGATAGGTGTGGGCTCAAATTTGTTTTTGCAGCTTTGGTTTTTAGTTTGTACAACATGTATGTTGTTTTTCTACCTCTCATTTGTAAAAACAAAGGTTCTAGATTTTGAGCTGGAGACAAGATCAGAATATACTTGGGTATTGTTCAGTTTTTACAGGGAAGGAGGAAAGGCAGTTAACTGTATATTTAAACCCAAGCATAAAACATACACAAAAGGGGAATCCAAAGGTGGGAAAGGTGAACCCCACCAGATGCTTGAAAGACCTTGCCTGGCAAGGTGGAGAGCTGAAGCAGACAGTTGGCATAGCTCAGGGGTAAGCAAAGGAGGCTGCATGGGCCCAGAGCAGCAGCAGACCTTGGCACCCAGCATAGATGACTACGGATGCTCTCTGTAAAGAAGCATCCCCAATTTGGGTCCCCAGAATTCCTAACATCAGCAAAAAATGAGCTCACAACCAAAATGACCAAACACAGATGGAAAGAAGCCCCTGTGAATGGGAGCCATCAGGAACAATGAACAACGCTGGCCCTGCCTGGCCTTTGTCCAGAGCCACCATCTCCAGCCAGACTCCCTCCTGCCGCGTCCCATCCAAGCTAGCCTCCATATGTTACCATGCTTTCCAGTTTTCTATAATTTAATTCTTCCACAGTTCCCTTCTATCTATAGAATAAAGTCCAAACTCCCCAGCATGGCACAAAGGCCCTTCACAACAGAATTCCAATGTCCCTTTCCAGATTGATCTCTTCCCACCTCATACTCCTCACCCAAACAAAGCCCCTATATCCTATGCTGGACAACATAGCATTTACTGAATGTCATTTACTCTCTTGCCTCCACACCTTTGCACATGCTCTTCCTTCTTCCTAGAATGTCCTTCCCCATCTTCTCCAAATGGCAAAAACCTAATCCCTTTCAAATGGCCCTTCCTGTGACGCTCCTCAGAGTTCCCCAGAGTTAGTAACTGCTGACTTTGAATTTGCTTTATAATATCCCAGATGGTAACAGAGCAGAAACCTTGTGTTAGTAAATTCTTCAGCACTTGACTCACTGTGGTTACTCAGGACACATTTATTGAGGCACTGAAGACTAACTAAAGAGCTTTGGAATCAGACACACCTAAGGACAAATCTTGTCTCTGTCATTTCCTACCTTTATAACCTAGGGAAACTGCTTAACTTTTCAGAAATTGGGACTGCAAAATGGAAATAATTAATCCTACAACCTAGGACAGAGCCACTCACCCCTTACACTTCTGTGGCAGACATCGCTAATCAATCACCACACTCTCCCCACTGAGTCCACACTGGCCCTGGAATCTTCAGTGTGGACTCAAGGCATTCCGTCAAATCTGTGAAACTGGCACATAGTACAAATCCTACTTCTTATTTCGGTTATGGAGTAAACAAGACACCACAGATACAGCGTTCACACGTAGGAAAATATTTGTCCCAAGCAGATCCTCAGTGAATGACACTTATTATGATTTTATTTCCTCAACTCTAAAATGATTAGATGCACTCCTGATTTACACTGCTTTGGGAGGGGTGGAGAAATATTACCATATTAAATATACAGATCATTTGTAAGACACACTCTGATTTCAGAGATTAAACTATGGGAAAGGTGAATCTTAGAACTGAGAAAATCCAGTGAGATTGTTGAGGGAATGAATCTCAAATAGAGAAGCTGGGGATCCCAAAAGGCTCTCTGACCTGGGTGTGCCTGTCCACTCAGGTCCTGGGTACTTGGGTGTGGGGTAGAGAGCAAGAGGATGAGGTGACACCCAGGGTCCCTGCCACAGTCCAGCTGGCCTGAATGTTTCCTTGGCCTGGAGCTGAGACTCCAGAAGCGAATGCGTTGTGCCCGGTCCCATCTCCAGAATTAGCCCACTGCTTTTCCATGTATTCACTTTTTTTTAATTGTGGCAAAATGCATGCGACATTAAATTTGCCATTTGGACCATTTCAAGTGTATAATTCAGTGGCATCACTTACATTCACAATGCTGTGCACTATCACCACTATCTGGTGCCCCCAATTGTTTTATCACCCCAAACAGAAACTCTATACCATTAAACAAAACTTCCCCATTTCCCCCTGCTCCCAGCTCCTGGAAACCACCATTCTCCCTTCTGTCGCTATGAACTGAACTATTCTGGGTACCTCATGTCAGTGGAATCATGCAATATTTGTCCTTGTATGTCCTTCCCAAGTCTTCTAGGTTCATCCATGTCATAGCACATGTCAGAACTTCATTCCTTTTTATGGCTGAATAATATCCCATTGTAAGCATATACCGCAGTTTGTTTATCCACTCATCTGTTGATGGACAGTTGGATTGTTTTTGCTTTTTGGCTATTGTGCAAATAGTACTGCTATGAACGTGGGTATATAAGGAATAGCACTGGTATCTGTTTGAGTCCCTGCTTTCAGTTCTTTGCGGTATATACTTAGGAACGGAATTGCTGGGTCTTATGGTAATTCTGTTTAGCCATTTGAGGAATCGAGTGCCTTTTAAGAATCTTCATGGCTCTGCCAGCTAAATGATTTTGAAAGCAATTCTACACCAATTTATACACTTCTTGAGGGCAGTAAATTTCTGGAGCGTATCCCCTTCCACGTGAAGTCAGAGGCACAATACTAGCGTTGTCCTTAAGAGCACAGGCTTACAAGACAGAAGCTGGTCCCTATCAGCTATGCAACTTTGGGTGAGTTTCTCAGGTTTCTGGGGTGTTTCCTCATGTGTAAAATGGGAATAATAGTTGCTCTGCTGTCGGGTTGCTGTGAGAATTCAATTAGTTCATGCAGGTCAAGTGCTTGGCAACCAATAAATGGTCATTACTTCTTTTATTATTGCTTGTGAAGAATTGTTCTCAAATTCCATTGTTGTGATTGATAAAACCCTGAATGTGTAAGGGTCTGAGATGGGGAGCATTTGAAGTTCACAAGCTACATTAGTTTCAAGGTAAAAGCAACAAACTCTGATAGCATCAGGAGGGGTGGTCTTTATTAGAATCCAAATTCTGCTTAAACCCAAAAAATGGGCCCAGAGTTACTTACAGGTGAGACAAGGATGTCACGTCTGCAAAGATGCCCTCTGGGAGGGTGGAGATGTCATTGCCATGCAGGGACCTGAGGACAGAAGAGGCTGTCGGTGTCTCATTTAGAGACAGAGATGTGAGAACTGATGGAGGGAAGGGTGCCGCCCTCTGCAGAGAGGATCATCTTGCTTGTCCTTCAGATGTCCCGTCAGTGCTGTGAGGGAGATGGCTCCCAGCTCAGAGACGGACCCTGCCCTGCTGGCCACAGGCAGGGGACAGGGACCCCTAATGATCCAAGTAGACTACCCTGTCCCTCAGCCCTCTTGGAGGACTCTGTTTTTGCCATCATAAATAACTCAAGCGCCATTTCTGTTTAAGTAACATATGGAACACGTGCAGCCAGGAGCCTGGAGGGAGGTAAGGAAGTTAATGCACGAGCCATAGTTTGGGGGTGAAGAATGTCACCTCACCCCAGGGGGTCTACCAGAGAATTCACGTGCCTGGATACACGAGGGGTCATCATAACAGGCATGACAGATGGCTTTGATCACAGGGCAAAAACCTCGCAGTGGGAATCCTTAGAAAACTTTCATGAATCTCTTACAACACTCTCCATCTGAATAGGAAACACATGCAAATGAGCGGCTACCTCATCTTGGATGCTTTGACCGCCCCCCAACTCCACCCCCCCCACACACACTGCAAACACAATTTGGGGCAGACAGCAACCCCTATTTCTCAGCTAGTTTCCCATTCATCCCTCAGCTTCCTCTGTGAGGGGCTTGAATGAGAGTGGACTGGCCTCCCACCTTTGGACACAGTTGGCCCTGCTGGGCCCCCAAACGTGGGGACATTTCAGCCCACCAGGTGGGTGGCAGGGCCCTCAGTGGGGCGGATTTCCCTGGAGACTTACAGCAGGCGTAGGGAACGCAGCCCCTGGAAGACCAGAGGAGGGATGCACTGGAGGGCGTTGTAGCTGAGGATCCTGCAGGAAGGAAAGAAGGGAGGAAGCGGGTTGGTGTTTGCCTGGAGCTGCGGAGCTGGAAGGGGTGGGGTGGATATCAAGGGGCCCAAGGAAGCTTCTGGGGGAGACAGAAGTGGTCACAGAATGGATTGCGGGGATGGTTCCATGGGTATAAACATAAGTCAAAACATATTAAATTGTACACGTTAAGTATGTGCAGTTTAGAATATATCAATTGTACCTCAATAAAGCTATTTTTAAAATAATAACAAGAGAAAGGAGCTGCTCCTATCACAGGAAAGGGCTCTGTTTCCCTTGCAGCTGCCAGGATCGCTTAGAGCAGGATTTCTCAGCCTCGGCACTGTAGACAATTCTTTGTTGAGGGGCTGTCCCGAGCACTGTGGGATGTTTAGCAGCAGCCTGGCCTCTACTCACAAGATGCCAGTAGCTCCCCCTGCCCTCCTCAGCTGTGACAACCAAAAATGTTCCAAACTTTGCCAAATGTCCCCTGGAGGGGAGCATCGCCCCCGGTTGAGAACCACTGCCCTAGACCATGGCAGCTTCACACACAGGGTCATGAAAACTTTGAAAGGGGAACTGTGGACTAGTAGACGCTGGGGCCGATCAGTGCAGGCGGGTGGAACCTGTGCGTCGAGCCTCAGGCCCACATTCTGCTCCTGGGGGCCGGCTGCTTCAGGACCCCCCCTGCTTCTGCTGTTTGACCATAGTAGAACCTAAGGGGAAATTCTGAAGTTCTTGGCACATTATCTGTAAAATGAGGCATTGGGGAGGTGAATAAGATACACTCCTAGGCTCCAAGCAAATATAAGGAATGCTTGTTAATCCTTTCTTTGAATATAATTAAAGCAATCATTAAAATATCTTAAAATATGGGCACAAAAATGTTCAGAGGGTCGCTGTTCACAATAGTCCAAACTGGAAACAACCCAAATATCCATCAACAGTAGAATGAGGCAAGCATGGCATAGTCCCACACGGAATACTACACAGCAGTGAAAAGGAACCGGCCACAGCTTCACACAACACAAGTGCATCTCATAAACATCATGGTAAATAAACTAGATATAAAAATATACATTCTGTATGATGCAATTTACATAATGTTAAAAATGGGCAAAATTAAACATTGTGTAGCAATGTATTTGTAGACAGCAATCTTATAAAGACCAAAGAAGTGATCATCATAAAAGTCAGGGTCGGGGCTGCCTTGGGCTGGGAGCGGGAGGAATAATGATACGGAAGGGACAGGGGTACTTTTGGGGTGCTAGCTGTATTCTCATTTTTTGCCTTAGGCATCTACACGTGTGCTAGCTTTATGATTATTTGTTAAACTGTACATTTATATTTTTGCACATATATATATATACTATATTTCAAAATAAAAAACATTTTTTAGAAGTCTTTTTGGGTGGCAGGCCCTGGCGCACCCCTGGTCAGGGGAGTGAGTGAGCACGCCATACCTGTGAGTGACTGGGGCTTGGGGAAAGTCTCATTCGCCACACCACACGCCCTCCCCCAACTTCCCCCCGCTGGGACTCACAGAGTGGTCAGCTGGCTCATGTTGGTGAAGGAGGAGTTGCTTAAAGAACTGATCTTGTTGTTACTTAGGTCCCTGGAAAAGACAAAAGCCCCGGACAAACGGTTTCATAAGAACTGGCCCACCATGAGTCCTCTTTCCCGCCTTTCCTTCTCAAGTGTTTCTGAGCCACCAGGGGAGCTGCCTCACATCAGACCAAAGAAAGGTTGTCTCTCTCTTTGGCACTTTCTCACCAGCCATCAAATCACTCCACCACCACCACCACCCCCAACCAATGGAACAATCAAACACATTTACTAGATTATTGGCAAAGACAGATAAACTGGAGCTTCCAAATCCTATAAGCCAGTGCAGTGCTACTCAGAGTAGCCAGTCCTTGAGCTGGACATCTCACAACAAGGGACTTGTGCCAAAATGCAATCGCCTAGGACACTAAACACACAACCTACTGTGGCTAACATTTTTTTATCCTAGCAAGGCTTTCTCAGTGAAGCAAGCAGTATATTGATTTACATTCCGGTATAAGTTCCTTATCTAATTGTGGACTCATTACAAACAGTTCCCGGGCTGCCATTGATCCACAGATCACACTTAGAGTAGTGCTGCTCCAAGCCACGCTAAAATGGAACATTTCTGGACTTCTTTTTGGTAGAATTTGGGCAATGAGCAGATAAAGACAGTTGAAGTGATTTGTTCATTAGGCTGGAGGGATAAGAGGAGTCAAACTCATTCTGAGGCTTATTTTGTATACGTTCAAGGAGTGGAAATTGTCAAAGCAAAGGTGGAAATAACAAAAAGCAGCTGTTAGCCTGAAGAAAAACTTAGCTACAGATGCATATTTGTAGCTGCCATAATTCATATTTGGTGTGAGGACCAAGGTTGGACTGAAAAGTTTTCCATCACCCTCTACTTCTGCCCTGGTTGCTACCTTTGCAAGGGCTGATCCACGTTTACCATAACTATCAGCCTAGAGGGAGGCTTGGAGACATGGTGTGGGAAGAAGCAGGTCCAACCCAAGAAAGCCTGAAACAATGCAATTCCCAAGCATGGCCACTAGGTGGCAAACCAGCTCTAGGCACAGATGGTCCCAGAGGGAAGGGGCGAAATTTAAAAAACTGGATCAGCCACAAGTGGGGTCTGCACAGAATTCCAGGAAAGCTAGAGTCACAAGGGTCAGATGCTGATTGCACTCCTGTCCTCTGAGGCTGGCCTGGGATCCTCAAGCCACCTGGATACTCACACAAGCTGTAGGTATTTGAAGGTGGACAGCTGTCCCGGAACCAGGGTGAACTGGTTCCCATCCAGGTAGCTACAGGAGAGAACACAGCAGTTAGTGCACCATCGCCTCCTCTGGCAGTGCCATGTGGGGAGAACCTCTCCTGGCAGCCAGGCCCTTCTCATTCATTTCCCTCCAACCTGGAGACCACACAACAGCCCAGAATTGCTAATCAGAGGACAAAATACATTAGTGTCTTTTGCTGTTTGGGTAGGTGCCACCCAAAATCCTTGGTAAAAGCCACTGAGACATGAAGCCTCCCTTGGCTCCCTTCCCGCTCCCTTGCCTCGCCCTCTCAGCCTCCTCCCTGTTTGTGGGCACTACCCAGGTCTCGATCTTGGGCCAGCTGCCCTTCCTTCTCTGCTCTGTAATTTTCCTGGCCAAATAGATCTGACCTGCATGTTAATAACCTCAGGCCCACTGGCCAGGCCCCCCACTGGGGCCCCCTCTCTGCCTGCTGGCAAGATACATGAGGTCAGCGCCACAGAAGCTCCAGACCCAAACAAGCCCAAACTTCAGCTCGGTATTTTCATACCCAAACTGGCTTCCCCTGACTCCATCAGCATCACGCTCCACGTTCCTAACCACCCAGGCTCAGGCCTGTGATGGTGATTCTCCAACTCCCCCTGCAGCCAGTCCCATAACTGCTGGCTTCTCCCATTCACTGGTCTCATCATTTGCTTTTGTTCTGTTCTCACATCACCCTTCACGATATACCATCACCCATGCCTGGGCTCCTACACAGCCTCTTTGTTCTCTCAACCTTGGTCTCCCTTCTGGGACGCACATACACTGCCACCTAAGTCATTGTTCTTAAAGCCAAGCCCATCAAAATTCTCCTAAAACCTCCCCAGGTTCCCCATGTCTACAGGGTAGAGCTTAGGATTCAGGATGCTGTGAACCTGCCCTCTCCTTCCCCCACTGCCACCAGCCAGCCTGGCTAAGCAGTGATCCAGGCACCAGGAGCTGAAGCCCTGGCTGGGTTCCCTGCACAGGACTCCCACCAACAGCGGCCATCAGGAAGGCCTCCCCACCCCCAAAAAATCCAGACAGCAGCAACATCAGGCCGGTACTCCCCCTGACCCATCACTCTGCATCATATAAAGTGACATCCCATCCACCTCATTTGATCCTCTCAGCAGCCCTTTAATATACCCAAGTAGCCCCATTTTACAGCTGAGGAAACTGAGGCTTAGAGAAGTCAAGTGATTTTTCCAGCATCTTCAGTCAAAAAGGCAAGCTATCCCACCTGTCCCATCATTCTCAGGATTGTTATGAGACACCAAAGAGAAAACGGGGACTCTAACACTGTGATAGAAAACTGGGTGGGTGACAGGGTGGGTGAGTTACAGGACAGACTGCAGTAGTTCATGTGCTTGTGAAGAAATAGCCAGCCTTGCTGATAATGAAAGAAATAAAATGAAAACCTTATGCACTCTCCAGGGGGAAAAGAAAAACTCAGCTACAGAGACCGAAAGGGGCCAATCTCAGGGGACAGGAAGAGTCAGGGACTGACCAAAGCCTTTCATTTGGAGGTGTCTGTTGCAGAAGACCAGCTCTCCATCCCTCTGTCATACACATTTACATCCATGCCTCCACGTGAGTTCAGATACCAAATCCAGATCAACAAAGATTTTAGACCACAACACCCAGGGCAGATAGGAGGGCAGGCAGGTCATTTCCACATACAACTAGTGGGAGTGCAAAGGAAGCAACTTTTCTGGAAGGCCATCCATCAAAAGGCAGCAAGAATCCTAACAACACACCACTCTTTCACTAGCAGTTCCACTGAAGGGATGTTCACCTCGGCGCTATTTGTGATAGTGAAAAACTGGAAATAACTTAAATATCCAACAAAGGGGGATTTGTTATATAGATCATAGCAGATTCATGTGATGGAGTATTATACGGCCAATAAAAATAACTTTTGTGAGTCTTCCTTGCAGAGCAGAATGCTCATGAGATGATGTAAAGTGGAAAAAGTAATATGACTTCTTGTTTTAAAAGCAGAAGAACTTAGTTTAAAGGTATGAAGCACTTGCCATGGATGAATCATGCATCTAGGAGACTATAGAGGGGGACCTAAGAGAAGCTCAAAGCCTTCTTGGAAACCAGTGTCGCCTGCAAAGCCCGATCTCCAAGCTGCTAGTCAGCTAATATCTGCTCTTGGTCACCTTCTCCTCCTGAGGCCAGGCCTCAGGCTACTCACAGTTCTGTGACATTCTTGGGGATACCCTTGGGCAGGGCCTGGAGGTGCTTGTTGCTGCATCGGACCACAGTGTCCAGGCAGGCGCATTCCTGGGGGCACTGCGGGCGGGGCAGGCAGCCCCCCTCCTCCTGGCCTGGGGAGGAAGGCACAAAGCCACGTCAGTGAGGGGACAGGCCTTCTTAGGGCCTTCTGCAGCCAGCACCCTGCCACAGGGTGCCTCAGTATATCTCCTCTTGGTTGTACCCCTCCCCCACCAGGAACAAAGTCCCTTGGACCTGTTTTAAGGTTAATATAGGTCTTGGGTCAATCTCTTCTGCCTCAGACCCAAGGTGGACCCGGGCACAGAAGAGAAGGAGGATGGCAGCCATGTAATTTATTGAGTACCTGCTATGTGCTGGACACTGTATTGAAAACAATCTCCTTAACAGTGCAGTAAGGGGTACCACTCTCACCTCTAGAATGCAAGCACCATGAGGACAGAGACTTGTGTCTCTTCTTTGTTCACTGAAGGAGCCCAGAGAAGGGACTGGCACACAGTAGCCCTCAAAATAGATCAGTTGAATGAACGAATTTCTATTTTACCAGAGATCTGAAGAGGTTAAATAACTTGCTCAGGTTAGAAGACTGGCCAGAGGCAATGTGGGGTCTGTACCCACTGCATATTCTGGACAGTGAGAACCCATAAGTCTGCAGCTCTTAGGAACAGCCAGAAGTAGGTCTCTGGGTTCAACATACTCATATAAAGAAAATACACTAAAACGTTAACTGTGATTTTATCTGAGTGGGGAGAATAGGTAAAATTTATTTTCTTCTTTTATCTATATTTTCCCAGTTAAAAAAAAAAACAAAACAATAAGCATATTAGTGCTCTTATAATCGCACAAAGACACCACCAAGTGGGGCTCCCCGCTCCACATGCCCCCGGCCTGGCTCAGGTCACTCTCTCCCCTGCCGCCCAGGGGGCCCGTGAGTTACCTTCCTCACACCTGAAGTCAGGGAAGGCCACGTCCTGCAGGGGGATCTGCCGCAGGAAGTCTGGGTTTTGGCATCGAGGGTTCCCCGTGACTATCTTCCTTTTCCGCAGCCAGTCGCCCAGCCAGGCCAGCTGGCAGTTGCAGTTGAAAGGGTTGGCCAGGAGGTTTCTGGAAGAGGCAGGTTGTGTGACCACGAAGACACCCAGTCTCAGCTGTCCCAGCAAAGCCCTCTCCCACCCGCCATGTACTGTCCACACGGCACCTACAGTCTCCCAGACGACAACCAACCATTGCCGAGAGGCACTGTTCCTACATGGCAGAGCCCATATTTCAACAAACCATGCGGACCCAAACATCCCCTGAGCCTGTTCTTTAAAGTAACCACTGGGAAGACCATGCCCTGGGGATGGTGGGTAGATGGGGCTCCTGGAGGGCAGACGGCTGACGCCACAGCCCCCGGCCTGCCTGTCCTCTGAGGGCCAGACTTACAGTGTGGAGAGGGCCTGCAGGGTGTCAAAGGCCCCGGGGGAGATGGTGGCGATCTGGTTGTCGTACAGCGAGAGGAGACGGACATTGCGCAGGCCCGTGAAGCTGTCGTTGTGGATGCAGCTGATGCGGTTGTTCCTCAGCATCCTGGGAGGAGGGCGGAGAGGAGGGGAGAGCCCACCCTGTGCCGTCGGCCACCTGCCTGCACTGTGCTTTGGCCACCACCCACCAGCTCACAGCTCTCCTCCGGGGGCACTGAGCCACAGGAGGGCAATCCCCGCACCACAACCCTTCACACCTGAGCTACCCTCCAGAGCTTCCCCGCCTCTGCGATGGCTCCTCTGCCTCCTGCCCTCACAGCCCTGCCCTGCCAGCCATCACCTTCACTCCCTACATGTCCAGGGCCTCCCCCCACCTCCCGGCCTCGCTCCATGTCAACAGACTTTCCTAAAAAAGACTTTCCCCAGAGACTTTCCTAAAAGCTAAACCCGGTCATGTCCCTCTTCGGCCTAAAAAGCCCACAGCGGCTTCCAAACTGCCCACAGAATCATGTTTAAACTCTTCGCTACGCCTCTCAGCAGCCTGTCCAACCCAGCCCCCGACCAGCACCTGCCCACCTCCCTGGACAGCGACACACCCTCGACTCCTTTGTCCTTCAGGCACGCTGCTGGGACAGCACCCCTCACCTTTCCCCAGCCACGATTTCCTTCTAGAACGACCTTCTTCCTCATTCATATCTGCAAATGCCTCTGTTCACCTCACAAACCTAGCTCAATTCCCCTCCCCAACCAAAACCAAAACCAAACCTGACACAGAATAAGCAATTCACGAAAGAAATGAAAAACGGTTTATGAACGTTCACAGAAAATGTTCAAACTTACTAATATCAAGTACATTTAAGCGATACTGAATCTTTGCCTGCCAAACAGGAAAACTATTAACAATACAATAATAGTAACAATAGTAATGGTAATGCTGCCAGCGTCGGCAAGAGTGTGGGCCCGTGGGCACTTTCACAGCCGGCTGGTACGAGCACGACCTGTGAGCTCTGTGCAAGTGCACTGGTGAGATGCACCGAAAGCCGTGCAGGGCACTTCACGCTCTCACCCAGCACACCTACTTTTAGGAATGTATCATAAAGGAATAGACCTGGATGGTCACAGACGTGTACGCTAAAGACAGTAATCACAACACTGCTTATGATTTAAAAATTGGAAATAGCCTCAATTTCCAGTAATTACATAATTTATACTCATTCTAAATGATGTTATAAAATAACTTTTTATGTTTCATAAACATGCTCACATTGTATTTAAGGAAAAAGCAAAAAATGTACTATTAAAATTAAAAAATCAAATGTACTATTGGATCCATTAAAAATATCTGTGTATGCATGCCTGTATGTGGGTGCATATATGTATGGGTATGCAAGTGTGTGTGTGTATACTGTTTCTATATATTTATATATAGATAGGTGATAGACATAGAGCTAACATTTCTGCACAGTGGAGGGGTTATGGGCATTTCTTTTTCTGTGCCTGCACCATCACTCGTGTGCTCTTGCTGGCTCTGTCCCAGCACCAGCCCTTCTCCTTTCCTCCATCCCTATCCAAGTCTTCCTCAGAAAGAACACAAATGACTGCTTGAATGGTACATGGCACCCTCATTCAAGAAATACTAGGCAAGTATAAAGAAGAATGAGGCAGCCCTATGTGAACAGCCTGGAAAGATGGCCATGCTATGTTCACAAGGGAAAAAGCAAGCTGCAGAACACAGCAAATAATAACATCCCCTTTTTGTACAATGAACAAAAACCCACAGAGAATTCATACATTCATTTACCTTACACGAATTCTGAGACACGTGCTCAGAAACCAACCCATAGCCCTTCCGCAGGGCTGGGCTTTAAACCCAAGTGGGTGGCTCCTAGAGTCGTGTTGCTCGACACAGTTGCTACTAGTCACATGTAGTTATTTAGATTTAAGTTAATTAAAATGACATGAAACTCAAAATGTAGTGCCTCAGTAGCACTGGCCACAGGTCGAGTACTCTCTAGCCACCTGTGGTGGACAGGGCAGACATGGGACATTTCCATCACCGTACGAAGTTCAAGTGCACAGCACTGTGTATTGGACAAGCTGAAAGTCTACGTGACAATGGTAGGAGCTAATGCTGCCTGGGCAGAGTGGCTCACGGCGGCATACGTGAAGGGTCGATGACCCCGGGGATCCTACTGGGTCCTGATGTCTGCTCAGCTCTGCATCATAGGATCCCAGAATCCCAGAAATGGGATTCTGCTCCCCCATCTTTGCCTCCTTGAGTCACTCTGCGATGTCCCCGTCATGGGGCCATCCGACCCTTCCTGCCTACAGTAGTGCCAGCCACGGAACTGAGCACACGTGCTGCGCTCTTGCAACCTGACTACAGGGCAATGAGAGGGGACCTCCAGAAGGGCCCACCTCCCTCCATCCCTTCCCCAGGCACCAACCCCTCACCCCAGGGACCCAGAATGCAGGCCTCACCAGTTACCAACATCTGATTACTTGGCCCGCTGCAGTCAGGCTCCTCTGCTCTCTCCTCCTCCTGCAAGCTGGGGCCAGGGAGAGGGGGCCTTCTACCCTCTCTTCCTTTCCCTCTAAGCAGACCCCCACACTCTGGCTTTTGCCTGCTGCAGTGCGGCTGCCCGTGCTGCTCCCCCGCCTGCACACTCACAGGGTCCTCAAGCCATCCAGGCCCCGGAACATGCCACTCCGGATGGATTCCAGCTGGTTGGCGGTCAGATGCAGCTCGCTCACAGAAGCTGCGCCCTCAAAGGCCCCGTCTTCAATTTCTGACACCTTGTTGTTGCTCAGGTTGCTGGGAGAGGGGGTGGTAGGAGGATCATGGAGCTCAGGACCCCTCTTCCCGCACCCAACTCCCACGCACAGGAGCCCTGCCCGCCGTGGGAGCATCCCACACCCTGTATCTTCCTCCTCCATCCTGGGCCGGTGTCCTGACTACAACCTCCCCGCCAATGGGTAACTCACATTTTCTTCAGGTGGGTGAGTTTTTTAAACATCCCCGTGGCCTCCAGGATGGATATCTCATTGTTGTTTAATCGTCTGTAAGAGGCAATGAAGGGAAGTTATACATCCATAATTGTCAGACATTGAAGTATCTTCCAAATGGAGATTATTTGGGACCCAAACAAAAGGGACTCCCAGCAGAATTTATCCGGCAAGGCAAAAGGAAGGCTGGGCCAAGACTGAACCTAGGAGGAGGCGGAGTTGTGAAGGGGGATATTTTTAACATACAAAATGCCACAGAAATTTACATATATAAATGACAGATATGTGTAGGTATTCATGCACATGCATGTATATGTGCACAAACTTATATTTTTAGATAGAGAAAAAAATAGTTAAAGGATAGTTTAAGCCCCAACTTGAGCTAATCAAATCATGCCCCCCCGACCCCCCAAATGCCAAAAGCATGATTGAGAAAAGCCACCCCTGGTTCAGGCTGGTGACCTGCCCTGGGTACCAGAGATTGCTTCAAGGGCGTGTAAGGCTGTGAGTCAGAAGTAGAGGGGTGGGGGCTGCTTCCTGCAAAGCCAGCAGGTGCCATGCCGGTATCCTCAGTGGTCCCCAGAGCTAGACAGAGGTAAACCTGGAGCACTCAGGGAGCTGAGAGGGAGCAGGGGCAGGTGAGGGTGGGGCGGGTCTGGGTCCTCACAGCTCGGCCGTGGACTGGGGGATGCGATCGGGGATCTTGGTGAGCTTCAGGCTGGAGCACTCCACCACGCTGGCCTCACAGCGGCACTTGTGGGGACAGACAACGTCACTGTTGCATTCGCTGTTCAGCTGGTAATCCTCCGTGCCTGTGGTGAGAAGGCAGGGGCGGGGGGGCTGAGAGGCCCAGGGCAGGCTCCAGGCAGCTTTGACCAGCCCATCTCCCAGGCCGCTCAGCCTGCCACCCGAACCCCCTGCCTACCCACTGTCATCACCACACCCAGGCCAGCCTCGCTTCCCCCATTCTCCTACCTGGAATGAAGTACTGCTCTTTGGCTGGGGAGAAAAGCAGAAATACCATGATGCCGGTGGGATCATCCGGGGCTTGCAGGAAGAGCCCAGGCCCCAGCCCCACTGCCCAGCTGAAGCACCCCAAGAATGAGGCTGGGGTCCCAGAACAGGGGCCCAGAGCCCATCTGCCCAGCCCCTGTGTAGAGAAGGCCTTGTATGAAGCATAGATACTCCTTGCCCAGGCTGATGCTAGGGCCACCTCCACACCCAATTAAACCTCTCAGGGAGCCCCAAAGCCCTGGGAATACTAATGTGCAATGGCACTAGATAGGGGGGGCAGAGCAAGGAGACATCAGGCCGTGACCAGCATCCAGGCTCAGAAGCTGACCCACACTGCCCCTGGCCAGACGCTGCTTCTGCTGCCCCAGAGCCTGGAGAAGGCAACTGTCTCCCTGGGGACAGGTCCCAGGCCTTCAGAGTGTCTTTAAAGGCTGAAAGCAGCAGCATAAAAGAGAACTGGCCTGGGAGTAGAGGACCTGGGTCTTTGTCTGGGTCCTCCCTCGGGACCTTTAGCAAGCTCCCCGTCCCCAGGCCAGTAACATGAGGGGCGGGAATGAACACCATTCATATCCAAGCCTAGAATTTGGGGGCAACACGCTCCAGCATGGGTCCTATACGGCCTTGGGCACCCTTGCTGGAGCCATACAGGAAACAGCACAGGGTCCCTGAGCAGGCTGAAGACAAGCAGGTGGGCAGGCAGCTACCTGAACACCGGAACTTCTTGCTCTTGATCTGCCCGATGCGCTTGTTGGCGAGGCGCCGGGGGCTGGCACAGCGGGCCCCGCTGGTCTCAATGGGGTTGGTGCGCAGGAAGTCCGCCAGCCACTTAAGGTTACAGTCACAGATGAAAGGGTTCTGGGCCAGATGCCTGTCCAAAGGGGGCAGGTCGGGGTCAGCGCAAGGGCTGCAAACCTGCACTCACCTCCACCTTAATGGGGCCTCGCTGCTGGCTCAGGGCCTACAGCCTGGGGCTGGCCCTGGGGAAAATACACCACCGGGGGCACCACCTGGGTATGCCCATCATCTTCAGAGAAGTCTTGCCACAGCACCACAGTGGGGAACTGTCTCTGCAACTGTTGGAACTTCCAGTTGTCCCTGTCATACACCCCCTTCAAGCTTCACTCTGCCCCATCTTCTACTCACCCATCTCTCCCTTTGCCCGGGGACATTTCACAAACATGAGTAGAGGTAGGAATAACCTGGAGACTCCCCACAGATGAGGGGACAAAACAGGCACTAGAACCCAGGATTGTCAGTGTCCAGAGGCCTTGGGACCTCTCTGCACTGTGAGTCATGGGTTGTCCCCTTTCTGTGGCTCAGGCAGCAGCAGTCTTCGTCTCACAGCCTTCTGTCAGGAAGGGGCTGGGCCAGGGCTGGCAAGGCTGGGCCTGCAGCTGGGGTGGGAGGATCTCAAGGTGCCTACAGCAGCCTCTGAGCTCTACACGGAATCTCCATTCCCACGGCAGGCCACAGGGGTTGCCTCCCCTTGGCCATTTTGACACAGGAAAACTCAGAAAATACCAATGAGTAGCTACCTATTGGGGAACCACTCCTATTCTGCTGAGCTGCCTGTGTCACCAGCAGGGTATACGAGGTCTGACAATGAAGTTCGTGAACTTGTTGCAATGATGATGCTAAACTTTTTTGATACAAGAGGGATTATTCATTATGAATTTGTACCAACTGGACAGACAGTTAACCAAGTTTACTATTTAGGAGTACTGAAAAGGCTGTGTGAAAAAGTTAGACGACCTGAACTTTTCGCCAACAATTCGTGGCTCTTCCATCATGACAATGCACCAGCTCACACAGCACTGTGTTTGAGGGAGTTTTTAGCCAGTAAACAATTAACTGTATTGGAACACCCTCCCTACTCACCTGATCTGGCCCCCAGTGACTTCTTTCTTTACCCAAAGATGAAGGAACTATTGAAAGGAGGACATTTTGATGACATTCAGGACATCAAGGGTAATACGACGGCAGCTCTGATGTCCATTCCAGAAAAAGAGTTCCAAAATTGCTTTGAAGGGTGGACTAGGCGCTGGTGTCAGTGCATAGCTTCCCAAGGAGAGTACTTCAAAGGAGACCGTAGTGATATTCAGCAATGAGCTATGTAGCACTTTTTCTAGGATGAGTTTGCGAACTTAATTGTCCGACCTCCTATGTGGGGAGGGGACAGCTGATAGATGACGACAACCGAGGGAGCCCAGTTGCTGTGAGTGACCACATGGCTGCCTTGGCCATTTTTCCTGACCACCCCAGTAGGCTCAGAGCCGTCACATCTGAACTACCCTAGCAGCCAGCCGGCGGGCTCACCTGTGTCTGGGCCACCATGCTCTGGGTGTGCCCTGCTTTGCAAACCAAGATAGCCAGGGCAGAAAATTCCAGCAGCCCTGGCTCTGTACCTGAGACCCAATGTTTCTGCATGGAAGTACAGGAAGACAGAGCAGGGGCCAGCTCCGAGAACTTACCACGGCATGTCTACCTTCCTCCATCAATTGCCAACAGGTTAGGCACCTACTTACTGGCCTCAGTCTCATCACGTGCTGGGGCTTCAGAGCTCTCCAAAGAGAGGCAGGAGCCCTGTCCATGGTCTGCGCTCAGCTGAGACCGACTGCTCTCTCTCTCTGGGCTCTGCCCTGTGGCCTCTGGTTAGAGCCATCCCTGCCCAGCTGTCCCTGTCACTCCCCTATGCAGAGACCCTCACTTTCCTGCCTGAGTCCTGGCTACTTACAGATCCCCCGTGTAGGCCAGGCCCTTCTCACCCCTTCTGCATCCAGTTCGACATTTGTTTCCCAATTTAAACTGTCAATTTGAACAGAGAAGACACGTTTGCTGACTCCCCATGGCAGAGTTCGTAGCTACTTTAAAACACACTAGGATTCAGGGACTGCTCCAGGCCGCTCCCGGCCGCCCACCCACCTCTGTCTGTGCCTCGTGCGGAGCCTCTGCCTGGACTAATTGCTTCCCTTTATCCCAATCTTAGCAGAAAACTCTGTTTACAATCAATTCAATTATGTTGCTTAGGCATGTATTAAATTGTTCAAGTGGTGAGGAGTAGAATACATCCCTTTTAAGAATAGGCTATTTGTGTCAAAACCAACTATAAAATGTGAACCACCTACAGAGGCAAGTGGCCTCTGGACAAACTTAAGTATTTGACTGACACAAATTGGAATTTCTAACAAAATTCTAAACAAAATTCAAAATTTGCAAAATTCAGGGAGCTGGAGAGGGAAAATATTTAGAAGGAAGATAAAAACATCTGCTTGGGAAAAACTAATCATATTAAAGGCACACCCAGAAACCCCCTACACATGTGGCCATGGGGTTCTCTCCGTGAACATTTCTGACAGTGGAGGGTGGAAGGGAAGACAGGCTCTCAGTGTCTTTCTTGGAATATGCATTAAGAAGTCACAACTGAAAAGCTTTGGGGGCATATCCTCAAAATCATTTGTCACATTAAACCCACAATGAGATACCATTTCATACCCCCTGCAATCAAAAAGACAAACAAGTTGGAAAGAATGTAGAGAAACTGGAATATATATCACTGGAGTATCTATCATAATATATCGCTGCTGGAAATATAAAACAGTATAGCCACTTTGGAAAACAGTGGCAGTTTCTTCAAAAGTTAAATATAGATTTCCCATGTGACCCAGAAATTCCAAGAGAAATGAAAACATTTGTCCACACAAAGATTTGTAAGCGAATACTCATAGCAACATTAATTCGTAATGGTCCCAGAGTGGAAACCCAAATGTCCATCAACGAGAATGGATACACAAAATGTGGTCTATCTGTACAATGGAAAATTATTTGGCAGTAAAAAGAAACAACATAGTGATACATACTACAATGTGGATAAACCTGAAAAACGTCATGCTAAGCAAAAGAAATCAGTCACAAAAGATGACATATTGCATGATTCCATCTTAATGAAATGTCCAGAAAAGGCAAATCTATAGAGACAGAAATTAGATTAGTGGTTGCCTGGGGGTGGGCTGGAAATAGAGATTGATTGTAAATGGGCACAAGGGATTTTTGGGGGTGATGAAAATATTCTAAAAGTGGAATTGTGGTAATAGCTGAATAATTACAAATTGACTAAAAATCATTGAATTTTACACTTAGAAAATGTAAATTTTATGGTATGTAAGTTATACCTCATTAAAGCTGTTTAAAAAATTTTTTTGGACCCCCTTTATCTTAGTCTACCAAAAAAATTATTTTTAATCTGTTGGGACAAGTAAAACTGCAGCAAAATCAATACTGTGACACAAGGCACTCAGTCTTGGAACTACGGACAAATCAAGCAAGATCTGGTGAGTTTGAATCTGCTCAGGTCTGACTCAGGACTCAGTCTCGGGGTTAAACCATCCAAAGCTGAAATAAGCACATGTAATTGCACTTGAATTTGCATTTCTTTTATTCTTGTTCCAAACTGTACTTCAGTTGTTAATAGGTAATAATTGTTCATGAAAGTTTTGTTTTACAGCCTGAAATAATGAGGTCTATTCTCATAGTTGAGGGGAAAGCTAACTGCTTTCTCAGTGATACTGAAGAGATGCCTCGGACCAAATCCCTGCTTTACTAGATGTTGTGTGACTTTAGGTGAGTCACGTAACCTCCCTTTGCCTCGGTTTCCTTATAAGTAAAGTCAGGTATGATAGAACCTACCTCCATAGGTTAATTAAATACTAAGTAAGACAATACATGTAAAAAACAGTGGCCTGGCATTCAGCAGGGGCTCAATAAACAGGTGACTGCTGTTGTTATCAGTATTACTACTATTGGGTGTTATATACTGGGGGTGCCAAAAACATGTATACAAGTGGACATTTTGGTCAGCGTTTGCTCAAGCAGTAGTTTGCCGTCATCAGAAGTTTCTGAACGCTGATGGTAACCACTCTGAGCACCTCTTGTAATTGCAGAAGTCAAAGGTGACTTCTTTTGACTTCTTTTGTTATTGGTATATTGGTATATATTGAGTATTATAATTTTAATGGTTTTCTCCTTTCTTAAAATATGTATACATTTTCTTGCACCCTCTGTATATTTAATGTATATTATATAGTATATATATTATATCTCACCTATGGGAAGCCTTCCTATTCTAGCATTTTGCTCCAGCTTTGTGTCCCACTACTGCCCTTGTCGCAGTGGCCAAGATCTCAGGGATTGTGTCTGGAGGACAGAAGCACCCTATGCAATCCATTCCAGCCAGGTAAATGGACACAGACAGAGGCCATCCGCAGCAAGCATATCCGTGTGATTTATTCACTCTCTGTCCACCTTGAGAGGGAGACGCTCCTCACATAAGACCCTCAGTGCTATCCCCCACCCCCAGACTTTCCTGTATGTGGGTCCCTAGACTCGGAATCTCCTTAGTGAGTTTCTCTCAGATGTTCTACCAATTTTATAAAATAATCCACCTTGCCCATGTCTGCCTGTAACCTCTCATTTCACATACTTGGCAAGATTTCCCCATGGTGCTCCATCTTCCTCTCCCTGGCTATACGTAAATTAATTAGCAGGCGTGGGCCGCAGGCAGGTTCACAGGCTTATAATGAGTTTGTCTTCGTGGCTGACACCCTTGCTGACATGCAGTGTCCCCAGGGAGCAGGAGCTGGGCCTTCTATTCATCCTGCTCTGCACCTATCCTAGTACGCTGCGCAGACATTATCAGACAGAGACAACTGCCCAACAGATAAACAGTGTGGCAACAACCACAATGTCACAACAACATTAATAATGCCCATCAAGCACACTTCACAGGACCCACGGGTCAGCACATCGAGTCCAACTGCAAGTCCCAGAACTAAAAATGTAGAATGAAGGACACCACACAAATGCCTAAGTTTAACAGATGACATTTCCCTATACAGAAGCATTCCAGCTAAAAGCTAAGGACTCCTTTAGCATAAAGCATGACCACAAAAGCTCTTTCAAATGAAGAAGGAATGTCAGAATTCAAACATCGCCATTGCAGAACCCCTAATGAATGAAAGAGAGACAACCAGACATCCTGTGCCTCCGGATGGAAGTACACCATCCTACCTATGAAGTCATCTTTCCAAACCAAGAAAAAAAGAAATTGGAACCTGACCAAACTCCCAGGTGAAAATGTCTATCGGCAGGACATGGATAGGACAGAGTGTGTGAAACTACACCACATTTCCTGAATGCAATCAGCAAAGTCTAGACTAGGAGAAACCAATAATACAGTGTCTTCAACAAATAAATTGCAAGGAAAAAGGAGATGGAGAGGTCACCTTTAGATGAAAAACGACTTATGTGATACATCAACCAATACCAACCAATTGAATTGCATAGGCCTAATTTAAATCCTGATTCAAACAAATTATTTTAAAAATTGTATAACATGGATGAGACACTTGGAAATTCAAACAATAATTAGATATTTGATGATATTAATGAATAAATTGTTAAATTTTTAGATAGAATAATAGTGTTGTTCTTAAAGAATCCTTGCCTTTTATAAATGTGTATGAAGTCTGCATAGATGATAAGTGATGACCGGGATTTACCTAAAAATAAATCCATGCCTGGGAGGCATGGAAGCGGGGAAGTATAGATGAAACAAGACTGGCCAGGAGTTAAAGCTGGGTGATGAGTGCTGGGAGCGTCATTGTACTACTTTTAATGTGCTTGTAATGTTCTATAATAAAAGGTTAAAACAAATTCCTAGAGCTGTTGCTCTCGAATTTTTAATTTATATTCATCATTGCTATTACTATATTTCATCTGATATAAGACGTTATCAATTGCAAGATGCACTATTATTTTATGCATTGTCAAGAAAAAACAAAATGCTGCCAAGTAAATGATAGGCCATCATTTGTAATATACATCCCAATTTCAGAGCTGTTACCATGGAAAGAACATGTGTCTTAGAATCAATGGGCAATAATAATAATAATAATAATAATAATAATAATATTAACTGTGGCCAGCACTTAAGAAGCATTTCCAATGAGCTTAGCTCTGTACAAACATCCTCTTTAATTTCATAACAACCTTATGAAGATGATATCCATCCTTATTTGACGAATAAGTAATGAGACCCAGAGAAGCAAATTAATTTGCCCAGGGTCACACAGCCAATAAGAGTCATAGCTGGGATATGAACCCAGGATTGTCTAACCCAGAGCTGTGCTCTTTCCTCCATAAGAGGCCAATTCCAGTGAGTAAAAAGCACAGGGCAAGACAGTACAGGTGCAGGTGTACCTGGAGGCTGTTACCTCCCCCTAGGTTCACCTGCTGGGGTGGAGCGCAGGAGAACAGAGGGCACTCACAGGGTCTGGATGGCCCGCAGGGAGGTGAAAGTGCCCTTGGCGAGACTCTGGATCTTGTTGTCGTACAGGGAGAGAAGTGAGAGGTTCTGTAGGTCCTGGAAGGCATCGGGCCGGATGCAGTTGATCTTGTTGGCATTCAAGAGCCTGTGGGCAGAGCCAGGGCCAGGAGGTAAGGAGAGAGGCACAGCATCAGACTCATCCACAGGTCCTGGGCACCTTCCTAGGCACTCAGCAGGCACAGGGCATCAGCGCATCTGGCCCTCGGGTATCCACTCCATGCAGAAGAGCTGAGACCTCTGACTGCCCTATCCATGCACTGGAACCCCCTTAGCCCCACTCTTCTCTCTTTCAGGGAACCATTAGAGGTGCCCCACGGGATTCTCAGAAAGCCGAGAGTACGGTGGCAAAGCCACCTCCCTAAGGCATCTGGGGGACTCCTCCTCCTTCACAGAGTTCTGCTGGGTTCCTCAGGTAGCTGAGATGGAGCACTTGGGCTCCGTGCGTCTTGGATCCTAAGAAACCTGTTTGAATGCTCATGGTTCAAGGAGGGTGAGCTGGGAGGGTGTCCCCTGCAGGAGACCACTCTCTCCCCAGCCACGCTGAGCTCCTCAGGAACACAGGCCGCCTCTCAGGAGCTTCTCAGCTCAGGTGTTCTGTTATGAGCTTGGAGTCACCTCTCCCTCCCTCTCTGGCCTCTGCAGAGCCCCATAGCCTCTCACAGCCTACCAGGTCTGCCATCCTCCAAGCTCCTTGCCTCAAGTGAGCCCCACCCTCCAAAGAGGCCAAAAAGGCCAGTCTGAGCGGCCAGAGGCATACTGGCCCCCTCCCAAGACCCCACCCAAGAACACCCTCGGCTGGGTCCTTACAGGAGCTGTAGCGTGTACAGGCCTCCAAACACACCCCGGGGGAGGTCTGTGATCTTGTTCCCATAGAGGACCCTGGAGAAAAGGCAGCAGAAAGGAAGAGTTAGAGGGCAGCGCACCAGGCCAGGCATTGCTCTGCAAGTCAGACACCTCACAAAGGCACCAAGCCATCGTAGCCATGCAGGTTTGCTGTAACAAATTGCCAGCAGATGGCAGTAAAGTGTATTTTAAAAGGATCGCTTGTTTCTGGTTTGCACCAAGGTACCCCATGGGCTGCATGCAGCCGTGATCCTCATCACTGCAGGGGCAGCCCCCCACCCACTCCCTGCCCTCACACATGGATCCCACAGAAGTCTGCAAAGGGACCATTTGGGGAACCTCATGGGAAATTACCCTGGTCTGGGATCCAAAAGGAAATCGTTCGAAGAAGAGGAAATTCCATAAGCAAGAAGAGTTAACACCTTTTCAGAGAATTACAGGAAAACACTCAAGCCAGACAACACATGTGGTATGAGCTCCAGCACATCAAGTAAGTCCGTCCAGCGGAGATAAAACACCAGAAAGAAATAGACCAACGTGCTAGCTGTGCTGAGATCTGGGTGGTAGGATTGCAAGTGGGTTTTTTATACTTTCGTATTTTCGGTCTTCTACATTGAGCATGAATTCCGTGTAATAAGAAAAAAAGCAGAAGTTCAAAAGAGACATGCAGGCAGGAAGGGGTTCAGGGAGCAATGAAAGAGTCAAGGGGGTTGGAGGAGTAGGGTGTATTTTAGTCCTAGTATCACAAGCAGCCCCCAAAAGCACCCCTACCCTGACACATTCAATATGAGCAAAAACAGTGTGTGCTATCTCTTCAGACATGGCTTCCAGATCATTCCTGGCGGAGGTCACACGGGAGCAAAGTTCCTGCAGTGGGATCTGCGTTGGCAGCTGGGAGAGCCCCAGTGTGGCTTGAGTGGAGGAAATAAATGGTACAGAAGCTTGGATTTCACCCAGCCAGCACCAGGAAGCCTCTGAAAAATGATCAACATTCAGGAAGACCTCTCAATCTGTTATGTGGAGAATGGAATGGAGAGGGCAGGGGTTGACGCAAGGAGACGTGGTCGGGCCGGACACAGCAGACACTGTCTATGGACACTGTCAATGAGATCTGTTTGCATGACCTTAGCACAAAAACTCTCACATGGTGGGGAGGTGGCTGCGACCAGGTATCATGAGCACCCACCACAAACCCACTTTGATGGGTTACTGTCATGTCCAATTTAGGAGATTCATTCACTTCTCAGAGGAAGAGCCACCTCTAGGATCTGATCTCCTCAGCCAGTGACAGCAATCCATCACCAGGCCAAAAGGTACAGCTGTGTAGGTTGTACACTGCACAACCTAAGCAGTGCCATTCACAAGAGTTCACTACCTCGGACTCTACTCCAAGAGAAGAGGGTGCACACAGAAGGCATGATCTGACTGCCTCCTGCACTCACCAAGGAAGAGTTCATTCCGTTCCGCTTCTCAGGTCCCTAGTCTATGTGAGGCATGTGTCTGTCCAGTGCTGCAGAGGGACAGGTGAAAACACTATTCCCGAGAGCAGCAAGGCCCCTACCAACAGGGAGCTCATCTGACAACATGGCACCCTAAGTGTACCCTTTGTATAGAGAAAGTGCTGTGGGACCTCAGAGAGTAAGGAGCTTGGTGAACGTGGGAGTGTGAGCAAGGGTTCTTGGAAAAAGAGAGATGAAGGACATTTCCGAGATGAATTTTTGATGCTGCATAACATTTTGTAGATTGACAGCCCTCCCACTCCAAGTAAACCTTTGAGGAAAGGGAAATACTGGGAAAAAGTGGAAGAAAACGCTGTCTTTGCATTACCCACCACAACTTGGAATCAGAGCATGCTTGGCATGAAAGGTACAGGTGTGACAGATGTTACAACTGGAGCTGGTGTTTGCAGCCCTTGTAGGTGACCTGGGGAAAGCTCAGGAGTATGGTGTGCTGGGCCTCTGTGGGGAGGCAGGGCCAACATGAACGTTGGGCCAAGTCAGATGACTGCCGCAAAGAATGCTGGGAAAATCCCCACCATGGCAGAGAGAGCATCAGTCACCAGGGGCAACAGTTCTGTCTAGATTTTCCATGCACTCAGTCCTTGATTCCTTCCTCTCCCTCCCAGGAGCAGAGGGTTCACCAGGGAGGAAGGGAGTAATGGGCACAGCAACCCTGGACTTTGCAGACAAAGGGAGACTCATCAATGCCCAGGTGGGCAGGATCTATGCTCTCCCTCCAGCACCCACTGGAGGGACCTTGGGCCCTGTTGGCCTCCTTGGGGGATACTCTGGACTCCCACAGGAGCCTTGGTGCTGCTACTCACAGCGAGTTCAGGGAGCGGAGGCCCTGGAAAGCATCAGGCGCGATCTCTGCTATCTGGTTGTTGCTCAGGTCTCTGCAAGGTGAGCAGAAGAGAGGATGGCTGAATTCCTCAGAGGCCACCAAGCCCTGCCTGATCCTCTCTACCTTCCAGGCTCATGGGAGGGCAGGGACTTCTTTGAAATTAGAAAAGCAAGGGGCTAGTTCTCCCATCCATCTGAAAAACCTACGACTACTATCGCCCTGTGCAGTCCAAGGTCACACACAGGTGGGACATGCCAGCCTTGGTCTCTTCTTGGCAAAGCTTTCCCCCGCTCCCCAGCTGTCCCTTACACCCTTTCTCACGTCCACAATGGCTCCTATTGGTGCCCAAGCTGAAATGGAGCATAACAGTCAGCTCTGGTCATACGCCAGACTCGGGCTCAGCATTTAGGCTTCAGGACAACCTTGTGAGGAGGTCACACCACTGCCATCCTGACATCACAAATGAACCACGTGAGGGGCAGGACGGCCAGGCAGTGGCTTGCCCCGGGTCCTCTCAGCCACTGGAGGCAGCGTCAGGCCCTGCCCAGGGCGGTGGCACGCTTGATCCAGGCTCTCCCTCCTGCCCCTTGCTGACCCTCAGGAAGCAGCAGGAGCACTCACATCCTCCGAAGCTTTCTGTACGGGGAGAAGGCTCCTGGGGGGATGGACTTGATCCCGTTGAGCTCCAGGCGACTGCAGAGACAGAACACAGGAGCCTCAGGCCGGGTCACCCCAGTCCAGGCTGTTGCCTGCTGGGCTCACCCACCAACCAGACCGTTTGCCCCTCCTGCCCTGCTCCCATCCACTACGGAATAAGTGGGCTGACACAGGCAGAGCAAAGGGGCTGCTGTGATGTGAGCGCCATTATCCCAGGCTGCCATGGCTGAAAGGGGCCCAAGAATGATGCAAATACTAAAAAAACAATTCTAACAGACCTACCCAGCTGGGCTGGACAGATGAACCACAAAGGAACACTCCCTTCCCAGCCCTCCAGAGTTGCCCAGGCTTGGGCAGAGTTCAGCCAACCAAGGCACACTGTGTCTTCTCCATTTGCACTGATGGGCCTTGGGGCAAGCCCTGGGGTCACTCTCCGCTGGGCCACCGGAGCCTGGCCTGGCCCCAGGGCCTGCGTCCCCACGCTTGCCCTGCCCGGTACTCACATCTCCGTCATGATCTCGGGCAGGTTGGCAGGGATGGCGGTGAGGCCTTTGCCACGACAGTCCACAATGCCGTTGCTGCAGGTGCACATGGCCGGGCAGGAGCCGGAGGAGAGGGTACAAGAGGGCACTCGCCCTGCCTCCCCCTGGCCTGCGGAAACAGTGGGCTGTGACCTCAGGTGTCCCATGTCAGCACCTCCCTCCCAAGACTGATGTGTGGGGATGGGGCACAGGGTGTTTCTCTGGATGAGGATGAACCAGAGGTCACCAAGGACCCCGATGTAATTGTGTGGGCCCTGGCACGTAGCAGGGACTTGTTAGACGTTTGCTGAACTTGAATCTGAACGTAACTGTGCTACACGAAAGTGTGATTCATGTGCTTGGAAATCCTAGTCTAAATTCTGAAGCTCCGGGTTCTCATCCAAGTTACTCAGCATTTTTGAGACTGAGTCTCCTTGTCTGGAACCTGAGGATGATAAGGACAATATTTGCTGAGCACTCACTCTGTGCCACATGCTGTGATAAGTGTCGTATATGCAGTATCTCCTTTAATGCTATTGCTCAGCCTAGGGGGAGCATGATATTATTGTGGCCATTTTACAGGCGAGAAAACAGAGTCCTTGATATTAATTTGTGGGAAATCACACAGCTAATAAGGTGCTAAAATCAGGATGAAGCCCAGTGTCTGATAAATTATTTTAATTGAAATATAACATATAAAGTGCACCGTCTTAAGTGTATGGCTGGCTAATGCCTACTTATGGATACACCCACAGAACCGTCTCCCACATATGGAACATTTCTATCACCTAAGAAGGCTCCCTCATGCCCCTTCCCCAAGGTAACCACTATTCTGAGATCTAGCACCAGAGTCTTCTTGTTTACGGACTTCACATAAACGAAACCAGACAGCAGGTTCTCTTATGTATGGCTTCTTTTATTCAATATTGTGTGTTTTATTTATTGTGTTTATTCAATTTTATTCAATTTATTGTGTTTTATTCAATAATGTTGTGTGTATATCAGTAGGCTGTTCTTTTTTATCGCTGACTATTATTCTATTGAATGGATATGTCATAATTAGTGAATCTACTGTCTTGTTGGTGGACATCTGGGTTGTCTCCAACTCTGGGCTATTACAAAGAAAGCTGCCTCGGATATTCTTGGACACATGTTTGGCAGAGCCTATGCACACACCTAGCAGTGGAGTTGGGCTTTAGTAGATTCTGCTATACAGTTCTGAGAAGCGGCTGAGAAATTTACACTCCCACTAGCATTTTAACCTCTAATCCTTTCCTTGGCTCTCCCAAAGATCAAAGGAAATAAAGCTATGAGGACTTCTGACAAATTGGGAAAGTGCCCTTCTCAGGAAAGGGGTTGTCAGGATGAACAGACTCCAGAAGAGGGAAAAAAAATGCCTGAATACAGAAACCAAGGTATTTCAAATGCAAAGAAAAAGGTTTCATTTCAAAATAAGAATTATCCGTTCCTCTTCCTAAAACCTGAGGGCAGCTGCAATCACTCAGAGAAGCAGCATCAGCCTTGGCTCTCCTCACACACAAGCAGTTACCCATGCACGCACACATGCTCACACACACACACTCATTCTCACACACACTCTTACACATGCACAGTCACAGACTTACTCTCGCCACATATATCCTCACACTCTCGAACATACCTTCATAGACGCTCACATAGTCACATTCACACTCACACACACACCCTCATAGATGCTCACATAGTCACATTCACACTCACACACACGCACACACACACACCCCCATAGATGCTCATATAGTCACATTCACACTCTCACACACACACCCGCATAGATGCTCATATAGTCACATTCACACTCACACACACACACCCTCATAGACGCTCATATAGTCATATTCACACTCACACACACTCACACACACTCACACACACACACCCTCATAGACGCTCATATAGTCACATTCACACTCACACACACTCACACACACACACCCTCATAGACGCTCATATAGTCACATTCACACACACACACACACACCCTCATAGACGCTCATATAGTCATATTCACACTCTCACACATGCACACACACAGCAGCCCTGAGTACAGTGGTGTTTAAGAGCAGTCTCCGGAGCTGCTAGTGCTGTGGAGGAGGTGACAGCCACCCCCTGCCCCCAGAGCCTCACATTGAGGAGAAGAAGCCAAGCCCAGAAGACCCTTTTCCCTCGGAGCTCTATGTGGCTGGTGGCCTCAGAGTCCACAGGTATAAGAGAAACCTCTGTTGTGAGTCTGAAAACCTTTCATTCACTCAGCAAACATTTCTTGAGCATCTCTCTGTGCCAAGCACCGGCAAAGTCCTTGGGATGTGGCCAGAAACCACAACACACGGATTCCATGTGCTCATGGAGCTTACAGTCCATCAGGGACCTCCCCTGGGGTCAGAGAAGGCTTGCTGGGCTCCGCGCAGTGAGGAAGAGTTGGCAATCACAAGTCGGGGAAGGGTGTGACTACGGGAACAGCCTGTGAGAAGGCCAGGGTGGGAGGCACCTGCTCCAGGAAGGGGCAGAGGCCAACCGGGGTGGAGCGCAGTTAGTGAGGAGGCCACTGGGCTGGGGGAGGCTGCCGGGTGTGGGGAGGCCGAGATGACCCCGCCCCAGCCTTGCAGGCTTGAGGGCAGCTTGGACTCTCCCAGGAGCACCAGGGACCGGTTAGTACGAAGCAGCAATGACCAGCCCAGACTTGTGGATCCTTTTAGATCTTTCTGGCTGCAGTATGGAGATTGAAGAGGCCAGAAAGGAAGTAGCGTGTGCAGTCAGAAGACTCTCAAAGGACCCCAGGTGGAAGATGGAGGGCACGGACTCTTGAGTCTACCTCACCTTGAGCTGAGGCTAACTGGGCCAATTCAATGACTTTTCAAGGTAGCGGGGGTAAGGCAATGGCAGGAGGGAAGAGGTAGTAATAGGAGTGGACAGAGGGTGGGGAGGGGAGGGGATGGTGAGGAGCGGGAGTAAATGGGAGGAGGCATTGGGTAGAAGCAAAAAAGAGTAAATGGGGGGAGGAAGCAATGTGGGGACGGGAAGAGAGGACGGGTGGGGGCAGGAGGAACAAAGGAGTAGAGGCAAGAGGTGACACGTGGAGACAAAGCCAATGGATAAGAACAGGAGCTAATGGATGGGCAGGAGGGGGGATGGGTAGAGACAGGTGATGGATAGGGACAGGAGATAACAGGTAAGCACAAGAGATGGTCGGTGGTCTAGAAGGTGATGCATAAGGCAGGAGGTGCTGAGTAGAGACAGGAGATGACAGGTGAGAACAGGAGGTGATGGGTGGGCCAGATGTTAATGTGTGCTGACAGGAGGTAATGGGAGGGAACAAGACGCGGGCTGCAGCAGGAGGCAGGTGATGGACAGTCAGTGGAGAGCCCCAGCCGGGCCTGCACCCACCTGAACAGCTGAACTCACTCTTCTGGACCTCGGCCACGTTGAGGCCGCGTAGGCCTGCGGGGCCGGAGCACTGGGTGAAGAGCCCGATGGTTGGCCGCTGCCTCAGCCACTGTGACAGCCAGGCCAGGTGGCAGTCACAGAACAGGTGGTTGGAGTGCAGGCGGCTGCAGGGGGGACAGGGCAGCTTACAACTCACCTTTGCGCCCAGACCCTGGCCAAAGAATGGGAACCCCTCCCCCTGGGAGGAGCGGAGCCCCCCCGTGCTGCTCTAGGCACAAGCACAGGCTACACTGCAGTCAGCCCGCAGCTCCACCTGGGGCTCAGCCACAGCAGTGGGAAACTTCCCAGAGGCTGCTCCTTCCCGCACAGCACACTCAGGGGAACCCCTTTGGCTGGATTTTGCCCAGCAAGTATCCATTCACCTCCCTGAGCTCACACAGACCCACTGCCCCAAATCACGTAATGCATTTTCAGACACACACACGCAAACCATTAATTTTCCGAGGAAAAATCAAATATAAATGACATCTGACATCTTCCCCCTTTAAATCACCTCCTCTGACTGCAGCTCCAGTCCACCCACCCTGGCGGGCCAATGGAGGTACAGAGAAGGAGCTCCCGCCCCTGCCTGCGGAAGCCTTTGCCCCCTTTCCCCACTGCCCTGGCACCGGCCACACTTGCTGCTGTGCTTCCGGACACCCGGGGCTCACTCACAAGGTCCGAAGTTTGGGCATGTGGTTGAAGCTGGACACGGGGACGGTGGTGATGTTGTTATTGTTCAGGGTCCTGACGGGGAAGCAGAATCAGTTAGCATCCGTCCCGAGGGTTTCTCGATGACAAACAGGCACACTCGCATGCTGGTCTCCATGGTCCACCCTCGCGCTGGACCAGCAGTGGGCTGGACCTGGGGGAGGGCTACACGGAAGAGCATAAGACAAAGCCACACTCCGGGAAAGCCCTGAGCCGGGACAGTGATTTCGAGGCAGCTGTATCCGAGTCTGGTAGAACAGGGGAGAAGAGGCGAGGAAAGGGAGAGGAGGCATGCAGACTTGGGCTGGCATGGAAGAAATGGGGGTTTAGACAGCCAGAGGGAGAAAGCAAATGTATCTCTGCTGCACGTGTCCGAAACTCCTAGGAGATACAGCCCCTCGCCCTGGGTGCCATCCTGGGGCAAGTGGCTGTAGCTTATACGCGGGGTAAGCCTGGGTCACGCTGCTGCAGGTATGACTCTATGAGCGTGTGTCCTCCCATGGTCGGCAGTAAGTCCAGGAGAGCAGAGAGCATGGCCTCTGCCCTGGGCCGGGCACCGCCTCCCACGTCTCCTGCCTCCGGTGCTGCTCCCAGGCCCCACCTCCAGCTGCCTGGGCCGCAGCATCTGCATTAGCCAGGCTTTCCACGCCTCTGCTTCCCTTCCCATGTCTCACTTACAGCACCTCCAGCCCCCGCAGAGCTCGGAAGGCCCCTTCCTCGATGCAGCTGATCTGGTTCTTGTCCAGCTGTCTGTGAAGCAAAGGAAGGTTGTAGAGAGGAGGTCACGTTACAAAGAGCAGAAGTGTCCACACGTTTTTAATCAGGAAATCCATGTTTTGTTTTAAAAAAGAGGCCTGACACCAATCATGTATTCAGCACAAAGGTGTCGATCCAGCTAGTAAATAATGAGCTTAAATCATTTATTTTTAGTTAAAACAATAGCCATACATAAAATTTATATTCCTCTACGTAACCTTGCATATCTCCTGGGGAATCGGCACCTCTACCCTCATGTTGGAGACCACCTACAGGGTGTTGGCAGCTTAAGAATGAGTCTGTCGCAGATGCAGTGGCAGCCAGAGCTGGCAGACAGACTTCAGCAAGAGTGCCAAGTGAGACTGACTAGCGGTGGGTACCTGGAGCGCTGCTCTCAGAATATACTGACACTGTGATTTGCGCGACTTGGGAAGAATGCAGTGATCAATTATCCATGTCTACTACAGGCAGAGGGGGTCGGGGAGTGACTGACAGGCAATTGCCACCCCTGCTGCGGTCAGACCTCGGGAGGTGGTAAGCCTGGACCAGAATACATTTGAAAAATAGGACTAAACCATCACATTTAAATAACATTTGACAAAGTGTATTTATTTCCATATCTCATTTAAACCTCAGAACAAGCCTGTGAGGTAAATGTGATGTCCTCATTTTGCAAAACAATATACTGAGTCTCAGGGAAGTTCACTGACTCTTGCAGCAGCTTGTGCCTGGAAGAGAAGATTCAAACCCAACTCTCCCAATCCACTGGAGGGCAAGGGCACAGAGACCGTCCATTCGAATGGACAAAGAACATCCTCCAAGCACCTCACAGTTCATGAGATGCCCTTCAACCTAGTCCCCAAAGGCTGCCTGTTTCCTCTGACCCCAGATAGTTCCAGAAGACCATGCTGGCATCACCCACCTCAGAGCCCGGTCCAGCTGCTTGGCTGCCTGGACCACAGGGCTCAGGGAGACCTAAGAGGACACTGCCAGGGTTGGCCCTACAGCCCTCAGCCCCTCTCTGTCCCAGGACTGTACTCACAAATTTTTGAGGTCTGTAGCTCCACGAAAAGCCTTTCTGGGGATGGCCTGGATGGTGTTCTCACTCAGGTCCCTGAGAGGATCAAGCCAGAAGGAGAAAAGCACTGGTCAGAAGAGATTTCGTCAGAGGCCCTGATGAGTCAAGGAGGTCAGGCCGGCCAGACAGAGCCCAGACCAGTTACTGCTGCAGCCCAGCACCGGGGACAGTGCCTGGCACAGTAAAGGCCTGAAGTCAGCACTGGATGAATGAATGAATGAATGAATGAATGAATGAATAAACGAACAAATGAGCTGGAGATCAGTGCGCAGTCACTTCCCACTCTCTGGGCAGAAGGATTGCAGGTGGAGGGAGAAGCCTGGTGCAGCGGTGACCAGCTCAACCAGACCCCTCCCTGCCCACCAGACCCACAGAGGTCAGCTCAGCCCCCTGAGCCCCAGCATCATCCAGGGCTGCAAAGGAGCAAACAAAGGTGGAAGGGGCTTCTCAACGGCACCGTAGCCTCCCTGTGTGACCTGTGGTAAGAACACCACGACTTACTCTCTGGAGGAAGGCGCCATTACTTCCCAGGTAACCAGCCAGTAGGTGGCCAACTCAGGCTGAACTCCAGGCTGGGTCTGACTCCAGATGCCACACTCTCAGGACTGCAGGAAGCAGAGCCACTGAGAGCCTGGCTCCACACTGGAGCATGCTGGCCGAGGGGCTGCAGTGCTGGGTCCCTGCCCTGTGGCTTGAAGGCAGGGATCACAGAGGGCTTCGTCACCTCCCCATTAACAATGTCCTAATGTGAGGAAGGAGGTACTGCCCCAAGCCAGCTTCCGGACCCTTCCTCCAGCTCCTTGGGCAAGACTGGGCCTCTGGCACCTGTCCCCGTGCCTCTCTCCCTTTCTCTCCCTCTTCTCTCCAGACTCTTACAAATGTCCTTTTCCAGGGGAGCTTTTCCTTCCATAGCAGTGGTACTGATTGCCTCCGTGTTCTGAGCATGTCCACCCAGCCACGCTGCCCAGCACTTCACGTGTGACTATGCCTGACCCTCACACTGACTGCAGTGCAAATGTTAGTACCATCCCTATTTCACAAGAAGGAAAGGGGGCTCAGAGCGTTAAGTAGCTTCTTCAAGGGAACACAGCTGGCAAGTGGTGGCTCCAGAATTTGAACCCAGGCAGTCAGGTCCCAGAGCCTCCCCTTGCACAGCATCCTTGGGAGTGGGAACTGTTACCTCGCCCGTTTTGCAGAGGAGGGAACCGAGCTCCACAATGTTAAGTACCTTACCCAAAGTTGGACCAGGGTGGGGACCCAGAGAATCCTGCATCAGACAACTCAGACAGCCTGGGGCTGACTGCCTTGGTGTGGAAACCAGCGTCAGGCAGTCCCTTGTCCTGGGCCAGGACCTTGGGGCTTGACCATCTCCCTCCTGTCAGCCATTCACCCCACGGGCCTCAGAATTCACAGTGAGCCCTGAAAACACAGCCCACAGGGCCCTCCATGCACAGTCCCCTGAGCTATGAGAGATCCCATCCCTCTGTCTGGGTTTTTCTGCTGAGACAACGAAACAGAAGCACAACAGCAGAGTGCACGGGGCCCCCTGCTCAGAAAGGCCGGTCTGAGTCCTGGCTCTCCTACCTCCTGGTGGTGCGTCTGTAGGCCAGGCCAGTTTCTCTGTGCAAGTAATTACTTGCAATTACTGTGCAAGTAATTGCTACCATGGCCATATAGCCCACATTGGCTCTGTTGTTTCTTTGGTCTGTGGACTTGTTCTTTCCCTCTTCTTAAATAGGTTGTGAGCACTGGGCAGGGTCATCTGACAGGTAAATTACTGGATTGGAAGCAAGAGCTGTGCAGGCCACACAGGTAAACAAGAGATGGCTTGCACTCAGGGGCTCAGGGTCACACGAGTTCCTAAGTAACTAGGAGCCAAGGCAGACATGGGAGTCCCACATGGAACCAAATCTGGCTTGATGGAGAGTCTACACACACCAGTGACCGTTGGGCTCGCACATGCAGAAGTAACCATAGATACACAGAATACCCTAGAACACTCACACTCAGAGCTCAAGGAGGACACATGGGAAACCAGTGAACAAACCTCCATTCCTTCATTCAGCAAGTGTGTGCTGAGAGCTGACTACCTGCTGGGGATACCACAAAGACCTACACTCCAGCTTACAATAATCGCTGGAAGAGCAGTGTTTCCAAGGAGATGCAATAGCTCAGAGAAGTGAGTGACTGACTCTACCTGACAGGGAGAACATGAACTCTGAAGTGGATCCTGAAAAGTAAGTCAGAGCTTACCCATCAGAAAAGGAAAGTGAGGGAAGCACATTCTAAGCAGTGGGAATAGCATGTACAAAAGCTCAGAGGCAGGAAGGAGCAAGGCAGGCAGTCTGGGGGAATATCATGCAGTGTGGGGTCGCTGGAGTGTGTCCATGGAGCTTGTGGTGGTTTCATTTATTTATTTATTTTTTAAATTATTTTTTGTTTAATTTTTTATTTTTTAAGGAGGGTGCAGCTCACAGTGGCCCACGCAGGGATCGAACCGGCAACCTTGGTGTTATTAGTATCACCATGCTCTAGCCAACTGAGCTAACCGGCCACCCCTGGTTTTAAAATATGCCCATAAATTCTTTGACATTTCTCCCTTCAAAAGAGAGAGCTTAATTGTCCTCTTGATAGTGGGTGGGGTTTAGTAACTCACTTCTAAAGAATAGAGTATAGCAGAAGTGATGGTGGATAACTTCTGAGACCAGATCATAAAAGACACTGTACCTTCCTCCTTACTCTCTCTCAGTTCACTCTCTCTGGGAGAAGCCAGGGCCATGTCATAAGGACACTCAAACAGCTCTCTGGAGAGGCCCACAGGGAGAGGAACTGCAGCCTCCTGCCAGCAACGTGAGGCAGTCATCAGGGAAGTCGCGTCTCCAGCCCCATTCAAGCTTTCAGATGATGCAGGCTGCTAGGGTGTCACTAGGGTGTCGATGGTTGTGGGCCCCCCAAATTCAGATGCTGAGATCCTAATGCCCAGTGTGATGGTATTGGGAAGTGGGGCTTTGGGAGATGCTTTAGGTCATGAAAGTAGAGCCCTTGTGAATGGAGTTAGCGCTGTTAGGAAAGAGTTCTGAGAGCACTGCTGCCCCTTCTGCCATGTGAAGACACAGCGACGAGCCAGGAAGCAGGCCGTTGTCACCAAACAATGAATCTGCCAGCTTCTGGATCCTGGACTTCCCAGCTTCCAGAACGGTGAGAAATAAGTATTTGTTGTTTATAAGCTACCCAATTTATGGCGTTTTGTTATAGTAGCCCGAACAGACTAAGACATCTTGATCGCAGTCTCATGAAAGACCTCAGGCCAGAATCACCCAACCACCTGCAGAAACGGAGAGAATACACGTTTATTGCTCTTTTAGGCCACTATGTTTAGAGGTAATTGGCTACACAACAATCAGTGACTAAAACAGGGGTGCTTTGTGGGAATGGTCCAAGAGAGGAGAGTTTTGGAAGCAGTGTGACAGAGCATGGTTTTAGGGCATGAGGGCTCCCTAAGAGCATTTGATGAAGGCAGGGCCACGCTTAGACTTGACACGAATGAGCTGAAATATGTTAGGGACTTGGCTCTAACACTTTCCTTTTTGAGCCTGTTTCCTCATTTATCAAATACATAGGCTGAACCAGGTGATCTCTTTAGTTTCTCTACCAAGGCGCGTCCACCACATGCCGACTACTCCAAGACATAGCAAGTGTGGTGCTTGGCACTTAGGGCATTTGAGATCTCAGGGAAGAGGCAAGGGAAAGGGGAACACATTGCTGATAGGATGTATGACTTCTGAGAGGAGCGGGAGGAGAAGGGACAGACACAGCCACCCACCTGCTCCTACCCACAAATATTCAGGGAGAACAGAGCATGTGTGGTGAGAGCAAGACAAGCAGGGAAGGGCAGTGGCCTGAAGACTTCTACAGAGTCAGGAAGACGGAGGCTGCACAGGGAGTGGGACCTGCCAACAGGAGCCAGTCTTGGCCCCAGCTGGCAGTTCTCCCTTTGGCCAAGCCTGCGGGGGAACTCTGGGCGGGAATTCACATCCATTATTCTGCTTAATCCTCACCACAACCCTGCAAGGAAGGTTTTCTATTTGTATTGATGGGTTTATTGATTTAGGCCAACCTCGTTCTAGGAAGGCTTTGAGGCATCTTACAGGGATTTATAAAACAGAAAGAGAGCAAGAGTGAAAAGTGGGACAAAGAGAAGAAAAATCAATGGCACATGCCAAGAATGCAGCATCTGGTGACTCACACACCAGCCAGGGCCGGGCAGAGCATGGGCTCTAGGTTTTATGAGAGCCAATGTGAAAAGGGGAAACTGGTCAGTTAACAGGATCCCCAATATACTGTGTTTCTCCGAAAATAAGACCTAGCCAGACAATCAGCTCTAATGCATCTTTTGGAGCAAAAATTAATATAAGACCTGGTATTATATTATATTATACTATATTATATTATAAATTACATGAGACCCAGTCTTATATTATAGTACAATAAGACCGGGTCTTATATTAATTTTTCCTCCAAAAGACACATTAGAGCTGATGGTCCAGCTAGGTCTTATTTTCAGGGAAACACAGTATGTATAAACTTAAAAGGACCAGTTTTTTTGGAGTATAGCTGTTTGGGGCACTAAGACGAGACAAGAATATCCCCAGGGGTCCTTATAAAAAATGACAGAGTGGCCTAATCAATAACACTAGATCCTCATAATAAATGGGTTTCAAGTACCTGCTTCTCACAATAGCATCACATCAAAGCACGGTTCAGGAAAAGCAATTCTATAAGGATTCACACTAGGAGCTAAGTGGGGAAGGAGGGCCAGGCACAGTGTGCAAAGGCTGGAGGCATTGCAGAGACTGGCAGGATCCAGGAGTATTTGGGTTTGCCTGGAGCACAAGGTGCTGGGGAGAGGGTGTCGGCAAGACAAAGTCTTGCAGACCAGAGAAGGTGACAGGTTAGCCCAGAGAGGGGTGTGATTGATGTGATGGTCTTTTAGACATTGCTCTGGGGCACCAAAACTTGCAGAAGAAAGAGGCTGTCCACAGGCAGACAGGCGATAGGATACCATGAGCCAGTCCAAGAGGTGAGGGTCCAGGGCTGGGGTGGAGCTGAGCTGACCTGGGAACTTCAGGCCCAGTCCCTGGCCAGCCCAGAGCGGTCAGCAGCTCACCTTGTTTAAATGAGTGAAGAAAACTGAATTTGAGAGCCTGGAAAAGGCCAGCCTCTCGACCAGAGGAAAATGGGTGAGCCTTGCAAGGTTGAGGAAAATGCAGCATGCTGGCAGCAGAGGGGGTGGTGGAAAGAGCCTGAACTCTGCAATGAGAAGGATCTAGGTTCAATTCCTGCTTCTACCATTGACTAGCCATGGCCCTAGGAAGTTAGGTACCTGAGAGCTTCAGTTTCCCTATTTGTAAAATGGGGATAAAAATACCTTCCACACAGGGCTTTGGAGAAGGTTGAGTTCCTATATTTAAGCTTCTGTCCTAGTACCTCCATTTGGCGAAATTTAAGAAAAGCTGGCTTTTGCTCTTCCCTAAATACAGTCCGCCCAACGCTTTCCGACGGTTCTGTCTGTAGTTTCCAGCTTTCCCTCTAGGGGGCGCAAGAAGACTTCCCTGGACTTAGACGCCCTCTCAACCACATCGCAACCAGAAACAAAGCTATTCTTTTTTAATTTTTTACTTTTTTGCCCTGGTTGACTTCCTACCTGGTCGACAACTGTCTTGTGTTCCTCCAACCATTTAAAATAAAGTTTCTTATCTCCATTTTCACCCTATTGGCATGGAAACCCAAAGGCACCACTTACATCTTTCCCCATCACATTTTCTCAGTCCCTGAAGCCTCCTGTATCTCCCTCAAACTTAAGTCATAGTTGCCTCACTATCCTCCCATGGTCACCTTATCACAGGTCTTAAAGTGAGGAACATGGCCACGGGTGTGTCAGGGCAGAATGAGATACACTAAGAGAGGCCATCCTGGAGGAGGCCAGAAAGGCTTTGAGGCATCTTACAGGGAGCGGGAAAGACAGTAGCTGGTGGCCTGGTCCCGGCCAGGGGCAAGAGGAAGGCACAGGCCATAGGGCAGAGAGGAGCTCAGAAGGAAATTCCAGGCAGGAGAGTGAAAAGCAGATTCCCAGAGCAAGGACCTAGCCGCCAGACAATGGACAGGACTGGGGAGAGAAACACACGCCTGGGACAGATTGTATAGGATGAGGACAAGGTCCTGGATTGCTGAAAAGTTCCCAGGGGATGCTGACGGGGCTGGTCCAAGAAGCACACACTGAGAGCCAGGATGTAGAAGAGAAAGCCCACAGCTGAGTGTCACAAAAGAGATGGGGTTCAACAAGCCCTGACTCATCCACTTAGGTCATGTAGTCTTAGCAAATCACTTAACCTCTCTGGCCTCAGTTTTCTAGTCTGCCAAATGGGGGTGAGAAGAGGCACCTACCTTTCAGGATCTGATGTAAGAAGTGTTTTGTGCTCTCACCTCTGCCTGCTCCTCCTCTTATGCTGATGTCCCTTCAGTTCCTCAAATCTTCCTGCCACCAGACTTTTGCACTTGCTGTACCCTCTGCCTGGAATATTTTTCTACCATTCTTCACCCAGTGAACTCCTAGTCATCCTTCATACCTCAGTCTACAGATACCTCCCCTGATCACTCTCCTCTGCTACAGGATCCCAGGACTTCTCCTTCTCAGCACTAATCCAGAGTTCAGAGCTGTAATGAAATACTGATGTTTGGTAAACATCCATCTCTCCTTCCAGAACATAATATCCCATTGTCTCTTTTCCTTCCCGTTGTCTCCCTGGACTTGGCATATTGCAGAGGCTCCGTAATTTTTAGTTGAATTGAACTAAAGTGGATCCTTACATGATTCTCTTGCTCCAATCCCTTTGAATTTTCCTGAGGAAAACAAGGAGTGGCTGAGAGTGGAAGGTGGTAGCTTGAAGTTGGTAAGGCTTGCTCTGTGTCATCACTGTGAGAAACCAAACCTTCTCACCTGTGCACTGGGGACAGGTGTACCTGCCCTGTCTAAGCAACGGCAGGCCTAAGACATGAGGGCTCTGAAAGGGAAGGGAAGTACTGAAAAAACACGTGTTGTTGCCAATGTTATAACCAACACTGCCCTTCACATGTCCTTACAGGACATTAATAATCAAACATCCTTTAGTGGGGGCCAGCCCAGTGGCTCAGGTGGTTGGAGCTCCGTGCTCCTAACTCCGAAGGCTGCTGGTTCGATTCCCACATGGGCCAGTGGGCTCTCAACCACAAGGTTGCCAGTTCAATTCCTTGAGTCCCACAAAGGATGGTGGGCTCCGCCCCCTGCAACTAAGATTGAACACGGCACCTTGAGCTGAGCTGCCTCCTGGATGGCTCAGTTGGTTGGAGCGCGTCCTCTCAACCTCAAGGTTGCCAGTTTGACTCCCGCAAGGGATGGTGGGCTGCGCCCCCTGCAACTAGCAACGGCAACTGGACCTGGAGCTGAGCTGCGCACAACTAAGATTGAAAGGACAACTTGACTTGGAAAAAAGTCCTGCAAGTACACACTGTTCCCCAATAAAGTCCTATAAAAAACAAACAAACAAAAAAAAAAACCATCCTTTAGTGGTTCCAAGGTGGCAGCAGCAGCAATTGGCAGGGACGTGTGTGGGCAGTTTCTGACGAAGGTGAGCGACTCTCCTGGTAAGAGAGGGAGCTGGAGCTCCTGAGAGTCCACTCTGGGGGCTCGGGGTAAGTATCCCGCAGGCAAAGATCGCCGGCCTGAATCCCACCACCCGAGATCAGGGGCCTCCAGAGGCAACGTGCTGCCAGTAAGTAGCTCCCCGGGTCTGGGAACATCCTGGAGACCCCAGCAAGGCCCCTTCCCCTGAAAAGAAGGCGAAGCCAGGCCCACACCCCAACTTGGGCACCATCCCACACACTCCTGCTCCTGCTGCTCCTCCTTCTACACTCTGCCAATCCCTGCAGCCTCTGCCAGGGCTGAGGGAGGCAGGGGCTTGGAAGCTGAGGTCGGGACCCCATGTTCTCACCGCTAATCCCTCTTCATGCTCTAACCAGATTGCGCCCTGCTGGCAGACCAGCATCTAAGGGGATCAGCAGGGGACCTAACCGGGGCGCTGGGCACCAGCCAAGGCCAGACTTAGCCCTGGGTTCCTGCCGCCTGCTCAGCCGCCCCGCTGTAGAGCTCAGGGCCTGCTCTGGCTGCTTCTCAAGCCACACGGAGGCTCTGGGCAGCCTGGCCTGTCCTCTTGCCCCCCCGCCAGCCTGACTGGTTACCCTGAACCCCAGCATAGGGCCCGGCTGGGAGGACCCACAGCAGCCTGAGTATTCCAGGCCACCTCACCTGGGACTTCCTTGTCCTGACATGGTCAGATGGAGGACTGGGGCCCTGCAGGAGACAAAGCCAGCTGTGTACCCGCCGAGGGGCCTCATGCAGGTTTCCTGACCCCTGGCGCCTCAGTCTCTTCTGTAAAGTGGGAATAATTGTGGGGTGTGGGGTTGTAGGGCTTAACTGAGGCTGTGTGTGGCCCTTTTGGCAGGGCCGCCAGACTCAGCTGCCATTGCTCATACTTTATAATTGTTTTTATGGGGCTCTGAGGTGCAGTGGGCAGTCAGGACTGAAAAACCCAGGAACATGAATCAGGAGAGTGGGGCTCAGGCTGGCTCTGCCACCAGCCCGCTGTGTGATGTTGGACACGACCTGCAGTGATTTCCTGGCACCTCAGTCTCCCCTTCCAACAACACTGACATCCCAGGGAGGAGGGGGGATTAAATTACACACGGGGTGCAGTCACACACGGGGGTGCCCAGCCCCGGGCACTGCTGCTGCAAGGGAACGCTGCCCGGGATCCCACAGCAGGTGACTCAGCACCCCCGTCTCTGGCACACAGACCAGCAGCAGCGGAGTCACCTGGGAGTTTGTCAGAAATACGGACTTTCTGGCCCCACTACTGAATCAGAGTCTGTATTTTAGCAAGACTCCCCAGTGATTCATAGGCATATTAAGATTTGAGAAGTGCGGCAGCAAACAGAGGGAAGTTTACAAATGTTTTCATGATCTGAGCTAGGATAAAGCAAACTGGGTTATAGCTGGGTACCTGGCCAGCATTTCAAAGGAAGGAGCAGAGGTCCCAACTCCTATTCTTTGGGGGGTCGGGTGGGGGAGATTTGGACACAGACCCCTCATGGGTAGAGAAAGGGAAGAGCAGCCTCTGACCTTTCACCTGCGGTGTGCCACTGCCCACCTTCCCAGAAAACAGAAGTGCACGCCCAGGAGGGGGAGCAGTGGTGGCCAGTGCATGGCTCCCTCCACTCCCGCTGGGGCTGAGGGCAGTGGGACACTGCCTGAACGGGTGTAGCTAAGAACTGGGCTGTGCTAATCAGCTCCTTGGAGGAGGACTGCTGCAGGCCAGGGGCTGGGAGACAGAGCCTCCGGGACCATTCTGCACCCCAATTTAGGATGCACTCTCAGAGGAGAGGTTGGCAGTGCCCCCTGGCTGAGATGCCAGGGTGCATACCCTCTGAGGTGCTCCCAGGGTCTGGCGGGACCCTCCCTTCCTTGTCTAGGCCTGTCCTTCAAGCCTCCCCTCAAATCCTACCTCTCCCACCTAGGAGGAAAATTAATTCTGCATCGACCCCACCCTACCCTGCTCTCCCGAGCCCATGGGATGACTTTCAGGTGCCTCAGATCTACCTTGTGTAGGCTAATTGCATGTGTGTACACCTGTCTCCAGGTGACCTTCAAGGCCGGTGCTTGAGAGGCATTTGGTGCTGAGAACCTGAACTGTGCCACCTGGACCTCCATGCAGGGACCAGGGTTTTGTCCACTCAAAAATCTGAGGTGTTCCCAGGAGATGCAAACTGACAGCTTATAGTGGTTGATTCTCATGTGAATGAGTTTGTTTCATCATCTCTGGAAGTCAAGTTTGGATAGGGAGAATGGGGAGGGTGCAGAAGAGACCAGGATGTAGTGACAAAGGGAAATATTGGTGGGTGAAGGGGGACTGGTCTCACCAGCTACAGGCCTACTTTCCTTTGGTCTTGGTCTCTGCCCCCTGCTCTTGTCACAACAAAGGAAAGACCGGGGAGTTGCCTTTGCCACCTCCTCCTAGAGTCTGGCTGCTCTCTGAAGAGGCTAGCTCCCCTTGCTAATCTTTGCATGCCCGCCTGACCCCCATCTCCCCTGCTCGCCTGACAGCCAGAGTCAGGCAAGCTAGAGGAAGTGGTGAGGCCTTCGGATAAGCCCGAGTCCTCAAAGGGAGCCTCAGGGCAGACGAGGCGCTGGCCAGGCAACAGATGGACTGGGCAGGGAGCCAGGTGACCTGGGTTCAAAAGCAGGCTCAGCTCAACTGGCTGCCTCTTTGAACCTCAGTTTCCCCATTGGTAACATAAGCTTATAAGAGGACTAAATAAATGAAGGTGTGTGAAAGTATCCAGAAGACTGTCTGGCACACCATCGGTAACAATCAGTTGTACTGCTAGCAAAGCTTCAAACCACCCTTAACTGCTGAGTGGTCCATATCTGTCCCCTCTCCTTCACACCTCTTCCCCTCCTAAGGTGGTTATAAAATTCATGGAATTAAAGCTCACACATGCTCTGTGAGGCCTTGAGATTTTTTTTTTAAATGTTGAACATCCAACCTTTTCCCAGGCAACTGCTGACATGCAAACTCCTGTAGGTGGTTCTGGAGGCTGACACCATGGATGGCGGGGTTTGCCCTTTGCCAGTGAGTGTCAGGCACTGTCGGGTGGAGAGATGCCCTCCCTCCCCTGCTCGCCATACCGCCCAAAGCCATGCGACCTCCCGTGGCTGCAGCTCCCTCCAGCCCCACAGAGTTAATGTTGCAGAAACCTCATTAGGAAGAGCCATCAAACAGTCCTGGACTGCAGCGCCGTAAAACCACCCTGGGTAACGTTTCCTCAAACCAGGCTGTGTCTTATGCAGCTACTGAGCATTACCGCAATCAATCCCCATGATAGAGATATCAGAGGAGATGCACACACCCCCACAGAGCAATCACGGAGCCCTGCCAAGGAAAAGCTGCTCAGAGGCAGGAATGAGTGGCTCAGGGACAAACAGGAAACGCAACCAGCGGGCACAGGTCCCAGCCACCACAGCAAGAACACAGTAATGACAATCGGGTGGAAGCAGAAGGCAGGGGGTATGCAGGCCCCTTAATTGACGTGTGCCAGACAAGGCCTTCGCTGTGTTCCACCACCATGCACTGAGTCCCCAGGAAGCCCCGGCAGTCTGCTGGGCCCTGAGCAGGGAGGCACTGGGGGAGTCCAGGCGCTTGTCCTGGGCACGCACGAGTTGTGAGAATCAATAATTTCAGAAATTCCCAGCCCAGACACACCATGGTGTATGCCTCCCTCCCCAATACCTCACCAAAGGAGACAAATGGGGAGGAAAAAAATCGTCCATGGTGACAAGTAACAAAAGAATTGGACTGCAGCAGGAGAAAAAAAATCAAGATATAGAAGAAAAAAACATGAGCTTTGGAGCCAGACAACCCTGGGTTTGACCCCAAGCTCCACCTGTGTGACCTTGGGCAAGTTACTGAACCTCTCTGAGTCTGGTTGTTCATGTGTAAAGGAAGTCTAATCACAGCTGTCTCTTGCTGGGTTGTAGTGAGGGTTAAATACCACACGTGCCATTTATATAAAGCACAAAATCAGGAAAAACTAATCTGTGCTGTTAGAAGTCAGGATCATGGTGACCCTGAGAGGGGTGGTTAATGACCGGAAGGAGGTACACGGGGCTTCTGGGTGCTCAGGATATTTTACTTCTTGATCTGATACTGGTTCCACGGGTGTGTTCACTTTGTGAAAATACAGCATGTTCTATATGTGAAAATGCATAACACATACAAGCATACAGAAAAGTTGTAGTTTTCGGTATTATGTTATACTGCAATAAAAAGTTTTAAAAATAACATGTGAAGCAATGTTTTCAGTGTGTGGTACTTTGCAGGGAAGCAACAAATGCCAGTGCCCTCCCTCCCTGATCCCCGCACTGAAGGAAACAGATGGGGGGGTGGGAATCTCCTGAGGTGACAAATAACAGAAGAATTGGGGCTCACAACTCTAAGCAGTGAGGAAATACCCGGGCTGGGGGGAAACTGCTCAGAGGACAGTGTGGTGGAAACATGCCCACCCCAACGTGGTGAGCGACTTGGGACCACCTGCAAACAGCTTCAGAGGTGGGAAAGCAGGCACTGTGAGCTCGTGGGCATTTGGACTATGCTAGCGAAATGCTGCATCTCCCAGGTAGGATGGAGTCTGTCTCTAACGCAGCAGTGCATGGCTGGGTTCCACGTCTCCCTGAAGAGTGGGTGCAGTGCCCTGCTCCAGGACGAGACCTCAGGGTCAAGGGGATGAACTGAGTGCTGGTGCTGGAAGGGCAAGGACCTTCCCAAGGCAGGAGTGGGGGAAAGGGGCCAACGGAACAGCCTTCAGAGCAGATCTGGATTCTTTTTCTGCCTTGTTTCAGGAAAGAACTAAAGCAGGTTTAAGACTATATTATAAAGTAGAATAAGATAACAGGAACCAGAGGAAGAGTAAAATAAAAATAGACAAAAATGGGTAGAAACATCTGCACACCCTATGAAAGCCTTTTTTGCATCTGCTACAAATGAGTCCTGGGCTCTGGAGATGTGGAAACTGACGTGCTACAATTTACAAAGTCTGTAGATGAGAACAAGCTTGGGAGAGGAGTCGACTTTCTTGGTTTTAAAACCAAACAAGCAGGTTAGCTCAGCTGGTTAGAGCGTGGTGATGGTAGAAGGTTGCCAGTTTGATCCCACACATGGGCCACTGTGAGCTGCACCCTTCTTAAAAAAAAAAAAAAAAAAAAAAAGGTGAAGGGATTAAGAAGTACAATTAGTAGTTACAAAATAGTCACGGGGATGTAAAGAAAAGCATTGGGAATATAGTCAATCATATAATAACAATGTGTAGCGCCAGGTGGGTGCTAGACTACACTGAGGGAATCACTTTGTAAATGATGTAAACGTCTAACCACTACGCCACACACCTGAAACTAGTATAAAATAATATTAAATGTCAACCGTAATTGAAAAATAAAATGAATTCAAAAATATATTTAAAAATAAAATAAAACCAAGCATATGGCCTCCCACAGGTCCCCATAAAGAGGCGGCCATAGGATG